>NW_005368495.1:0-314 GCF_000412655.1 Myotis brandtii | reverse complement strand
GAAGAGATCAACCAAAGGACTTGTATGCATGCATATAAGCCAAACCAATGGACATGGACAACAGGGGGATGAGAGCATGAGTGGGGGGGGGAAGTTGGGGGTTAATGGGAAATGAGGACACATTTGTAATACCTTAACCAATAAAGAAATTAAAGATAAAAAAAAGATAATGCAAAAAAAAGAATTTCCTCTGTAATAGGTCTATGCTTCTGTTTTTTAGTATCATATCTAATATATTCACTTCCCCAGAAGCTATCCATCAAAAAGTTTATTCTAGGAAATCTTTTTTAAAAATATATTTTTATTGATTTCAG
>NW_005368494.1:0-599 GCF_000412655.1 Myotis brandtii | reverse complement strand
AGCAGGAAGTGGCTGTGTGTCAGATCTGGTGGACTTCCCATCAGTGCCTTCCTGTCACTATGTCCCTGATGGTCGCTCTCTGGGTTGAGAAGGAAAACATTGTAGAGATTGTCCCCTCATCACTGAGAGCAATGTTCTCCACCCTCCGCGCAGTGCTGAGCGGGGAACACGGAGTCCAGGCCCCAAACCTCACCTGAGGGTGATCAGCCCCTCGCTCTGCCCCAGGAGGAGCCCTTTGAGGGCAGTTAGCCGCTTGCCTCTCACTGACATGGCTGCACATGGAGGTTTAGGGTCTGACCCCTGTGGTCGCTGCCCCTTCGTCAGCCTGGCAGGTGGACCCAGCTCCCAGGGTGTCCCCGGACAGAGGCAGGAAGGAGGCCCAGGGACAGGCCCTGTCACAGCCCTGCTGGGCATGTTCCCCGTGGGTCTCAGAACCTGGTCCCAGGGGACGTGCGCCAACACCTGTCCTGCTGCCCTTGGGGAACCACCTGGATCCTGATAACCTGCTGAAGGGAAACACGGTCCCACCCACCTCTGCTATGCCTCCAGCTCCGCAGACACTACCCCATCCTCACCCTCTGTCCTCTGCCGCCCACACT
>NW_005368493.1:0-593 GCF_000412655.1 Myotis brandtii | reverse complement strand
CCAGTTCCCCTATTGTTGGACCTTTGGGTTGCTTATTAATATTTTTTAAATCCTTATGGGAGGCTATTTTTCCATTGACTTTTTTAGAAAAGTAGAAGGGAGAGGATGAGAAAGAGAAACATGAGAGAGACATGTCAGTTGATTGCTTCCCACACGTACCCCAACCAGGGCCGGGGATGGAGCCTGCAACCAAGGTCTGTGCCCTTGACCGGAATCAAACACAGGACCCTGCAGTCTGCAGGCCCGACACCCTATCCACTGAGCCAAACTGGCCAGGGCTGGGTTGTTTATTATTAATGATGTTGTGATGAATATCCATTAAAGAAGTTTCCAGCAGTAGTTTATGTAATGTATTCAAATTAACCACCTGAAGGATCCTTATTTTTCATTAACCTTTAAAATCTACTTTAACTTCATTATAATTTATACCAAAACTATCAACAAACCCCATCTCTGCCCTGTTGATTAGAGGCCTGATTTTGTTTCACTGTCTTGCATAGGCAAATGGTTTGATTGTTCATTACAGGAACTTCTCAAAAACCCATCAGCTGTTCAGTGAAAATATCAATAGAATGTGCCCTAAAGTTCTTTGA
>NW_005368492.1:0-1089 GCF_000412655.1 Myotis brandtii | reverse complement strand
GGAATGATTTTATGCTCCTACATTTTCTTTCTTGATCCTTTCTCCCAATAATATATCTATGAACTCTGTGTAAACTCTCTTTCACTATTTTAATAACCATCAAGAGAGCAAGAGCTGGAGAACAGCATTCATTACCTATGGGATATGGGGATCTGGGCTGAGCAGCATTTCCTGCTCACTTCTTTTAATTTATCATGGCACTAGATAAAGGACACTGTAATAGTGTTATGAAGCCATGGGTTAAAGCCATATGCCCTTAGAGAGCAGCCTGGTATGGGAGAAGTTAAGGCCTTAGGGAGTATTCTTGTCCAATGGACAAATGAGATATATTTCTCTGTCTTACTTGAATTTCTGTTAAATACTACCTTCTATATTTGTGGAAAATACTTGATTTATGATACAACTTTTAGTCTGAACAAAACATCTTGCTACAGTTTCCAATGATGAAAAACTGGAGAATATGTCCGTCTCAGTGCAATGGGTAGAATTTCACTGAATGGGCGCTGAGACTGCAGATAAAAAGGTTGATGAAAGATTCAGGTAGGCAAATGGGCTAGGGTTCACACAATGACAAGCAATGGCATGTTACAGAACTTGAGTGCTGCTTATGTGTTTATTTGCCTTTACTGTTTTGTCATTTGCCTTTAAAAGCATTCTTTCACATCCCTTCCTTTCCACCAGTAACACCCTTTCAAAAGACTGTGTATATGTAGTAATTAGTGTGGTACTGATGATTTGCATTTCAGAATTTAGGATTAAATTCTTGCATACATGAAAAGGGTACCTAATACTCAAGTGTGTGGGTCAAGATGTTAAAACTCCGCACACACATTATACTCAATAAAATTTAAAGTATTTAAATCTAGAGTTACCAACTGAGACTCATAGTGTTGATAACAATTTATATAATCCAGGGATTAAATAACAAAAATCAACAGGTTCATCAGGTGGGTAGCAGTGGGTATTTATGCTAATAGTTTCTCAGACATTTAAAACTCTACAAGGGAAGTAACCTAGAGGTACAGATAAACTAAATATACCATTAACTTGGCGAATGTTTAATATTTTTCAGAGTAAGTGCCCTAGCTG
>NW_005368491.1:1505880-1507529 GCF_000412655.1 Myotis brandtii | reverse complement strand
AAATAGGCTCTACTCCTCTCATCTCAGCAGGTGATGAGATACGAAAAGTCTCTCCTGTGTGATCCCTTTTCAGGAAGAAAGTCACCCACAGAGCAAGCTGCATGGAGGAATCTGGCAGCTGCCCAGTGAGCCCCAAGGCTGCCATGTCCTAACCCAGGCACCTGGCAAGTGTCTACCTGACGTGCTAACAAGAACCTCGCAGGCCTGATGGTTAAGGGTCTCAATGAGGAGGGCAGCCTGGGTCTCACAGGTGCAGCCAGTGTCATCAAGGGGCCCTTTAAAAGCTCCCCCAGGTGCAGCCAGTGTCATCACGGGCCCTTTAAGAGCGAGGCAGGCGGTTCAGAGCTGCGGTGGGGGAGCTGCTGGGTCCTTGGGAGGAGCCTGGGGTCCCAGCACCACTAGACCCCCCACAAGGACGAGCACTTCTTCCCGCGCCTCCAGGAGGAACCAGCCCGACACCTGACTCCTGGCTCAGGGCCTCACTCTGTGGGTGAAGGCGCTGTGTTTGGGGATTTCTTGCGGCCACAGGACTCACACCGGATGCAGGCCCGTAAGTAACCGCCTGGGTTCCCGCTGCCGACGCCCAGGAGCCCCGTGGCCCTGAGCTTGCGTTTCTGCCCTGGATCCCGAGGCTGCGCGCTGTCCTGGCCCCGGGGGAGGGGGAGCTCTTAGGGACTCAGACCATGTGGCCTGGTGAGCGGCCAGGGGCCCGGGACACGTGTCCTGGCCGATGGGATAGAGCTCTGTGCTCCTCCCGCAGCTGGACACGAGGAAGGGCCTGTGTCCCCTCATGAGACAGTCACACACTCAGGCCCTGAGGCGGGAGAGGGCGGGATGTTTGCTCAGAAACGTGAGCGTGAAAATGGACAGTGTCCGCCTCGCTCTCGGGAGGAGTTATTCCAGGAACAGCCCCTGGAGGAGGCGCTGGCAGTTGTTGGGGGACAGACTTCCTGCCAAGGGTCCGTGAGCCCCGGGGTGCTCAGCCCCAGGCTCCTGAGGGACAGGCCGGGGAGTCACTGAGTGTGGACGGCACATTGGTGACACAGCTGCTGTCCTGGCCGGGGTCACACAGGCGCCCGCTGCGCAGAGAAAGGCTGCGTTTGAGAATCGGTTCTGAGGTTGGAGAATCGGTTCTGAGGTTGGCAGTGACTCTAACGGAGAGGCACATCGTGGTGAGCTTCCTTCCTTCCCCCGTGGCTGTGGATGGGATCCTGGGAGCGCTGGGAGGACGGTCTGCATGTGGGAGCTGTCCTGGGAGCAGCGTCCGTGGTGGGAAGAGCAGCGGGAGGCGGAGGACGGGGTGGCTGGTCAGTTAACACTGAACGGAAAGTTCTCGTCTCTTGGTGGCCGAGCCCCAGCGGTCCCAGCACTGACTCCGAGTCTCCATCCGGGGTCTCCCCGCTTTGGCTGCAGCTGGAAGGAGTCACGTGTGGAGCTTTGCTCAGTCACAGTCTGCGGACACCTGTGTCCTGCCCCAGAGCCTGCTCAGGGGTGAGCGGTGTGGTGAGTGGGTCAGAGCTCCTGGCCCAGGGGGGTGTAAGGCTCAGCCTGGCCTGCCAGCCGCCTGCACTCTCCCTCCACCTGTGAGTGCCGGGCCCTCCTCCCCCAGGCCTGTCCCCCCTCCTCCCCCAGGGCCTGTCCCCCCTCCT
>NW_005368491.1:1477592-1503019 GCF_000412655.1 Myotis brandtii | reverse complement strand
GCTTGGCCTTTGCTGACCTGAAGGTGGATGTGATGGAGGGGACGTGTGGGGGTTTGTTCCTCTTCTCTTGGGTCCAGCTCCTTTCCTGGAGGCCAATCCTGTCACGTGAGGCCCGAAAGGGCTGTGAGGGCAAAGGTCAGTGTAGGAAACTGTGGACGCTCTTCCGCCCGCCTGGGGCTCTGGGATGGTCAGAGCTGGCGCACTGTGGGAGGCTTTCGTCTCCTCCTCAAACCACCCAAACACACACAAGGGGAGAAGGCACACACACACCGGATCCAAGAGAAGAAAAGGGTTCCTCCGGGAGCAGGAACAGGATTCTCCGGAGACGGAAGCAGCTAAGATCCCACCGAAGGGAACGGGCAGCGCCCCGAGTCCTAGAGCCCCAGGGGAGAAGGTCACACGGGCTGGGGTTCATCCTGGGCGGTGTGTGCCTGGAGGGGAGGCCCTAGGAGCGGGAGAGGCTGGGAGCCCCCGCTGGGCCCTGCAGAGGCGCCTTCAGCTGCCTGGTCCTGTGCGTACCCAGCCTGGGGTAGAGCCTCGAAGGGGAAATACTAAATATGATGTAGCAACCAACAATTTGTGCAGGAACACGTAATTACTACAAGTCAGTAAGAGAGAAAAAGAACCCTCAAAAGAGTGGGCACAGGACCTGAACAGGAACTCACCCAGAGGAAAATAAAGGCCAGTTCATATGGAATGATCTTGAATTTAACCACGTGTGTATTTAGGAACTGAAGTTTGAAAAGACAATGAAGCAGTATATTGGCAAACATATAAGACCAGCAGGAGCCACAATGGAAGGACTAAGGGAAGGGACTGTCTTCTTACAGGTGGAGGTGAGATCACCGTGAATACTTAGAGGAAATGATTGGCAGGAGCTAGTGAAAGGAAACGTGTGTATAAATGATTCAGCTCCTTCCATTCTGCATGTAAAAGCTTTAGCTTGTCAATAAAATGACCTGTAAAATGACATTCACTGTACCAGCATCTGTAATAACAAATAAGTGAAGAAAAACTAATTATGAGAAATAGACTAGATGTGCCACCCTAATCATAAATAGAATACTATTCAGTTAAAGAAATTCATTAAATTTACTTTTATCAACAAACGACTGAATGAGAAAAGCAAGATTCAGTTGAATATATTGTAGCATTTAGTAAATATATAGCACAAGATATGTATAAATTTATATGTATATGTACACATACTAACACCTACATTCCCTTAAATATTGTCAAACTCTCCACTTTAGTAACAACACTTGAGTAAATCGTGTATACTTACTAATTACTCCTTCCCACCTCTTCTTCACCCATCCTAAAATCCTCATTACACTCCTGCTGAAACCACTCTGCCACGCCAGTGACCTTCATCCTACCCTTCACAAGGCCCTTGTCACAGTTTGTGACCTCACTGACTTTCACCAGCATTTAACACAGCGGATCCCAGCCGCCTCCTCAAATTATCACGTTACTTGTTTTCCACGAGACCACAGTTTATATTTCTTTTTAGTTGACCTCTTTTTGGACTCAGAATTTTGGATTACTCTGATGAGCCTTCTTCCAGGTGACTTGATCCTTTCCTATCAGTCTGCATACAAACTTAGCCCATGACCCTAAATCTAACTCCAGGACAAAATTCTCCCCCTGAAATCTGGACTGCTGTTAAGTCATTTTCATCTCATGGGCTTCTACTCTATGACAAGGTACTATGGCTGCACAACCCCCTCCTGGCAATCAGGGTAAGTTAACCTGGCCAGTCCCTGCACAGGAGGGAGGGCAGAGAAAGCAGAAGTAACTGGGGGACCTACAGACTGTGCTGCAGGGCTGACATCGGGAGACCCCAGAGCAGTGATGGCGAACCTATGACACCCGTGTCAGAGGTGACACGCAAACTCATTTTTTTGGTTGATTTTTCTTTGTTAAATGGCATTTAAATATATAAAATAAATATCAAAAATATAAATCTTTGTTTTACTATGGTTGCAAATATCAAAAAATTTCTATGTGTGACACGGCACCAGAGTTAAGTTAGGGTTTTTCAAAATGCTGACGCGCCGAGCTCAAAAGGTTCGCCATCACTGCCCCAGAGGGAGGACGCAGGTTAGGTCCACTACTGTCAGGCCGGCGGGTACATGGAAGCGCCAGTCGGGGCTGCCTGGAGGAGTTGCCTGTGAAGGAAAGAGGGAGCTGGCCCACAGGGGTCTCCCTGCTGTTCCCAGTCATTGTCTGAGAGAAGCATGGGGACAGCATGTCCTTGGCGTGAATATAGTGGGCGGGACAGGTCCAGCATTGCAGCAGCTGGAGTCTGCCCAGTGACCACCCCTCCCGGCAGGCGCAGCTGAAGGAGCTCTGAGCCGTGTACTCCACTGCCGCGGAGCCTCACACCATCAGCTGTTTTATGATCCTGCATAAATCGAGGCATTTACATCTCTCTCTCTCTCTCTAAACACGTTATTGTTTCTACTCCAGTCATTTTGAAAGGTAGTATTTTTATTATTCTTCATTTGTATTTTCTAATATCTATTAAGACATCCTCCTTAATTATTTAAAAGTATTTATGTTCATACTGAAAAATATTTTATCTTTTTCTGAGTTATTTCACTTAGCATAATACTCTCAAGTCCCATCCATGTTGTCAAAATGGCAAAATATCCTTATTATGGCTGACTAGTGTTGCATTTTATATATTCTCATATATACATGTCCATATTCTGTGTACATGTACATACACACTTACATATTTAACTATTTATCTATTGATGGGAATTAGTTTGTTTTCATAGCTTGGCAATGATAAATAACAATAGTGTAATGAAATAGGGGTGCATAAATCTTTTCAAATTAGTATTTTGTAATTTTTGATAAATACCCAGAAGTAAATAGCTGGGTCAGATGGTTTTATTATTAACTAAGAGGCCCAGAGCACGAAATTTGTGCACTCAGGAGGCGGGGGAGAGGGGTGGTCCCTCAGCCCAGCCCACACTCTCTCACAGTCTGGGAGCCCTCAGGGGATGTCCCACTGATGGCTTTCAGTTGGACATCCTTAGCACTGCGAGGAGGTAGGAGAGGCTCCTGCCACCACTGCTGTACTCGCCAGCCTTGAGCCCGGCTTCTGGCTGAATGGCGCTCCCCTTGCATTGAGCGTCTGCCCCCTGGTGGTCAGTGTGTGTCATAGCAACCGGTCGTTCTGCTGTTTGGTCAATTTGCATATTAGCCTTTTATTATATAGGATTTTTTGAGATATCTCCATACTGCTTTCCACAGGGGCTGCTTAAGTTGTTTTTTGTTTATGTTGTTGGATTATTTAAGATCTTTATATATTTTATATATTAACCACTGATCAGATTAATCAATTGCAAATATATATTTTCCATTCAGTAGGCTGCTTTCTCTTTCTTGATGGTTTCCTTTGCTGTGCAGAGCATTTTGTTTGTAATCCCATTTGTTTGTTTTTGCTTTTGCTTCCCCGGTATCAGGTCTTACATTCAAGTCTTAAATCCATTTTGAGTTAATTTGTGTGTGTGGTGTAAGACAGGGCCGTGGTTTCATTCTTCTCATGTGGCTGTCCAGTTTTCCCAGCACCATTCACTGAAAAGACTACAGTACTTTCTGCATTGGATATGCTTGGCTCCTACATCATAAGTTAATTTTCCATACGTATGTGAGTTTATTTCTGGGCTCTCTATTCCATTCCATTGCCTCTCTGTTTTTATGCCAGTACCACACTGTTTTGATTACTGTAGTTTGTAGTATAGTTTGGAATCAGGGAATGTAATACCACCAGCTTTGTTCTTTATTTCTCAAGATTGCTTTGGCTATTTGGGGTCATTCTTGGTTCCATAAAAATGTTAAAATTATTTGTTCAAGGTCTGTGAAAAATGCTATTGGAATTTTGATAGAGATTGCATTGAATTCGTAGATCACTTTGGGTAGTATGAACATCTTAACAATATTAATTCTCCTAAGCCATGAACATGAATTACCTTTCCATTTATTTGTGTCTTCTTCAGTTTCAACAATGTCCTATTGTTTTCAGTGTATAGATTTCCACCTCCTTGGTTAAATATATATTTTAGATTTTTTGTTATACAGTTGCCAATGAGATAGTTTTCTAAACCTCTTCTGGTAGCTTGTTATTCGTGCTTAGAAATGCCACAGTTTCTATATATTGATTTCATTTATTCTAACAGAGTGCTTGATTTTTTTTTTTCCTATCTCTTGGCGGAAGTTCTGTGTTCATCCATTCTTCTCCCAAGATCAGTGAACATTTTTATAACTATTACTCTAATTTTGTATCAGGTGGATTGCTTATTTCTCTTTCATTAGGATTTGTTTTTGTCCTTCCCTCTATGTCCGTGTTTTGCTTGTCTTTGTCTGTTTCTATGTCAGCCGTGGGCAAACTACGGCCTGCGGGCCGGATCTGGCCCGTTTGAAATGAATAAAAAAAAAAAAAAACGAACCCTTTTATGTAATGATGTTTACTTTGAATTTATATTAGTTCACACAAACACTCCATCCATGCTTTTGTTCCGGCCCTCCGGTCCAGTTTAAGAACCCATTGTGGCCCTCGAGTCAAAAAGTTTGCCCACCCCTGTTCTATGTATTAGGTGAAACAGCTGTCCCTCCTGGTCTTGAGGGAGTGGCCATTGAAAGACTGGGGGTGTGTTTTAGTCTGTTGTCTGTGGTGCCCTTGGGGTGGTAGCCTGCCAAAAACTGTCTCTCTGCCTGTTCTAGTCCAGCCCAGACTCCACTACCCTCCCTCCACCCAGGCCCCTGTGTATGTTTCCCCACGTCCCGCGTGGTTCAGGGTTCAGGATCTGGAGGAGGGGCCGCACACAAATGAAAGAGATGAGACAAGAGATAATTTGGAAATATTGGGAGCCAGGTGGGCAAGTCCAACTCAAGGGGAAGGACTTCCACTGGTGCCCAGGCCTCGCCAACCTTTTATTCAATTTTGGATACACATCAAGCCCTGAGGCAGGCAAATTTCGGTAGCAGACAGACTATCTTAAAGGTCAGTAAATATTAGAAGGATTTACTCTGAGACAGTTTGATCAGGAAATAGCTTGAGCCCCCATTGTCAGGACTAGATAATCGGTGCATAACTCTGGCCCTTGCCATGGGTTCGAGGTTCACTAGCATTCCGAGATCCTTGTTTGCACTTCTCTGCTAGTGAAGACAATGGGCAGCTTCCTGCAGGCCCCCAGCACCAGGAATTCAAGAGCAGCCCCTCTGAATTGTGGAGTGTGTGTACCCTCTGTTGCTGGTGGGGAGGGGTCACGGTGGAGGCTGGTTGGGCCTGGTAGGTGGGGGTTGTGGTGGGGGGTTGCTGGGCCTTAGGGGAATACGGGGGCAGGATGAGCTGTGTTTGCAAGGTGGGTGGAGAATAGCCAAGGCAGTACTCACCCAGCACCAAGCTAACAAGATAGAAGAGGGAAGGAATGGTGTCCACCAGCACCTTCATCCCCAGAGACGGTTCCCACAGACTCCTTCCCCTGGCACTCGCCCTGAGATGATTCCATGAACAACCTTCACCTCTGGCCCAGGTGCATCCCAAACGGTGCCTCTGCGCTGGGGCTGGAAGGAGTGAGCCTGGGTGTGAGCCCTTTCAGAGCCGAGTCTGGGTGTCCTGCAATCTTTGTTCTCAGACCTGCTAGTAAGCGCTGCTGGTTTTCAGGGTCAGACCTGGTGGGGGCTGAGCCTCCTGGTTGGGTCCCCAGGTCCTTGGGGAGAAGGTGCATATTTGAGGTGTCCCTCCTACAGCAGAGGCTGCACCAAGCTGTGTGCCCCTCCTACCCGTCTCCATGTGGCGTTCCCTTTCGGCCTTAGTTGTAGAACCCCTGTACCCCTGTTCTGCTGGTCTTCAGATCTTTGTCAGAGTTGTTCTCTCTGGAACTATACTTTGGACATGTCTCTGGAAAGAGATTAGCTCAGGATCTTCTTATGCTGCCATCTTTTTTAAATATATTTTTATTGTTAATAGTATTACAGATGCCTTGCATTTCTCCCTCACTTTCCCCCCCTCCTCCCAGGTCCTATCCCCCCCTCCCCCAGGTCTTCACTACCCTATTGCCCATGTCCATGGGCTATGTGCATATAAGTATACTAGAATAAATTCTTTGGTTTATGCTACCTCCTTGAACCTGCCCTTCAATCAGTATTTTTGAATTGTTGGATTTACTTCTTTATGTAAAATATTATATTACAGTGTTAATTTTATCCTTCAAATATGTATGTATACCTAATATTTTTTCTTTGCTCTCTCTCAGTTGTTGAGGGACTTGGCTCTAATTCTTCCTTATGAAGATGAATTTATCAGGTCTCCTGCTATCCTCAAATTAATAAAACTAGAATCACCGTATTACATATGTAAAAGCTCTGGTGTTATATCTGTAGTTTGAATTAGATATTTTAATAATATATAGAGATGCTATTTCCTAGTAATACTTTTTATTTGAATATATTTTGTGTGTCAGATATTAATAAACTTACACAGATTTTTTTTTTTTATTGGCTTTTGCAGTTAGTTAGCTCATGCTACATTTATAATATGAAAAGTATTTCCTCTCTTTGAGGATGTTTTTCCACCGTCTCTGTCTTCAGTTTCTGCTGCTTGGAAATTGGTTGTCTTTATTCATGTACTTTTCTTCCTATTGCTTTTACATTCGTCTTTCTGTCTTAATTATAGAACATTCCATGATAATACAGCTAGGTGTGCAATTATTTTCATCCTGTTTGGAACCTATGGAGTTCTTTGAAACTTACCCATTCTGGAAAATACTTTCTGACTTTATCTTCAAATATTGCTCTCTTATGTTATGTCTAGTGCCACCTTCCAGGACTCTGGTACCCCTTACTTTTATTTTAATCTTACTTAAAATCTTACATTTAAGATAACTTTGCCTCTGTTAGTCGCATTCATGGTAATGTCTTCAATTCAATTTTTATGTTTTTTTAGTCTCTCTTCAATAGTGCCTAATCCAATGTTTCAACCATTTTTTGTATTTCTAACAACACACTCATTGTGCAAAACAGGTTCCTATATCCCTGCATGCAAGCACCCCACACCCCCACCACAAGTGCACCCCACACAAATACCACACCTACACAACACACAAAAATGTCTAAACATTTCTAGAATTTTGTTTTGATTTTTAAATGCCTTGCTTGAGTCTTGATAGCCTATTTTTCTGTCATAATTTTGGTATCTTTCATATTGTAAATAAGAGTTACTTTACATTATGTATTTTGTGGTTTCAATATTTTGTCTTTGCCGATCTAATTATAACACTTGTTAATTCTGCTGACAGTCACTTAGGACAGTCCCTTATATTTTCTAATCACGGATTTACTACTTGCTCCCTTTTGTATTTCTCAACTGATGTTCATTTTAACATTTTCTTTGGAAACTACTTGAGACCTGAATTGAGGGTGTTTTTCCTTCAAAATGAGTTTTATTTTGTTTCTTATTAACACCTGGCAGAATTCACAACACAAGAAACTTTCCAAACGCTTTTCCTGGGTATTATGAACCAAACAGTATTTTAAATTCAGATTCAAAACTCAGATGAGAGATGGTTAAAATTTGCCAGGTGAGCATTCGTTTATTTAATCCTTCATCATAGCCAGGCTAAGCCATAATATTCCTTACATCCCCAGCTCTGCAGTCATTATTTTTTATTATCTTGATTATGTTTATTTTCCTCTAGCTGAGCAACAACATAGTTGGAAGATGGAGTGTGGGCCTTGAATCTAGATTGCCAAAGTTGAAACCTAGTCGGCCATATACTAATTCTGTTACTTCAAACGATTTACCCAATTCTCGTTCCATTTCTTCAAAATGTAAAATCAGGATTATAATGTTTATTATATGGATAAACTAATAGTGGCTGGCATACTGTATGTGGTCAAACATGTATACCGGATGTCCTCCAAAATGTATATGCACTTTAACAGCTGATAGCTCAGTTTTGAAAATGGAAGGTGTTTTAATAAACACTGCCTTTATAATTATTCAAAGTGTGGATATACATTTTTTAGGACACCCTATATATGTGGTAGTCGTAATTGTGTATGGATGATGTATTACTTGGGGAGCTAAGCTTTTTATGACCTTGATTCCTGGGAGCCCTATATATGTTCCCCTCTAGTCTCTGTTCAGACATGAAATTCAAACTCCTAGTCATTGGGTATCAGCAGAACCAACAGTTTGCCTCATTCAGAGAATCCTCTCTAGATTCGCTCTATTCTCTCAATTTTATCTCATATGATGTCCTTTATTTGCTTGACAAGTTAAGCCATGGAATTCAAAAGAATTACTCTCCACATTTTTATATCACCAAAGACTTCTTCTAGCAAGTTTTGAATTGTATATAAGTTTTCACCTAGTGGGGAATGGAAGCCTGTCTCCCTTTCTGAGCATGTTATGCTGGTCCACATTGGCTTTCTTTGTTTTCTAAGTGACACTGTTGGAGCGACTGTAGTTTTAAGGGCTAATCTCATGCTTACTCAGGTGGTTACAGCTAACTTGCCACCTTATTAGTCAACATCCCATGATTCCCCAAATAATAGCGTCTGTTTACATGTGCTTGTGTGATACATTGAATAATGTCTACTTTACCCACTAGACTATGAGATGCTTGAGGACAGGGACTGGAATCCCAATTGAAGTTCAGTATCCAGCACTATGCCGCTTATTTGGACAAGTATCTCCTAATTATAGAGTAGACGTTGGTTTTTATGTTTACAAGTGTGCTGGCCTGGGAGTTCATAGTCTGATTGATGCTGATTTCATCCAGCTCTGTTTAGATCCAGGCTGCTGATTGGTGCATGTCCATTCTACTTCTATCTATTATTCTGACACAAGCCACTACCCAAGGCATGTTCTTCTTAGGGCAGAAATCAAGGAGACAGAGTAAACCATGTAACTACATTTCCATCTCAGCAGAATTCAATACAACTACATAATACATTAACCAAAGCAAATCACTTGGTGGGCCAACATCCAGGAGGCAGAGAGTATATACTCTTCACAGTAGAAAGCACTTCAGAGCTACAGGGCAGAAGTGTGAACGAGTAGTTCTAATACAGAGGAGTGAAGAACTGAATCTACGGAAGCATCGCTTCAGTTAAATCACTCTGACCACCATAGTAAACTAAAATCCTCTGTAATTCTCCCCAGCTGCTGAAGTATGGTGTCTGTATGTCTATTTATAGAGAGAAAATGCCTTTCAAACTCAGTAAACATAATGACAATTTTTGCCTCCCACACATTCTGCCCAGAATCACCCATATTTCTAATTGGAATCAGAAGTTTGATTAGGAAAAACCTACTGTCTATATTATTTTACTCTACTTTTTCTTCAACATGCAATCCATCGCATCCTGTTTACTAAAATACCTTAAAATCTATCCTGTATTGTTTCCTTTTTCTTCATCTTCCTAAATATCAGTTTGAAAAAAGTCGCCATGATTTCATGTCTGGACTGCATCTACATTCAGGAATTTAGGGTAACCTTGAATTGTTTTCTGGCTCCTGCTTTTCAGGGGTCAGATCTTAGTTTGATGCTCCTTTGAAAGTAATATGCATTTTTCTCAACACCCTTTGAGTTTGTTTTTTGTCTTTGGGTTCCAACAGCCTTACTATGATTTTTTTAATTTATATTTATTCTGCTTCAGATGCTCAGATTTTTTTTAAAACTGGGGGGTTGTTTCCATCAGTTCTAGAAATGTTTTGGCCATTATCTACTAACATACTAGTTCTCCTTTTCTCTCCCTTAGAGCCCCCCTTTGCATGGGTGATAGATGTTCTACTGTGGTCCCTGTAGTTCTAATTTTTTCCTGCATTTTTTCTTTTTAAACTTTTTGGTGCTGTACTTTAGATATTTTCTAAGGACTTGCTTACCAGTTCACTACTCCTGTGATCGACATTTCTTACAACTCAATCAAAGTGTACATAAGTTCAGACAGTATGTTTTGCCAGTCTAGAATTTTTATGGTAGTCTCTATTCTAGGTTACTGTTCTCTGTGGGATGCATGGTGCTTATGACAAGGTGAATATATTTTGTTAAATCAGTGACAGTAAATGTAAATCAATGTTATATTTACATGCAGACTATAGTTATATATAGTTTAAATGTCAATAAACTTTAATAAAACCATATTCAGTCAAATTATATTCCAATGGGATATATGGATAAAACTTATGCCCTTGAATTTATAAGAGGTATATTCATTTGCATAAAAATGGGGGAACAGTATATTAAAAACATAAGATAAAGTGCAAAGGCATTTAGTGACACATTGAGACCTAGAGCGATTCCAAAAATAAGTGTGACTCACAGGAAGGGTAAGATTCATGAAGGAGGCCAAACAGATTTCATAAAATTAGAATATCCAAAGAAAAGATCATTCCAGACATGGTGACATGGCCACTCTTAAAAATATGAGCAAGTGAAATTTGAAAGATATAATGATTCTAAGGGAAAAATTAATGTATTTATGTATTTAATTTATTTAATCTCTAAATGCTAAACCTATTTGTAAAATCTTAGTATATTGCCTATTAATAGTGTTGAAATATCATTAAAACTATTTCATACTTCTCAATATTTAAAATGTACATTAGTTTTTTTGATAGATTTCATTTTTACATATGCTAACAAAGCCACTTTCATGAATCTGTGAGAGTAGTGGGTGAGCCAGATGAATACTCTAGTTTTGAATTGGCATGGAAAAGCTAAATTCAGTTACTTTTTAGTCACAGGCAAATGCTTAAGTGCTTGAAGATCCAAGCTTACTTTTGAAAACTGTAGTAAATATTTGGGCATAATTCCTTCTTAATTCTAAAACTTCATTTAATTAGTTGTGATATGTTCAGATCCCAAACATAAGGAAATGGTACTTTGTTTTAAACATGTAGACTGTCCCTCATCTCTTCTATTCATTTCTATTGCATTTTATTAAAGATACCAAATGTTAAAACACATACAAATGGCAAAAATGTTATCTAGGAGGCTACTTTCAACCAGGGAGACTGTTTAGAAAGAAAGAGCCATCTGTTTGTCAGCTATCTATGTATGTACATATTTCTTTACCCATCTGTGTTCCATAAAGTCTGAGCAAGAAATGGTTCTTGTAGTATCTAGATTATTGTAAATTTTATAAAATGATGTTTGCTTAAAAGTAAAAATCTTTATCTGCATTATTCAACCATGAAATATTTCTGAGAGCAGATTAAATAAATTAGCACTAAATTTCACCCTTTTGCTGCAAAATTACAACTACCTGAAAAAGTGAAGAAAGTTATGTTGCACCTGCAAATTGTGCTTTTCACTTAAGTTCCTATTTGTTTTTACATAACTAGGCACACAGAGGGCAGACAGTCAACTGGTCGACCAGTCACTATGACATGCACTGACTACCATGGGGCAGACACTTTGACTGGTAGGTTAGCTTGCTGCTAGGGTCTGGCCAATCAGGACTGAGCGAGATGGGCTGGACATAACCTGGAGACCTCCCGCAGTCCCTCTCCAGCTGGCCAACCTCCCGCATCCCCAGTCATGCACCACTGAGGTCCCTCGGCCTGGCCTGTGAACCTCTTACAATCTGGGACCCCTCGGGATGCCGGAGAGCTGGTTTCAACCCGATCCCACAGGCCAGGCCGAGTGACCCCACTGGTGCACAAATTCGTGCACTGGGCCTCTACTATACTAGTACATATATACTCCAAAGACATGCTAAATCAGTGATATATTATGCCTCAAAAGACAGTTAAAAATACCTTGAATAGATTGTACTAAAGGCCCTAGGCATCTCAGTAATCCAATAAAAATAAATATGTGTGAAATTTTAAAGGAGGAAATATAACTGCTATTTTTAAAATTAGAACAACGTTTTAGTGCAGTTAAACTTTACAGCAAAGTTAGGGGAAGATAACAGAGATTTCCCATATACTTGCCCCCCCACATACACATTCATAGCCTAGTCCCTTATTAACATAGCTCCACAGAATGCTACCTTTGTTACAGTTGATGAACCTGCGTTTATATATCACAGACACCGAAAGCTAGTTTACATTAGGCTCCTTCTTGGTGTGGTATGTTCTATGGGTTTCGACAAATGCATAATGGCATGAATTCATCATATGGTGCCATGTATTTTCACTGCCCTTAAAATCCTCCATGCTCTACCTATTCATCCCTCCCTATCCACTCTTATCCCTGGCAACCACTGATTTTTTTTACTGTCTTCATAGTTTTACCTTTTCAAGAATGTCATACAGTTGGAACCAAACAGTATGTAATATTTTCAGTGTGACTTTTTGTAGTTAGTAATATGCATTTAAGGTTGTGTGTGTGTGTGTGTGTGTTGATTTCCATGAGTTCTTTCTCTCCTTTTTCCTTTTTTTTTAACCCCTCTACAATCCGTCCCCCCACCACCCCGATTTCCATGAGTTCTTTCTCTCCTTTTTCCTTTTTTTCTT
Source organism: Myotis brandtii (assembly GCF_000412655.1). NCBI lineage: Eukaryota > Metazoa > Chordata > Mammalia > Chiroptera > Vespertilionidae > Myotis > Myotis brandtii. Next base: position 1,490,532 of record NW_005368491.1, on the reverse strand, counting down.
AACCCCTCTACAATCCCCCCACCACCACCACCACCCTGCTTAGAGCTGTCAGCATGCTCTTTATCCATGAGTCTGTCTCTGTTTTGCTTGTTAATTCAGTTTGTTCATTAGATTCCACATATCAGTAAAATCATATGGTGCTTGTCTTCCTCTGACTGGCTTAGTTCTCTCATCCTCTCCAGGTCCCTCCATGCACTTAAGTTTCCTTCATATTTTTTTGGTTTGTTTGTTTTTTATTGCTTGGCAGCTCTTTTGTTTTCAGGGCTGCGTAACACTTCATTTTCTGGATATACATTGTCTTTCACCATTTAACTTTGTTACCTGTGAGTTTTCAATAGATCCCACTTATTAGTTTGAGGAAGAGACTTCTGTTCTTAGTTGGTTGAGTGTTTTAATCATGGGAATATATTGGATTTTCTCAAATGCTTTTCTTGCTTTTATTGAAATGATCATGTGGATTTTTGGGTCCTTTATTTTTATTAATATGGTATATTACATTAACCATTTAATGTTAAAGTAACCTTGCATTCTTGGTATAAATCCAACCTGCTATATAAGCTTTGACCTTACAGTAATTTGAGTATTTTCATGTCTGTGTTATAAAGCATATTGGTCTTTAGTTCTCTTCTGATGCCTTGATCTCTTTGGGGATCAGGGTATTATTAGCCTCATGTAATAAGTTGAAAAGTACTCCTAGTTCTTCTATTTTTGTAATACTTTATAGAGGTTTGGTACTATATTTTTCTTTAAATGTTTGGTAGAATACGGTACATAAGTAAAAGCTTGGCTTTTCTTTATGGGAAATTTTAAAATTATTAACCTAATATATTTACTTGTTATAAGTATTTTGTTTTTTAATTTTTCTTGAATCAGATTTTATAGTTTGTATCCTCCAAGGAATTGGTTTAGTTTATCTAACTTATGTAACTTGTTGGCAAAATGTGTTTACAGCATTCTCTTAAAATCCATTTTAATTACTTATGGTTGCTAGTGAAGTATACTTTTTCCACTAACTTCCATTATTTTTAAAATATTAAGACTATATAATAAATCCAAAGGCATATGTAACACATTATTATAAGTAATAAAAGTGAGGAGCTGGATTGCTGAAATCAATGTACAGGAAGTGGCGTTTTTAAGCACAATGACAAATATTGAGAAAATAAAGTTGATAAGATTCATAATCAATATAAAGTGTCTAGGAAAATATTTAACAAAATATTTGCGAAAAGTTTTGGAGAGAATTATAAAATTGCAGTGAGCAATATTAAATATCAACTACATGGAATGAAAACATATCACTTTTACTTTGTTGAAGATTCAATATAGAAAACATTTAAATGTATCCTCATTTTTGCTTGGCAGCTCTTTTGTTTTCAGTGCTGCATAATTTACATATTCAAACCAAGCACAATGGGTGTTTTGTGATTGTTTTTGTCTGTGTGGGTTTTATTTTGTAACTTCAGAGTCTATTTCTAAAACTGTAAATTTATACATGCCCAAGAATATCTGAAGAACCCTTCAAAGAGAATAATAAAATGATGTCTTTTTCCTTACCAGGTACTCAGATTTATCTCAAAACTGTATTAAATAGAATATTGAAGAACAAATAGAAAAATCAATCAATGGAACACAATAAACAGCTCAGTGTCACACTTATGGATACTTGATGTGTTATAGAGGTAGTACTGTAGAAAAGCAACAGTATTTCTAATTGATTTTAAATAAATTGCAGACACTGAAATACAATTGTGAGCTTGGATTAGGGAATACTGTTGATACAACACACAAACAGTATAAACCATAAAAGGAAAATCTGAGAAATCCTACATTTAAATTAAGAGCTTTTAGATTTATTTTTTCTATCACCATTTATCTCCTCTATGCCCTCTTCTCCCCCCTATCCCCCTCCACCCTCAATCACCACACTTCTATGACTGAGACTATAAGTTCTCTCTTTTTTTCTCAATCCCTCCACACTGCCCCCAACACTCCACTCCCACCAGAGCTCTCTGCCTGCTCGCTATCTATGAGTCTGTGACTTCAAAAGATGCTACAAAATAAGACAGGCTATAAAATGAAAGATAATATCTTTATCCCACAAATCCTCTGAGTGTGTAGTTTTAAAGAAATCCTGCTAAACAATAAAAAGAAACAGTTGGTCAATAAAATAATGGTGAAAGACTAGAATTTTACAGAATGCTACTACAAATGACCAATAAGCTTATGATTAGATATCCATCCACATTAGTAATCAGGAAAATGTAAATGGAAACCTCAAATTTTTATTTTACACTTAAATACTTATCAGAAATGAAGTCTGATATTAAGTATTAAATGCTGTGGTTGCCATTAGAAAGTGGTGACTTTTACCACATTAGCAATGGTTATCAACTTGTATGAGCCTAGAAAAGTGTTAGTTGTAAGTAGTCAGTCATAAAGCAGAACATAAAACCTACAGAACTCCTCAATAAAGAGACAGCATGTTTTATGGCCAATTTAGTGTCAGTATGAATCTCCCTTAGGAAAGTTACTTATTTAGCGGTACCTTTGTCAGTCATTTGAGGAGTTTTCTCAGACCATCGAACACTGCCCCAGTCCTCAGACTCCTCCTGGGTCAGTACCAGCCTGTGGACGCCGCTCCTCTCATACATCCCCTGAGCGCCCTCCTCCTCCCTCCCTGCTGTAGACACTGCGTCAACTGGTGGTGTCAGTTTAACTTTGCTTCTTGTGCTCCGTGTGTCTCTGACCTGATTTCTTTGTGAAAGCTGGAACCAAATGTATTCAGTTCTTCAGTGAAAATGACACCTAGAATTCAACTTTCAAGCAATATTAGATCCCTAGCCATACTCCCCACAGCAGTATGTGATGTTCTATCATGGGTGCATTGTGCAAGTGAGGTATTTGTATTTGATAATTCTCAAAAAAAGTGATGAAATGAATTGTTACTCACCGAGTCTTCAGTGCCTATGAAGGGTCCCCTTTCTAGGTGCCAGGGATGTAATTATGAATACTTCTAAGTTCCCAGCTTCATGATAAGTCTTCAGTGCCTATGAAGGGTCCCCTTTCTAGGTGCAATTATGAATACTTCTAAGTTCCCAGCTTCATGATGCATTCATTATTTGATGAGATGACCATGTGATCGAACATTACACACATGAATGGAGATTATCGTCTGAAGACATCCAACCCTATCCTCCAGTTTGCGCTCCACAAACAGCTATTGCCAAGAAGTGTTTCAAGGCAAATCCATTGTAAAAATCAGTAAGTCGGGTATATGTGTATTTTTGGTTATACATATATCCTGATTTATTCCATAAAATACTTATATCCAATTGTATACAGTGTGCATAATAGCATTAAATATAAACACTCAAAATAGGGACATGGTATATAGAATCTATCAACTTTAGCTAGGATTGAGTATATATTTAGCTCCTATTTTTCTACGATCTAACACAAATAGGAAAATGTGATCAGTTACTTATAACATCAATACAGAGTAAGAGTATTTTTGATAGGATAACATGGTAGAAGATGAGAAATGTTTTTCTGACATAATTTTTGAAGAAAGATGTCAAGAGCATTTTTATTAGAAGTTTTACTTTCATTCTGACAGAGAGTTGTATCGCAACATATAATGTTTTATAATTACATATTTTTATGTTTGTACTTGAAAAACATATTCTAAAAAGAACCAAAATCTTATTAAAATGTATTGTTAAGGATAGTTCCCAACCATGCTATAAGCAATATCTGAAAATAGGCAAATTAATATACTAGTATCATTTAAAAATGTAACTCAATTCTTCAAACAAGGCACATATTTTAAATTGAAAGCAATTTCTGATGAACCAATGGGAATTTAATGTAAAGTTACTTTTAAACCAAATACAGATATGAATTATTCTAGTGCATTTTCTAAAGAAACTTGACTGTGAGATCCATTATTAAACCACATCCTTAGCTATAACTTTGGCATTAAAATTTGATATTGTAAAGTATATTTCAAATATTAACTTAGTCATATTCGATTCACGGAGACCTTATTGAGCTTGCACAGAGAGATGCTTATTGCTATAAGTAATTTTTAAAATAGCCTACCTGTGGTACAAAGATGGCAGCTTTATTAAACATTTCCTGAGAATATTTTCTGCCCTCCAGTGTATACGTATATTTGACAGTGCAGGTGGAAATACGAGTATGTGCATCACCTTCATCTCCATGCAGATGAGGAAGAGCAAGCTCTTGGCTTTGATTTAACATTCACAGGAAATCAACCAACATAAAGAGTAATAAGAAAACACATTTGTGTCAGCAGTTGGAGCGTAACCGTGTGTGTCCATACAGCAGTGTACAACTTAATGAGAATCCCTTCAGAACTCAATCAGAGCACCAGGCCCTTTTGGAAAGTTGTCGCTCATCAATGAAAAGTTCCAAGGAGGGAAAGTCATTTGTGACAAACGGCGTACAGAGACGTTCACAAAGTGAGAGGTGAACACGGTCAGCTCATCCGGATGCTCCCCGATGCCTTTCGCCTGGCGAAGTTGCCTCAGCCTCTGCAACCAGGACAGGGCCTGGGATCCATCGCCACAGACACAGCACCTCTGACCCGCTCCTGGGTTCAGAGACCCGGCTGGGAAGAAGCGATGTCTCCAAGTGTATCTGTGTACATATCTGTGTATGTATGTGCAGCCACGTTTTGCCTGAATAGCCTTATATTTATGCAGCAAGGCGATTCTCTGTGAGTATGAATGAAAGCAAATACTGCAAGCATCAAGTGTGAGACAACTTTTGTTTTGACCAATTAAATTCTTTCTCACCTTTATGTGACTCTTGAGGACCATGGCTTCCTTTATAAACTATAATCCATGTGGTATTTGGTGAAATTTGATTTCTTTCCTGTGTCAAAAAGAACACCTCTTGTTTTGAAGTATGCAGAATGCAAACATTTAATTTTGACATTTGTTAATATTGCTATGGTTTATCAATGAAGTTCAGGATTTCTCTTGAATCATATAGCATATATTTTAAACTCGTTAATACATCTTTTAAGTGGCTTTCCAGTTTGTAGCAACATTTGACAAAGCCAGCTACTACAAGCAACTAATAGATCCAGGCACTATGGGCACACCGTTCATCCTTTAACGTTTTGGTTAGTAGCGTTTTTTTCTTTGTTTTACACACAGGGGAGAAGGCAAACAGTGCACTGGGGCAGGAGCTTCTTAGTTATTACCGACTTTTCTCACATCCTGGCTCTTCCAACATTGAGAACTCTCCCATTTATACTCGCAGTCCTAAAACATTTTACTTTATTAAGGATTCATATCCTATGCTGAAAATTTTATAATTTCTCTCAAAATAGACATCAAATTTGCATGAAAATATTCTGCCATACGTACTAAAAATACATATATATTAATATATATATTTATATATATATGCATTGTTCATAATGAAGGAAGAGAGAATGTCCTAGTAGCTGATATATAATAAATGTGAGATGCAAATAGAATATTTAGTGTGGCCATGTGCAGAATAAACCAGGAAGGTACTACCTACTAACTCCATGCTTCACTGATGTAAATTTTAACTGGAAAGTTTTAGTCTTCAGCTTAACTATTATCTTTTAATGAGGCTTTAAGAACTGATTTGCATAATCCTCAAGAGAAACAAGTTGGACATTCCAAAGAGACCTGGGAGTCCTTGTTCAATGCCAATAAATGCACCTTCAGAGGGCGAGGTGACAAGCAGACAGGAAACCAGCCACACATCCTTGGTCACAGTGTAATTACAAACGTCCCTCCCAATCATAGCGATGTGTCCTCCTGACGCATCCTCGTTGCTTAGCTGTGTCTTCTGCTATTTCTTCTGCTACCTCTGTTTAATGCCTGTAAAATATAAAACACATCGCAAGGGAATCTCAGATGCAAGCACGGATTTTGGCAACTGAACTGTATTCTACCTTAGTTCTTTTCTTGGGAAAATAAAAGATAGTAAATGGAGTGTGTTCCATCATATCTTCATAATTCTTAACTATTTCTCAGAGTTCGATGAGCATACTTGTCATTAATCCAGATTTCCTTAAGAGATTTTTCCTTTGCTTAATCTTACCTCAGTATTATTAAAAATTCCATGATTGTTTTATATAGTTAATGAGTAAATGAAGTAGGTGAAATAATCAGTGAAAAGGATTTGTGAAAGCTAGTAAATAAGATACTTTGACATAATCAAAATTAGAAAAGGTGTGATTACATTGTACTTCAATGACTGGATACATCTCTCAAACTCTGTAATAGTTGAAGATTCCTTCTGCACTTTTTTGTTTTTAATCATTTCAGTGCTGCAGTTCACAAATACTTTTGCTGATTTCATTTCCATAGAGGTCTAAAATAGGATTAGCAAAACATTTACTCTAATATTCTCATTGGAAGCTAAAATTCAAAAGAACAAAAGCAAATCAGTTTGTCTATTTAAAACCTGTTCATATATCTCGATGTAGGTCACCCAAGGGTTTATGAAACTGGGAAAAAAGTAACACATGGTTTAGAGACGCAAAGTGGATGCACCATGGGTTTATGTGGGGTTTATTTTTTTAATGTGATTTATTTCAGAGAGGGAGGGAGAGAGAGAAACATCAATGATGGGAGAGAATCATTGATCAGCTGCCTCTGCACACCCCCACCCTGAGGGGATCAAGCCCAAACCTGGGCATATGCCCTGACCAGGAATCGAACCATGTCTCTTGGTTCATAGGTCTCTGCTCAAACCCTGAGCCATGCCAGCCAGGATACACCGTGTAACTGGAAATGACGTGGATCCAGTCTTCATATTTTTGTGGAAAGTTCATGTTAAATTTTTTAAGTTTTAAAGACTAATAAGACAGACTATGGTTGACTGAAGTTCTATCACTTAATGGTTGTGAAACCTTGAGAAAAGTCATTCCTGAAGTGTCCGTTTTCTCTACCGTGAAATGGGAGTGAATAGTAAGACTTCAAAGGTGCGTGGGCAATATGGGCATTTAGTGAAATTATTAAAAACACCCATTGTCAGTGTTGTCTCATATGATTGCATTAGTGGTAGAGACATGTTCAACTCTTAAACTATAATTATAACTGTAAATAAAACTCCTTGAGTGTTTATAGGATGGACTTCACTGTGGTCTAGAGCTCTCCTATGTAACTTGCAATGCGACCTTTGATAACTAACCAAACCTGTTGGAGCCTCCGTGTCTCAGCTGTGAAGTAGGCTGCGATAATACATATCACCAGGATGGGGTTATTTGGCATGAATGACGTGTGAACTGCACATTGATGTGAAATATAACTTGAAACAGTGTCAATGAATCTTAGTTATCATTAGCACTTGCCGTAGTAGGGAACATTCATGTTCTAAATAATATACACCCACAAACTTCATGGCAACTTCCTTGGTTTTTACAAACATCCCAGATGATGAACGAGAGAACTAAGAGGGAGAGTGAAGGAAACCACATAGTCTGGTACTTCTGCAGTAATTACTATTGGCCTCTGTGAAATATTCAGACAAATATTTGCCTCATTGCTTTCCATCCATCCATCCACCTCTATCTTCCCTGTCTTTCTATTCATTCATCCTCTGTACTTGCTTTCTTCTTCATTACTCACTCACTCTCTACCTCCTCCCATCCTCCCATTTTATTATTTTCATATTTTTATTGAACTTATTGGGTTGACATGGATAATATTATATAGGTTTCAGGTGACTGATGATATTATATAGGTTATATAGTTGTATAGAATTATACATTTCTATAATGCATTATCTGTATATTGTATTCTGTGTCCACCACCACAAGTCAAGTCTTCTTCCATCACCATTTATCCTCCAATACCCTCTTCTACCTCCTACCACACTTTCCCTCAGGCAATCACCAGACTGTTGTCTGTGTCTATGTGGGGTTTTGTTTGTTTTATGCTTAATCCCTTCACCTTTTTCACCCAGCCTCACAAAGCCCTCCCCTCTGACAGCTGTCAGTCTGTTCTGTGCCTGTTTCTATTTTGTTTGTTTGTTTATTTAGTTCTTTAGATTCCATAGAGAAATGAAATCATATGGTACTTGTTTTTCTCTGACTGAAATTTGCATAACTTTTATGGCTTATTATTATTCCATTGGGTAAAGGTAACACAGCTTTTTTATCCACTCACCTACTGATGAACACTCGGGCTACTTCCAAACCTTGACTATTATAAATAATGCTACAATGAACATAGGGATGTGATGTATATATTCTTTTGAGTTCTTGCTTTGGGTTTCTTCGGATATATTTTTAGCAGTGGAATAGCCATACTGCCTTCCACAGTGGCTGCACCAATCGCATTCCCACCAACAGTGCACAAGGGTTCCCTTTTCTCCACATTCTCTCCAATAGTTGATGTTTGTTGATTTACTGATGATAGTCATTCTGAGAAGTGAGAAGTGATATCTCATTGTGGTTTCAATTTGCACTTCTCTGATGATGAGTGGTATTGAGCATCTTTTCATATGTCTATTTGCCCTCTGTAAATTCTCTTTGGAGAAGTGTCTATTCAAGTCCTTTGCCCATTTTTAAAATTAGATTGTTTCTTTTTTTGGTGTTGAGTTTTGGAAGTTTGTTTACATTTTGGATATTAACCCCATATCAGATGCATCATTGGTGAAAATGTTTTCTCATTCAGTGAGTTGTCTTGTCATTTTGTTGATGCTTTCCTTTGCTGTGCAAAAACTTTTAACTTTGATATAGTCACATTTGTTTAATTTTGTTTCCCTTACCTGAGGGCGCATACCAGAAAGTTTATTGCTAGGAGAAATATCCAAAATTTTACTGCCTATATTTTCTTGTAGGATTTTCATGGTTTTGAGTCTAACATTTAACTCTGTAATCCACTTTGAGTTTATTCTTGTGAATGGTTTAAGTTGGTGGTCGAATTTCATTTTTTTGCATATATCTGTCCAATTTTCCCAACACCGTTTTTTGAGTAGGCGGCCTTTACCCCACTGGATGTTTTTGCCTCTGTTGTCAAATAGTAATTGACCATAAAGGCATAGGTTTATTTCTGAGCTCTCTGTTCTGTTCCATTGATCTACATGCCTGTTTTTATGCCAGTTCCATGCTGTTGTGATTACTATAGCCTTATAATACAGTTTGATGTCAGTAGTTTGTCTCCTCCCATTTAAAAAATATCTGACTGAGATGCAGAGAGTGTAACTAATTGTTTTTATGACTTTATGAGACCTTATCGTTCTTGAGACATCCAAGGCCTCGTTCTTGTTTTATTTTAGTTTAGTTTTATTCTCGACTACAGTCTGGAGTACTCTAACTTGGGTTGGTATACTTTAAATGTGATATGTTGTAGAGTGAAATCAGCAACTGTGGTAAAATTTTAAAAACCCATTTCAGTGTTTCCTAAGGACAGTGCTAGAAATGAATTTGGAAAAAAAAAACCCACTATGAAACTGTATTGCCACCTTATTTACTTAATAAAATGTCCAGATATTAACCTATAAAAATGAACAGTCTCTCTCTCTTAAGGTTCATTCTTCATGGATTCCATATATGCAAATTTGTTTACTAGCCAAATTTGTAATTTGTGACCTCAAATCAATATTTGCTGCATTTCAGGGTTATTTGTGGACATGTACAGAGCATCTGAAATTCGAATCACTTAATGCACACGTCCCCAGCGGAAGCTGAACAGCTGACATGCTGCCTTCTCCTCTCGGCTCTCACACAGCACTAGTGTCCTTCTCAACATATGCCCAGTGCCATGATTTACACAAGTTGATCCTTTTTTTGGTGATTTCACTGCTTAAAATGTCCCCCAAATAGAGTGCTAAAGTGCTATCTAGTGTTCCAAAGAGCAATGAGGCTGTATGTGCTTTACATAGAAAATATTATATGTAACATGTAACAATATGTACATATTGCACATTATATATGCATTATATACTTGTGTGTCATAGGTGTTAAGGATACCCTGTTGTAGTAAGGCAACCTTAAACACCCTTAAATGCCATTGTTATTGTTTAAATAATAATAATACACATGATATATTACATGCTACAGCCTATCTAATAAAAGGGTAATATGCAAAATAACTGTCACTCCATCACAAAGATGGCAGCACACACAAGATGGCAGTGCCCAGTCCCCTCAGCCCTGTTGTAGTCCCGCATGTGCTAAAGCAGGAGCTAGAACCCAGGCCTCCTAGTCTCCATGTATGAAGTCAAACTAGTGGCCTGTGAACAGCCACAGACACAGGCTGTGTCTGTACATGACAAGGGCAGACAGGAATGAAATGATTCACCTGAGAGATGCATTCTCTGACCAGTGGACTCAGGCCCAAGACACTCATTTGGTTCTACACGAAAGGTCCTGAAAATTAAGGTCAAATGGTCTGGGACTTAAATTATCCAAATAATTCAGTATAGCTACACTAACATGCAGATAAACTCAGGTGTTCCATTTCTTTAGATGTGTGTGTAGCAGGTCTTCAAGGCAGTCTGCCTTCCCATGAGTTCATTAAAGATCCACGCTGTCTGACCCTTACAAGGAAAAAGAGCCTTTTTGTTTTGTTTTGTTTCAAGTTACCACCTTACAACTACACTCCATTTACCTCACGTTTTAGTGGAAGACTTAACTGCTGACCAAGCATTCCTCTAACTCTCTCCATCCTCCCCTCAGTCTTGAGTGAGACCGTTAACAAGACCCTATCATGAGCGTGGTACACGTTCCTGCCATTTCTCTAGCTGTTCAGTGAATGAATACCTTGTTTCCTACCCCAGCCCATTACAGAGTCCTTGAGGGCAAGGACACACTCTAATAGGGGTGGGCAAACTTTTTGACTCGAGGGCCACAATGGGTTCTTAAACTGGACCGGAGGGCCGGAACAAAAGCATGGATGGAGTGTTTGTGTGAACTAATATAAATTCAAAGTAAACATCATTACATAAAAGGGTATGGTCTTTTTTTTTTTTAGTTTTATTCATTTCAAACAGGCCGGATCCGGCCCGCGGGCCGTAGTTTGCCCACGGCTGTTCTAGAATAACTGTTAACTGTTACACAGAGAAAGGATCATGTGAAAGAGCAGGTTACCACACTGAGCAGACCGCCTTGTTTTACAAGGACATTGCAAACAATCCTACATGATGCAGGTGGCCTCCAAAGTCCCCGGCTTTCATCATCCAAGGACAATGCAATGAATTAGTTGTAAGAAATATGTTCCATAAGGTACCTATAGACAGAAACACACATAAAACAAGGGTGACTGTAGATCAGTGTGGAAATGTGGCAGAGTTTGGCAGGACATGATCTTGAATTTCCCCCTTGGAGCAATAGTCCTGCGGTTGGTAAGTCAGTATTCACAGTAAAACCACTACAGGGAGAATTTATCCTTTCTCTGTCATCTATCCAGTCAGGAACATGTACGGTCACATACATACAGTATTATTAATTAAAAATGTGAACAATCCTAATTAGATTGCTGCCCCAGAAGTTGTGAAAGTAAATGACTTTAATGAATAGCTTTTAAGTCACTTGTATGGGAAATGGCTTCTAATTATTTGCTTTCAAGAAAGTTGAAGGAAGATCAAATCGACTTGGTAGCTGAGAGATCATTAAAAATATTTTTAGTAACAGATCACCGTTTGATTTTTAACACGCAGCTTGTGAGTTGTTCAAGTCATTGTAATTCTCCAAAAAGTGTTGGTATTAAAGAAAAGCTTACTTTGTGTACTTTTTCTAATTGCATAAAAGTGATTATTAAATAAATAATATTACTTAATATATTTAGAAAAGGTGATATAACAATTTCCATCTTAAAATGAAATGTTTATATAATACTTCAGAAATTACATTATATTCAAATATTTAAATTTTATGCCAAACATTTTTAGTATACAAAAAATGTGTTGGTGAACTATAAATGCCAGTATTTTTTGGAGCATTACAGACAATTATTTGAACAACTGACAAATTGCATGTTAAAAATCAAATAGTGATCTGTTATTAAAATGTTTTTAATCTCTCAGCCACCAACTTGATTTTATCCTCCTTCGATTTTCTTAAAAGCAAATAATTAGAAGCTATTTCCACACAGTACAATATCCAGATGATGTATTATATAGAATCATATACCTTAAACCCATGTAATTTTATTAACCAGTGTAATCCCAATAAATTCAATTAAAAAACTTCTTTAAACTGTCAAAAAAGTCTTGCTTCATTCTCTTCACATATTAAGTCAATTTTTCTAATACTATTCAACAATCTCTTGGTTTTTCTCCACTGATTATCTAACTACTTAATAATTTAGAACATTTATAAAGATAAATCATAAAATTTACAAATGGACGTAAAGTAGCTGTTCATTTCTGACTGGTTTTATTTTATTGTTATATTTATCCTTTCTTGGTCTAATAGCATTTTATAAACTTTATGGCATTGTACAATGCATTTAAATATGTCAAAATGAATCATCTCTTTTTCGTTTTATTTTGTGAAGTTTGCTTAGTTATTTGCAACCTTCTTCTATAAAGAACTTAAAATATGTATTTCAGGTCACTCATTATCAAGTGGTTAATTGGGATTTAAGTAAGTACTCATGAACCTAGCAGATCTCTCCCATTATTCAAAACTTACTTAATGTCTTTAATTCATGTTTCAATTTCCTTTACAAAACTTACACGTGTTCTATATGGTTGTTTCTAGACCATTTGCAGTGGTTGATATTGATGTGAATGATTTTCAAGGAAATTTTCTAGTATAGATTTCTAATGAGTTGCTGTGGTCTGAGAGGATGGGTGATCAATCTGTATATAATCCTACAATCTTACTGGGAGGCCTAATTTTTTTGGCCAGAATTGGTGGCTGTTTTTAAACTGAAAATCAAATGTAGAAGATACAATTGGCCCGAACTAAATG
>NW_005368491.1:1466167-1475614 GCF_000412655.1 Myotis brandtii | reverse complement strand
CTAATGCCACTTCTTCAAAATAGACTCGCCCAGGCCGAAAACCGACTTCTGCGCATGGGCCACGAAGTTTCAATCGCACTGTACGTGCGCGCCTGCATGTGGTATTTTGTGGAAGAGCCACACTCAAGGGGCCAAAGAGCTGCATGTGGCTCGCAAGCCGTGGTTTGCTGACCACTGTCCTAGTTCATAGGTCAACATTCAACCACTGAGCCGTGCTGGCCTGGCATTATTGATATGTTTGTAGTTATTGCCATTGTATTGATTATTTTCTGATTGTTTTTGTAGTTCTATTCTTTCTTATTCACCTGCTGACTTCTAATGTATATTGATGACTTTTTATAGTGTCATGTTTGGATTTTTTCATATATTTTGTGATTTTTTTCATAGAATTTTGTGGTATTACCATGTGCTTCCTTTATACCACACTATGTTTATATCAATTTATTTTATATTGATTGTTGCTTAAATTTGGACATTCTAAAATCACTGGAGTTTTTACTCACCATTTCCAAGTTTTTGTCATTTTCCACTTCTTTTATGTGTGTACTCTTTAATCTATTGTTGTAATCACATATGATCTTTCACATTTGCCTTTTAATCTTTTTATGAGCATTAGAGTTGGTTGATCACTGCTTTGACTATGTTTTTGTCTTTGTCCGTTAGAATTTTTTTCCTGTATGTTCTTAATCATATTTCTGATCTTTTCTATTTAAAGAAGTCCATTTAATATTTCATGTAATACTGGTTTAGTGTTGATGAATTGCTTTTGTTTTTATTTGTTTGTTTGTTTTGTCTGAGAAGCTCTTTATCTCTCCTTCAATTCTAAATGATAGTCTATTTGGGTAGAGTAATCTTGATTTTGGGTCTTTAGTTTCATCACTTTGAATATTTTATGCCACTCCCTTCTAGCCTGCAAAGTTTCTGTCAAAAACTAGCTGAGAGTTTTATGGGAGCTCCCTTGTAGGTAATTGCATGTTTTTTTCTTGCTACTTTTAAGATTCCCTCTTTGTTCTTAACCTTTGGCATTTCAATTATGATGTGTCTTGATGTGAGCTTCTTTCAGTTCATCTTATTTGGGCCTCTCTGCACTTCCTGGACTTGTAAGTCTATTTCCTTTGCCAGGTTAGGGAAATTTTCAGTCATCATTTCTTTAAATAGGCAGGAAAGTTCACAGCATGCGCTAAGGCAGGCCACTGGACTTGGTTTGGGCTGAGCATGTGAGTTGGGCGGGGCAAGGTCTTCGGGAATCACCAGGGCAGAGCAAATGATATTAAGTTAATAGAGATCTCAGATTTGGTGCCAGCCTGCACCTGCCTGCTGGGTGTGGGGAGGGTTCAACAAGGAGTGATAGTGCCTGCTCAAGCTTCTGTCCCCAAACAGAGCCACCCTACCCTTGCCCCTTCAGCCCTCACCCCAGAACCAGTCAATTCAGTTCATCTTCCTGGGTCCCTAGCAATCTTTGAATTGCCGCCACACCTGCACTGGAGCCCGGCCCCACAGCTCTGACCGCAGGCTTGGCCCTGCCCAGGAGCCCCCTGGCTCAGGCCCTTCCTAGGCTGCCCAGGGCCCACACAGGGCCTACCTCAGAGTGACCTGGGTGCCGATGATGTTCCTGGGACCCAGGCTGCTGGGTGCCTATGTATGCAAATTAACCACCATCTTTATTGGGTTAATTTGCATACTCATCCAATTGGCTGGTGGGTGTAGCAGAGTTACACCAATTTGCATGTTTCTCTTTTATTAGTGCAGATTGTATTATACATATATACATTATATATATTCCACCATTTATAATTTTATATATCTATATAAATACATAAGAAAGACTTTCTTAATCCATTGACCCCATATTTTAAGCCTTTTTTTGTTTCCCATTCATTTTGCACTATGTGTCCATCAACATGAATGAATGTTTTCTGCTGATATAACCTCAGTTCTTTATTCCTCACTTTTTGTATAATCCTCACTTTTTGTACACCCAACATGCTGCTAAACTGGCCTGTTATACTCTTAAGCTTAATATATCTGTCACTTCTAGAATCACCATTTAATTATTTTTTGTATATTCCAGTTCTCTGCCGAAATAACTACCTTTTTCACTGTGGACATTTTAAGCATGTTTGCTGTAATGCTATATCTAACATAATCATTGTCCTCATCACCTGGGGCGGCTAATTTTTCCCTGGCTTTCAGTCCCATCACCTTGTTTCCTGAAGTGCTTGGTAAATTTGATTGGTTGATATTCTTTATTTTTGTATAAATGTCCATGAGGCTACATATAATATTGAGTCCTCCCATGAGTATTTGCCTTTGCTTCTGGAACACAAATAGGTACATCCCTGGATTAGTGTAATCCAGTTAATGCATTTACAATGATGTGACTTTGGGCTTTAGTGCATGTAAAGGGGAGTCTTTTTCCAGTTTCCATTTCTCTTAAAATCCTGATTCTATGGTTCAGCCCTTCAGAAGCCAAATCAAACAGCTAGAGGTTTAGCGAGTCTACCTTTCCATGGCTGACCCTGGACCCAAGTTCTGTCTATCTCCAAAGGCTGACAACATCATTTTCTCAGCTACCTTTCCAACATAGACAAGTTTAGGTGAAAAGCTGCTCTACATGATGGGTGACAAGTATTCAAGTTTCCTTCATTCTTGGATTTTAGCCTAGTACTTCCCTACTGTTGCATATAAATTTAAATTGTTCAGTCAGAGTTGGTCCACATTAGCTAAAAAGCCATTACCGTAAGTGAAAATACATTTCCTTTCATTCTTCTATTTTCATTTTAATTCAAGACACACACATATTGAGTAATGTAACTTTTAATGATAGGTTCTGTTGAAGTGATTAGAAGAGTCTATGGAACTATAAACTAATTTAAAATTTAAAACATAATGTAAGATATTTCTTGAGTCGCAGAATTTGTTTAGAGAGGATATATTATACTAGAGGCCAGTGCATGAAAATTCATGCACTGGAGGGGGAGTCCCTCAGCCCAGCCTGACCCCACTCACAGTCCGGGAGCCCTCGGGCAGGAGGCCACCTGGCGATCAGGGGAAGACGATGCCCCATCACACCTCTGCTGCTGCCACTGCCAGCAGCACAAGCCTCAGCAGGCCCTGGTTACTTGCACCTCTGCTGGCTCTGATTACCTGAGCCTTGGCAAGCCCTGGTTACCTGAGCCTCAGGTAGCCCTCGGTGGCCGGGCAGCCGCTCAGCACAAGCCTCAGCCGGCCCTGGTTACCTGCACCTCGGCTGGCTCTGGTTACCTGAGCCTTGGCTAGCCCTGGTTACCTGAGCCTCAGGTAGCCCTGGGAGGCTGGGCAGCCGCCATCCGAGGCTTGCCTGTGCCTCGGGCTGGCCCTGGGTGGCTGGGGGGCTGAGGGGACTGGGGGACTCTGGAGGTAGGCGCGCAGAGTGGCTGGGCTGGGCCCGGCCTTGCCACGTGCCTGCCACCCTGACGGGGCTGAGGGGACTGGTCATCGCCATCTTGTGGCTGTGGGCACCGCCATCTTTGAGGGTAAGGCAGTCAATTAGCATATTCCCTCTTTATTGGCTGTGGGCAATGGTGTGAGGGTCAATTAGCATATTCCCTCTTTATTAGATAGGATGGTTTATTTTACACATAAGCTGGATTCAGTATGAAGTAATTATAATAATAATGAGGGAGGGAGAGAGAGAGCTAAGGAATATCCATGCTTTGGTAAGCCTTTGTAAATTCTGAGCTTAAAAGTAAAGTATATGAAAAATATTTGCTATACATACTCATGACTACATTACATATCCATGTTAAGTTTGTGTAAGTAGATTGTCTATAAACCATAGTTTAGTGAAAGCTCCATAACAGTTAAGAAACAAATTTTTTTAATTGTATTAACTTTGATTAAAATGGTTCTTCTTCATTGTCAACTTTTTAAAAAAAAAGAATTTGAAATTCTTAAGCATTTCACATGTCTATATTAACAGAGAAGCATAAAATATCATTATCCTTTCTTCTGAGTAGAATAAACTACCTGTAATTTAAAAGTCAGGATTTAACATTTAATTTACATCTCTTTGTTTACTGCTTTTTAAAGTTCTAGTTTATTTCATAGTCATCTTCTTTTAATTCACTTAATTTAGTTATTTTTCATTTGTTGGGTTCTGTGAGTGAACAATCATGAAACTAGATTGGATCAATAAAATGTTATAGGTGATAAACCTTGAGAGCTAAACTAATTAAAGCTTTAGTGTTCTAAGATAGAGTATCATCTGATGAATTTTAAGGTTATTAGTAAAAAGAATGATAGTTTCATATTATAAAACAACCTGTTGAACTATAGAAGCCATTTTAGAATTAGTAACATAATATCTTGACAATTCCTGGCAAAATAAGCACAAGCTACAGCTCTAGTATATGTGCTTCTTACTCTGTTACAAGTCATAATTAACACCAAGCAATCTATCAAAAGTAACGTAAAATGTAACCTTTTCCCTATGAGCATTAGCCCCTCTTTTACAAGCATAATTATACATATTTACTAGTATTAAAAAGATAAGAAAAGAATTAAGCTCAATAATTATCTTGTTTCCACTGATAACTGCAAACCAATATATTATTGTCGGCGTCTCTCTAGTGGCAATGTCTACAAAGGGAGTATAAGTAGGTGAGAGAAGGTAATATCCTTTTAGTATAAATTATGAAGGCATTTCTTCCTGAGATTGTTGTTATTATAATAATTTAGAAAATAGGTCATATTCCTCATTTATTGTCCTTCAGTAGATTGTACTGAGTGTTATATTGCAGACTATGTGATGTTCATTACCACCCAACATTACATTAACACACTGTGATTTTTGTGGCTATAAAAGGTGTCCTGAGAGAACTTGGAGAGTTGTATCTGCACTCCCATGCCCTGCTTTTCGTTGAGAACGCGTTCCATGTGGGTGGTGCTCTCTCTCCCGCACCTTGAAGCAATAGTGTCTCCAGGGCATCATGTTCCATGAAGGTCTCCTCACTCACAGGCATCGGGATCATTTGTAACTTGTTAAAAGCTTACCCTGCACTGAAAATACATTTCCTCTTCTGCAGTTTACTCATTACTTTTTTTTAGGATGGTCCTCCTGTGAAAACAACGGCAAGCACTTGCCTTGTGTGATGTTTTCTGGTTGTGGACACCAAACCCTGTCATTTTTACTTCCTGCGTATACATTCTTCCTTCTGTGTATAACACAGTTTGTGAAATAACTAAGTTAAGTTACATTGATAAAATTTGGGTACAAGCAAATAGATTGTCCCCCAAATATTCCCCATGAACCTCTAAAGCAAGTTGGTGTTCAAATATGTCTGTGTAAAGTCAATTTTTATACTGATGAATGTGTCTAATATTTAGATTTAGCATCGTAATCTAAAATTTACTATAAACAGATTATATTGAGATTTACTAAATAATGTAGAGGAAGTTATGACTTGTTTCACAAATGAATTTGAAGCAAACATTTGATGTAGCAAGATAAATATTCAATTAAGTAATTTAGAATTATCATTGTATTAAATATTTAGTATTTCATGTAAACACATAAATAATGTAGCTATGCAGGCAGGTATTTAAACATACAAATAATATACTTAAATGAAGTAAAATCATATTCTAATTTTAAAATAAGTGACTTGGAAATAAATGGTCAAAAATGGCATGTGTCCATCTTACATGTATTTAAAGAGTAAATAATAATCAGGCAGTTAATATATTCAGGAATTCAAATTACTTAGAATTATAATTCTGAGAAAATATTAAGATATTAATCAAAAGAAACACCTAAGAGTATTGGACATTCTATAGGGATATATGACTTTATATAACTTTTTCATTGACCCAAAATTCAATAATAATTCAATTGAAACCACTGATGATCTTCACCCTTTGAATGAGTACACACAGACACATACAGTTTTTCAAATAATTCCACTGATTTCTGGAGTTAAGAGCTTGTACTCAAGACATTTTTGATATTACTAAAAAGATTACAGATAATTGTTCAAAACTGCTAATATTGTAAGAGCTTTATAACTTTTAGAAAATCCAACTGCTGCCATAACACTGTTAAACTAATATTTTTTGCTGACATATAGGAACTATATTCTTTCAGGGCATTCTGGAATGTCATTTATATATGAGAATATTGGCTTTCTTGGGATATAAGCAGTAGATGATTTATTTAACTTTGGTGTTGTCTGTATTTTTCATGAACACATTTTATGAAAAATAAACATGCAGTTGGTCCCGAACTCATTAATAAATAGAACCCAAAGGGCTACAAATATGCCATCTATATATATACTCTTACTGCTTTATGATGAAAGTAACTTTCATATTCAAATTTAAAACCAATTAAAGTTTACAGATAAAACATGAGCGATCTTTACATAACAAGTCTCTTGTATATACATAATAGGATCTCTGACAAGTGTAAGATGAAATTTTTAAAAAATTCTTCCAATTGTAATTATAGTTGATCAATTATTTCTATCACATACATTCCTTCCCTATTATATACTTTTAACCAATGCGAGAAAGGATAGCTCTTGTACCTTTCAAACAAAGAAACTAATATTTGTGAAGAATTGACTAAGGTGTTTGGGGTTGGGTTAGCAAATTAATGAAGAAGCAGCAACATAGGTTTATACAGTCTACTCAGTCCTGAAGTCTTTCAATGTAGCAATAAGGATGCCTTCTCCTCTCTGGGTTCAGGGATGGTATTCTTCCCACGTGATAATTCATTTCCTGCTTTCAGAGAAACAAGGAAGGGTTTCTCGTTGGCTACCAGGGAAAGACTTAAGTTTCTTTTCCCATTCACAAGTTCCAAAGCTTTGGAATAGGTCCTCAACACTGAAAAAAAACACCTTTGAATGGTGATGTCCAAGCAAATTTTCCAAGATTTCTCAGCCAATCTGTTTACATGGCACAACTCTATGGACAAAGGAGCCCAAGTTTGCAATTCAGCTGGCATTTCAGGTGGGTAGCTGGTGACAGAAGGAGCCAGGTACCTGAGCCCACATTGCCTTGACCATGTTGGAGGGAAAAGTTGATATACCTTGTCACCACGTAAGATAAAAAGACCAGTGTGGCTCAAAGATAAGGTCAGAGTGGGATTTGTAATTGCTCATATCTGTGATCTTTGCAATCAGGAATGTTAGCATCCACAGATCTCCATTTCCCCGTATCCTGTCAGTTTGGCTTTGTCACTCCGGCCACATTATTCCAGACTGTGGTCCCCCATACCCAGTCTGGAGCATTGGGCAGTCTAATTAGGGGAGCAGCTGAGATGCCCCATGTAGTACAAAGTAGCCTCTGAAGCATCCAAAACCATGTGATGATTTGACAAGCATCCTCAACAGGTTTGCCGGTGCCAACTACAGAACTAAGCCGCAGCGTTTGATTGCAATTCTGTCCTGTGTCACCCAAGAAAGGGCAATGGCATTTCTGTTTCAATATGAGGGGAAGGTTCTCGCCTGTGGTGTTCAGCTGGGCAGGGGGGCAGTACTTGAGCTTCTGTAGAGGTTTTCCTGGGCCGCATCACTCACCCGAGGAGGAGGCAGGGTGATGTTTTCTGGTTGTGGACACCGAACCCAGTCATTCAGCCATCTTCCCCACTCAGTCCACCAGGTACGTCGGCAGGAAGGAGGACCTTTTGGGTTCTTCTGTTCCATCTACCAACAGTCAGGTTAACTAGTTAGTGTGGCCAGGGTGCAGTAAACAGGCATACTGGTCCATGCCCTGTTGAAAAGTAAGGGTTAATAAGAGCAAGACACAGGTTGAAAGAGAACCCACAGTGGAAACTCAGAGAGGGAGTTGATTGCTGGATTGGAGCTAGCAGTCTCCAGCCAGCTTTCTAGTACATGATTAATCCCTGTGGGAGAAGAAGGTGTCCATTAATAAGAAAAGAGTTTCCCTGGCTGGTTTGGCTCAGTGGATAGAGCATTGGCCTGTGGACTGAAGGGTCCCTGGGTTCGATTCCTGTCAAGGGCACGTGCCTGAGTTGCTGGCTCGATCCCCAGTAGGGAGTGTGCAGGAGGCAGCTGACCAATGATTCTCATTATTGATGTTTTGTCTCTCTCTCCCTCTCCCTTCCTCTCTGAAATCAATAAAAATATACTAAAAAAATAAGAAAAGTGTGTGCGTGCGTGTAAGGAGTCTTAAAAAGGGTAGGATCGGTGGAAGCAAAGTTTTGATCTGTGATCTGGCGAAAAGTTGTCCACTTGTTGCTGCCGTCTGCTTAGGGAGCCTGGGGTTGGCACTGGGAGTCCTAGTGTAAGGTCACCTGCAGGGACGGCCTTCCAGGTACCTTGGAAGTGGTGATCGGGGCTGATTTTGGTGTGACTTGCATGGACAGGAGGACTTTTCTTCAATTTCATGGCAGTGCACGTGGTCAGCTTTACCTCAAAAGGCCCTTCCCAGCGTGGGGACAGTGCGTGCTTTCTTCTAGACACCCTGATGTGCACCCCTCTACTGGCCAAAGAGGTGGCAAGGGTTGTCAGTGGTGGACACCATGACCCTTTTACCTGTCGGCAATCTACTTCAAGTATACGAGTTAGTTCTGGTACACAGCTTGTCATAGCAGCAGACTGTCACTTAAGTTCCCACAAGGTCCATTTAATCCAGGACTGGACAGTTTAGAGATGCAGGCATTAGGTTCGGTATCTGATCACTATTTCAAAAGCTGTCAGTCTATGTCTATCGGGAGTATTCTGGATCTTTGTAAGGGCCAGGGATAGTTCTTCTGGGCATTTAAGTCCAGTTTTTTTGAGATTACTCCCAAAGTTCTTTTTATGTCTACATTTTTCTTTCTGAGGATAGTACAGGGCATATACAATGTTAATGAGTTCCCCCAGAGTCTCTGCAAGTGTGTGGCTCATCTCTGCTGTAAAATGAGCCCCTTGCTCAAATTCAGCCCATAAAGGAATGCTGATAGTTGGATAACCTCAGCTGTTCACGCTTTCCTACCCTCGTGGCATCAGCGTATCTAGTCAGATGGCACATAGTCCATCCACTGACCACGCAGACAACAGCCAAACTGTGATAATTGCCGAGAGCTGGAGGCAGTTCATAAATCCATTTGGACTTCTGCAAAGAGCAGTGTGAGCCTTGGAGACGTCATGTGGGATATTGATTCTCCCAGAAATCTGGTGAGATTTATAGGTGGTGCACTGGGAAACCATTGACTCAAAAATGTGGATGCCAGCACAGGACAACTGTCTTCAGTTGTGTAATGGCCCCTCACATACGTCCCATTTGATGGGAGAGGGAGAAGTGCGAGCCAAAAAGCGGGAAGAAAGGGGATGTCAGCAAGTCTGCCGGGCCCGTGGTCTAGGTCATCTGATAGCCCATTTGTCTTTTCCAGATTGGGTGGCATTTGGCTGATAGTCAATAAGATTAGCCAGGGCTCCAGGCAGGTGTAAAGGAGGAAAGGCG
>NW_005368491.1:1457178-1466138 GCF_000412655.1 Myotis brandtii | reverse complement strand
GAGCTCCTGGTCAGCTGTATCATTCATTCCCTAGAGATGCGTCCTCGGTTTCCTTAGTACGGGCTGAATAGTGAACAATGGCAGTTTTGAAACGGGGCTGCATAGCTTGTAATAGGGCAGCAATTACATGCCCGTTAGCAACAGGCGCACCTGCTGAGGTTAAAAATCCCCAGGGTTTTCAGGTCATGCCCACAGCCTGGCAGGCCCAGGAGCATAGCTGGAGTCGGCGTACCTGTTGCAAATCCCGGTTAGAGCTGGGAGCCAGGCAGCTGGGGCTGGGTGTACCACAGGCCAAGAACCTGCCTCTGGGGTTTCACCTGGGAACAGGATGGCATCGCTAAGGAACCATTGCAAAATAGGAGCCTGGGTTGTTTAGGGGGTGTCTAGGAGGTCCTGCCCCAGCTTTGAGACCAGCTCTGGAGCTGCCCAGCGGGCATGTGGAATGAGGTGGGGCAGCCTGCCCTCAGGGAGGGGTAGTGATAGAGCTGGCTTTCTATGAAACCATGATGGAGGACGACAGAAGGGGCTAGACAATGGCCTAATCCTACGGGGCCTGTCACTGTGCAGGGAGGAGCTGTGTCATCAACTGGAAGGGAGCAGACGGCAGAGAACAGGTGACAGGGCGACACGACTTCCCTGCACTGGCTCTGCCGCTCAGGAGGGCAGCTGTGGGGCCTACATGGGAGCAGGGGCGCAGGCCCCATGCCAGAGGGTCCCAGTGGCCTGAGAGGTTGCTGTAGGACGTATCTGGGGGCAAAAGGCTCTCCTAGAACCCTAGATTGCCTGTTTTTGTTTGTCTTTACAGTATCTACAAATGTCTAGAGGCAAATAAGAGGGCTCTTATTGGACTGAGTTGCTCTTAGATTTAGAGTTTGGTCTCTAAAGATTCACGTGGCAGAGCAAGAATTGTTGATTTTCCTTTCTGTATTCCTTCGAGCTGTTCTAGACAAATCCAGTAGTACCGCCATTGTTGCTCTAAGGGGCTGGCTGCCCCTTCCACCTCCACGCTTTTGAATTTCCCTCCGTATCAGGGAGAAAATGTCCTGGTTGGTGGGAATAGCAGATCCCAGTGTTCCGGGGCTCCTGGGTTTAGTACAGACGCCTTTGAAAAGTCGTGTAAAAGGCATACAATTCAACCTTAGACTAATTCACTTTAGGGGGGAAAGTTTCTACAATAGGAGCCTGGGCTGGACATTTGTGGGAGGACCTGGGAGAATGGCTGGCCGTCTGCTTATGCGTAAGGGGTTTCTCCCAGGCTCGGGCCTGTCTGACCACCTCAGTAGGGTCATGGTTGGGAAGAACACCCCTTCACAGCCAATTGGGGTCTCTGTGAGTAGGGTGGGGAATGGCCACTCATTTTTCTGATTCTTCTAAATATGGGAATTCCCAACAGGGATTTGAACTGCCCAAGTCCACTTAAAGGCAGATTTTGAAAATCTGGGTTTCATTGGATCTACACAATTCAAACCTGCGCTGTTCAAGAGTCAGCAGCTGTTAGAGCTATATGTTTTCCTTTACATTCAGCACTGTCCATACCAACTGTGATGGATGTAGTGCAATCCTTGTATCTGATCTTTGTAAAAGTTAGGAATTGCAGCTTGGAGAATTTGAACATGGGAGCTACCCAGGACAGTGTGTTGTTTAACATTTAATTTCGAATTGTCTAATATACTTAGATAGCCTTTTCTTATTAAGTTTAAAGTTTACCCTATTATAAGATTTCATGGCCAAATAAATCATCTTTGCTTCTTAATATCTCATAGCCAGAGGTCAAACTAGATGGTATCAACACTGCATTGTATTAAAGCTTTGTGGATATGTATATATATATATCTATAATAAAAGCATAATATGCTAATTAGACATGACAGCCAAACGACTTTCCATTCGTCATCCCAAATGTCCTTCCAGATGAAGCTGCGGGGACCAAGGCAGAGGTGGTTAGAGGTGATCAGGCAAGCAGACGGGCAGAGGCAGTTAGGGGCAATCAGGCAGGCAGGTGAGTGGTTAGGGGCAATGAGGCAGTCAGGAAGAATGGTTAGGGGCAATCAGGCAAGCAGGCAGGCCAGTGGTTAGGAACCAGTGGTCCTGGATTGAGCACTGTCCATACCAACTGTGATGGATGTAGTGCAATCCTTGTATCTGATCTTTGTAAAAGTTAGGAATTGCAGCTTGGAGAATTTGAACATGGGAGCTACCCAGGACAGTGTGTTGTTTAACATTTAATTTCGAATTGTCTAATATACTTAGATAGCCTTTTCTTATTAAGTTTAAAGTTTACCCTATTATAAGATTTCATGGCCAAATAAATCATCTTTGCTTCTTAATATCTCATAGCCAGAGGTCAAACTAGATGGTATCAACACTGCATTGTATTAAAGCTTTGTGGATATATATATCTATAATAATAAAAGCATAATATGCTAATTAGACCGGACAGCCAAATGACTTTCTGTTCGTCATTCCGGATGTCCTTCCAGATGAAGCCGTGGGGGCCAAGGCAGAGGTGGTTAGGAACAATCAGGCAGGCAAGCGAGTGGTTAGGGGCAATCAGGCAGGCAGGTGAGTGGTTAGGGGCAATGAGGCAGTCAGGAAGAATGGTTAGGGGCAATCAGGCAAGCAGGCAGGCCAGTGGTTAGGAACCAGTGGTCCTGGATTGCGAGAGGGATGTCCGACTGCTGGTCAGGAAGTCAGACATCCCCAAAGGGGTCCCAGATTGCGAGAGGGTGCAGGCCGGGCTGAGCCCCCAACCCCCACCCCAGTGCACAAATTTCGTGCTCTGGGCCTCTAATATATATATATACCTTATAACTTATTTTCATCTCCCTTTTTATTAGTAGAAATATTTTGGGTTTTATTTTTCTTATATGTGTTAATAATATGTTCTTTCTTCCTTGATGGGAGAGACCTGACCTAACCATCAGAGATTCAACAGTAATTTATCTTCCCTGGATAACCAAGGTTATTTTCTGCTGCCTCTTTCTGGAGCAAGGAGATAGGGGGAAAAAAGTGAACTAAAACATTAATCTTCAACTAGAGTCTCTCTTTTGAAATGTCAACTTATTTCATACATTTCCCATGTAGAAGCAAATTCTGATCTCCCAAATATAAAGAATGAGAGAAATCAAGACAGTTCAGAGCCTGGTGATGGGCTTCTCATATCTGTTGGTCTTTTAGATAAAGCAGTGATCATATTAGATATGCACAAAACCTTTCTAGTTTCATAGCACTAGCCACAGGATACAATTTAAAATTTATTATAAATACAGATCCAAGAGCATAAATAGTCTTTTTATTCCAAGGGACACTGAAATACTGAGCTAACAAAGAAACTATGAAAGTCTCCATTTTAAATAGCATTATGTACTAGCCAATTGATTTTTATCCTTGGAACATAAAGAAAAGGATTAAAGCAATGGTACATCCAAAACATTACAAATACATTTTTCATCTTCAACTCACTGCACTAAATGGAACAACACAGTTTATTACATTCCCTCCACAACAAAAGAAACCAGTTTTTCACAGTGCTGGGTCTGTCCAGATATAGGACATTTCTAAGTCGTCCATTGCATTACATGATCAATAATTTTATTCTAAAAAAAACAGGATGAATTTTACAATCTATTATTTTATTTTCATTATAAATCACTGGATTCTCTTCATCCTACACCGATAAATTATGTAGAAAAAGTCTGTTATACATTCCTTTCTTCCACACTTTCTCTAAAATCATATGCTCTGGTAGAAAATCTTTAAAGAATCAGTTATCTTAAAAAGGAACCTGTTGAAGTCCTTGAATCAATCCCTTTCCTATGGAAGTTCTATTATTTTATTTTCATTATAAATCACTGGATTCTCTTCATCCTACACCGATAAATTATGTAGAAAAAGTCTGTTATACATTCCTTTCTTCCACACTTTCTCTAAAATCATATGCTCTGGTAGAAAATCTTTAAAGAATCAGTTATCTTAAAAAGGAACCTGTTGAAGTCCTTGAATCAATCCTTTTCCTATGGAAGTTACTCATATTGGAAGTTTTCATTGAAATATTTATTTTTATATTTTCTTCTCACATTTATAGGGAAAATGAAGTCTGTTTTATAACATCTCAAAATCTCTAAAGTTAAATAACATTTCAGAATGTTTTATAAGGTATCATAGTCATACTTCTTGTTCCCATAGTTTTTATTCACCTTCTTCTGCAATGAATTTTAATAGATGTCAAACTAATATTTGTTTAAGACTTCATTATTAACATGGTATTTTAGGCTACATTTATTTCTTTATTCTGTATTTCCTAGAGTCCTTTTCTTTTATAGACCTGCCAAAACTTTGAGTATTTGATGGGTGTCATTCTATGTTGACATTCATATTTATCAGTTCAGTATATAAAACTAGGATTAATTATAATCACTGTAAACACTCCCATGAACTTTGTTATTGAGCAAGGTTTAAAAAGAATATTAGATCAAGTAAGGTTTATAGAAATGCTTTAATTTCATTTGAAATCTCTCTTTGCACGTGTGTGTTGTACATAGATATCGATGAAGCTAATTTTATAAAATCTCAATGATGCTAAAGTAACTCCTCTGTACATTACAATGCCGAAAGGGGAAAAAATCAGTACATCCACTGATAGTCATATCTGTGACCTGTTTCTGTGAGTGTGTGCATACATTCTTATGTGTAAAATATTCTGAATAAAATATTCCATAATCTACCTAATCAAAAATTTTAGTTATAACTTGAAGTTCCAATGAGGTGAAACATCTTCAATGTACTTCAAAGCTTGCATTTTTTCTTCATTTTCTTTTATTAAGATTCCTACTGTAGCTTAGGAAGCTTATGTATTTTTGTGTGATGGTGTGTTTAATATTATAATAGTATTGTCATCTAGATATAGAAATTGTCCATTTCTATACCTAATAGTGGTGATTGTCAAATAGGTGACTATCTTTTAAAAAAGACTTTTATTTCCCAAGTCGTTTTTACAATCAACCAAATTCCAATGGACGCAGCAGCAGGAGGACGCAGCTGAAGGCTTGGAACCAGCCGCTCAGTGTGCAGAGCGCTGTGGCTCTGGAAGGCGTCATGGTCCGGGTGGAGACAGGGTTTGTTGCTTTTACTTAGTTGCCTGATGACCCCGGCTGGGACCATCATGCATGCCGGGACCAGGGACCTGAAAACCTCCAGGTAAAGCTGCTTCATCACATCCTTTCTCTGTGCGACCCCTCACCCCCACTCTCCCGACGGGCTGCCCAGCTGGGCCCTCGGCACCCTGACTAGGACCAGTCCAACTTCCCCGCCTTCCCTCTTCTAAACATCTTTGTTCTTCAAGCGCCGGCCGCAGCCAGAAAGTCATTTCCCACAAGGGCTTCTTCTGAGGGAGGCTCATCAGATCAGCCTGTTTACCACCACCACCAGCCTGCTTCCTTTGTGTTTCCGACTTTATACAGCACTGGCCATCCGCTTACTAAGACTTTTTTAAACCATAAAAAATATTTGTTTTTTATGGTCTATCTTCCCTCACTGTGTCTCACTTGAAATCAAGGAATTTTCCCATTTTTTTATTCACTGTTACGTGTTCAGATCCTAGGAAACGCGCTGTCATAAATAGGGACTCAGTAGCATTGGGTGAGCGGATCACCGAATGAATCGGCCCAGATGGGGATGTTTTAAACCCAGTGCTGGTATTTCACACTGTCCACGTGTGGAGATGTGGAGGGACCGTAGGGGAACTACACAGTTTGCACCAACTGCTAAATGTTAGAGGAAACTTTTTAAAATGTGTAAAGTTTCATATATCGCTGTTCTCACGGCTACTCTACTCTGACAGGCATTCAATAAATAAGGGAAAAGCTGCCATTGAGAGAAGAGTTTTAGAAACACTTTATTATGTAATTAAAGAAAATGGTCACGACAAGCTCTCTGAAACCTTGGTTGGAACGCTTGGGGTTTAAATTTGCACCCCGACCGGGAAGGGGAGAAATATTTAATTGGGTCCTAAATTAACTGGCAGGAAAAATCTCTATGCTGGAATATATCATTCAATATAATTGGAGATGATAAAAAATACATTATTTTCTAGCTATATTAGATTATTTTAAATGTGCCAGTCATTCTGATTTGGTTTCATTTTTTAACATTCCATTTCCTGGTTAAAAAATTATGGTGGTGACATAGATATTTAATACCTAATATTTCTGTTATCCTGTGAATTAAATGTCAAAACTGTTTTTCCTCCACTTACTTTTGGCTAATTTGAAAAGGTGACTCACTAATGTAGCAGATAAATATGTTTGGGGATTCTTTTTAGAATAGCACGTCTCTGTACATCATGAGATTGATATAATTTTTACTTTACTTTTAACCTTATATATTTTTAAATATATTGATTTTGGAGAGGAAAGGAGAAGGAAGGAGAGAGAGAAGCATCCATGATGAGAGAGAAACTGTACCGATATACCCAACCTAATCCCTACAGAGACAGACAGCTATTGTCAACTTCACAGCTGCTGGCAGGTTTAACACTCTGTAGGTAAACACTACACCCCAACCAACCCATCCTGGGGTTTACAGACACCAGCATAAGAGAAAGGGCACCTCCCCTGGAAGGGCTCATGGGAAACACCAGAGCTGGGGGGGAGGAAAGCTCGGCACCTAGACAGCCACCTGTCCGTCACATGGATCCTGTGAAACACTCCAAAGGCCTCTCTCTTTCTCCAGTTCCCTTACCGGATCCTGGTCAGGCTCACTCCTTCTCCGTTGCTGGTGCTAATTGTGGACCCTCCCCAGCACTGCATCCCCACACCAGCCCTTGCGCTCCTTCCACTCTCTGTCTTTACTCCTCCTCACTGAGAGCATCCTGTCCAACTTCTTTTTTAAAAAAAAATATATTTTATTGATTTTTTACAGAGAGGAAGGGAGAGGGATAGAGAGTTAGAAACATCGATGAGAGAGAAACATCGATCAGCTGCCTCCTGCACACTCCTTACTGGGGATGTGCCCGCAACCAAGGTACATGCCCTTGACCGGAATTGAACCTGGGACCCTTGAGACCGCAGGCTGACGCTCTATCCACTGAGCCAAACCGGTTAGGGCAATCCTGTCCAACTTCTCAAAACTCGGGCCTCTAGCTGCTTAGGGACTTAGGTCTGCAGTGGACAGCCGCCTCCATGGAGCCCTCCCAGACCGAATTGTGATGCCCACCCGCAGCATCTGCTCCCTCACGTGACTTCTTTCTCTGAGGAGCCCCAACAGTGCCTTCCTCCTTGCTCTCTCCCCGCAGTAACCCTCTGGCATGTGGGGCAAATGCTTTAGCATCTATTTTGAAGAAGAATCCACATTCAACCTCCCCTCGGTTTGTTCATCACTGAGACCCCAGCCTGAGCCGGGATCGCCTCTCCTCTCCTCTGCTATAGCCTCACCATCGGTCAGTTAGAAAGGCCCGTGTCCACTGCAAGTGACATCTCTGTGGCTCTTCTCCAACCCCCCAGCGCTTCCGGTCACCATGTGCCCCTCACAGCCCTCCCCATGACCTCAGTACCTGCCTGACTTCATCTCCGCACTGTCCCTCCCTCCCCTCTCCGGCCACACCTGTCCCCTGTGCTGTTTCTCAACTGCTAGTGCAGTGCCCTCTCCATTAGAGCTCTGGCTGCGGGGGAGGGGGGGGGTTCCTTCCTCAGAACCGCACACACCCCCTTCCCCTCCCAGCCAGTGTCCAGCATCACTTCTCAGGGCAGCTCCCCCACCATCCGGCTCTGCCCTTCACACCTGTGCCTGCATTCTCTCCCCCCATCGCGTGCGTCACATTCAGATACACTGCATTTCACCAGGGGCAGGGTCACTTCATTTCCTGCCCAGCTAGAATGTAGGGCACGAGTATCCACGTGCTTCATTTACTCATGCGCTCCAGATGCCAAGCATGTAGTGAGCGCTCTGTAAGTATTTGTTGAATTAATGAATATAGTAACCTCTGTTCTTAATAAGCACTTATGAAATGTTTATAAAAATCGACTATAGATTAACAACAAAGAGAAAGCCTTAATGAATTATAGGTACCATAGTCTCTGATCATGCTGTGAAAATAGCTTTTTAGAGTGAGGAAGCTAAAGAAAAGAAACTTCACACATCAATGGATTTAAAGTCTCTCTAAACAACTGTTTGTAAGGACAAAATTAAAATGGAAATGACAAAGAATCCTTCATTTTCAGACCCAAAGATTATTCATTTCTCTTCTTACCTTTTTGAATTTAATGCTTAAGAAATAAATATGAAAACAGAAATAAGTTAGTGAGAAAAATTAGATTTGATAAAAAAAAGTTAAAGAATTTACTTTTGGAAAAATATTATTAAAAGATAAGCAATGAGCTGCCACAAGCAATAAAAACACAGAGAAAAATAAACAATATCAGAATTGTATATGGAAATAAAACAAATACAGAGAAAATTATGTCTAAAAGAATATTTTATTCAAATTTGAAAATCACTATGGAATTGATGAATTTTAGAAAAGTTAAATGACTGTAACTGACTCAAAGATATACATAAAATCTCAATAGACCAATTATTATAAAATAATTGTGAAAGTTATCAAAATCTAAGTACCTAATAAAGATAATGCCCACAAAATTTCAGTTTGATTACCTAATCTAAAAAGAACAAATTATTCTAATGCAATTTAAACTTTTCCATAGAATAGATTTAAAAAGTAAGTCTCCAAAACTGTTTTATGAAACCAGTGTTACACTAATCTGTATTTTTGGATAAAGAGGTTTTAAAAGAAAAAAATATTGGATTTTTTTAATATAAGATATGGTCTCCTTGAACATGAATAAATGTGATTAAAAATATTAATATATTCAACTTGCATAAAAGATTTTTCAAGGCCAAAATACCACTAACCATGTCAAAATATAAATTATTAGGGGGCAAAAAGAATTCCATTTATTTTTTAT
>NW_005368491.1:1456253-1456824 GCF_000412655.1 Myotis brandtii | reverse complement strand
CAGCTGCCTCCTGCACACCCCCCACTGGGGATGTGCCCACAACCAAGGTACATGCCCTTGACCAGAATCAAACCTGGGACCTTTCAGTCCACAGGCCGACGCTCTATCCACTGAGCCAAACCAGTTTCGCGAGAATTCCATTTATTGATAAATTCAGGTAATTATATTGAAACTAGAGGCCCAATGCACGAAATTTGTGCAAGAGGCTCAGCCTGAGGCAACCATGGTGGCTGCCTCAGCCCTAGCAGCCCCGCCTTCGTCTGGAAGGACATCTGGTCTAATTAGCATATTATGCTTTTATTGTTATAGATTATATAAAGGCAAATGTACAGCCAAAGATGAGAATATTCAAAGCAAATTTATAATAGTTAATAACTATAAATATCCCTAATACCCATTAATAATAGGATAACTAAATACTAGTATCTACACTAATAAAAGAGAAACATGGTAATTGGGTACGACCCCTACCCTTTTCATTGGCTAATCAGTGAGTATATGCAAATTAACTGTCAGCCAAGATGGCGGCCGGCAGCCAGGCACTGAAGCGAGCACGAGGCTTGCTTGCTGC
>NW_005368491.1:1454031-1454696 GCF_000412655.1 Myotis brandtii | reverse complement strand
GAGGGGTCCCAGACTGCGAGAGGGCACAGGCCGGGCTGGGGGAACCCCCTCCCCCCACCCCCCGAGTGCACAAATTTTTGTGCACCGGGCCTCTAGTATTTTTATAATGTAATACTTCACAAAAAATGAATATGAATTACTGTTAGTACTAATAGCATGAATAATTTTTTTCAAATCCTATATAATAAAAGAGAAACATGCAAATAAACTGTCCCTCTGCTATGCTCAAGCCACACCCACTAGCCATGCCCACCAGTGAATCAGAGTGACTATGCAAATTAACCTGACAAAGATGGTGGTTAATTTGCATACACAGGTGTCAAGTGCCCCAGAAAGTGACGGCGGTCGTGGCCAGGGGCTCCTGGGACCATTGCCGGCCCGGGAGGCGAGGCCACCGCTTCTAGCCATGCCCGAAGGCTCCCAGGACCTTGCTGGCAGAGAGAAGAACGGGAGAGGAGCGGGCGGAGAGCGGGAGGTTTGGAGGACTTGGCAGAGCAGAAGACTGCTGGACATAGAGCAGAGCGAGAAAGAGGGTGGCTTGGAGGGCGCAGCTTCCTCTGTCACCCCAGCTTCCTCATCACAGCTGTGGAAACTGACAGCAGGGAGGAGGAAGTCCCACCCCCACAGAATCAGCCAGAATCAGCCTTTGGTCAGACAGCTCTCAG
>NW_005368491.1:1452594-1453062 GCF_000412655.1 Myotis brandtii | reverse complement strand
ATTCAGAAACGAAGATGGAGAACCTCCTTTTGAAAGGGACTTGCTCTTTCATTGTAAACCAGATCCCAATAATCCAAATACCACTAAAATGAAACAAATCAATATCCTGTTTCCTACATTAGATGTAATGACATATCCTATTCTTTTTTCACATGCTGAAAAAGGCTGGGGAACAGTTATTGCATTAAGACTCAGAGACAACAGTGTAATCAACAATAATACTGGACAAAATGTAAGGACAGGAGTCACACAAATGCAGTATTATGGATTTTATCTCTCTGTTCGGGACATGTTTAATCCTATTTTAAATACAGGAAAATTAACTCAACAGTTTATCGTGGATTTGTATTAAAAAATGGAGGCCAATCGGATAAATTTCATCAAAGCAAACCAATTTAAGTTGAGAGTTGAAAAATATAGTGGTTTGATGGATTATCTCAAATCTAGATCTGAAAATGACAATGTGCC
>NW_005368491.1:1442700-1452419 GCF_000412655.1 Myotis brandtii | reverse complement strand
AAAAAGTTGAAAACAGACCTGACTTGGTAGCCAGAGTTTTTAATATTAAGCTGAATGCTCTTTTAAATGATATCTGTAAATTCCATTTATTTGGCAAAGTAATAGCTAAAATTCATGTCATTGAATTTCAGAAATGTGGACTGCCTCACGTTCACATATTATTGATATTAGATAGTGAGTCCAAATTACGTTCCTCTAATTAATTCTCTTTCAATGTGCCCGAATTTCATGCACCAGGCTACTAATATAAGATAAAGTATGATACTATTTACATAAAGTTAAAAATTAGTCAATGAAAATTTATTGTCTTAGAAGTCAGAATACGATTAACTGTGGAATGAAGGCAGGGAGTGGTGATTGGGTTGGTGCCCAAAGGGATTTCTGGATTTTTTTAAAATATTATACATTTGGTTACATAAAATTGTCCTCTTATAGATAATTTATATTAAACTGAGTATTTATATGTTCACTTTTCTAAGCATACATATATTTTATGTCAATAAAACTTTGTACACACACAGGGTCAATAATATATTTTCAAGAATACACAAGAAACTGATCCAAGTGAGTTTTCTAAGTAACTTAAATGAAAGAGAAAATGAAGGGATATTTTTATTTTGATTGTATAATCTGTTTTATAATCATAAGTTTGCCCCCTTTAATTTATTTGCTTGCACACAGTCACATTTCTGTAAAAGTTTGAAACAGTAATTTAAAAGAAAAATAAGTTCTCACTGACTTGTCATTTCGCCAGACCATACCATGATGACTGGAATATGTTCTAGACTTTTTTTTCTATGAACTCATGTATCTGTATTTTCATTTTGGGATATTTGTAGGTAATCATGCAGTATCTATGGTATATAATTTTGTTTAATAACCTGTACAGTATTCAATATGATTTAGAGATCTGTCTTTAAAAGAACTAAATTCTACCTCTCTTACATGCTTCCACTTAGATTTTTTACTCTTCAACATTTACAAAATCCCCAATTCTCACTGTATTAATACTTAGGACAATTAATTCCCAGATGTGATCTCATTGAGGCTGCTACCATTTGACATGGTTGTTCATTCTATCTTTCTTGAAGCAATTTGTGTGTTTATGAAACACCACATCTTGCTTCTCCCACCCACTGGCTTTACCTGAGGTTTTCTAGTTGTCCTTTTGTTTTTCTCCCTCGCATAGAGTCAGCATCTGCATGTTGAATGAATCTAGTCCTGGTATTGTTTCTCTTTTTATATCCAAAAATTTCTAGCTCATCTTACTATTCTCACAGCTTTAACTTGTAATATGGCACTAACTTCCAAATATATAGACCCAGACACGTTTTCCCCTCTGCAGTGAGATCCATATATTTCTAATTCCCAGCGTAAAGTCTTCTCTTAGATACTCAGGCACGCATCAAAGTTAACCTATCCCAACCCAACCCCCCACACATCTCCATAAACCTATCCCAACCTGACCCCCACACATCTCCATAAACCTATCCCAACCTGACCCCCCACACATCTCCATTAACCTATCCAGTGGTCGGCAAACTCATTAGTCAACAGAGCCAAATATCAACAGTACAACGATTGAAATTTCTTTTGAGAGCCAAATTTTTTAAACTTAAACTATATAGGTAGGTACATTGTTATTAACTTAATTAGGGTGCTCCTGAGGCTTAGGAAGAGCCACACTCAAGGGACCAAAGAGCCGCATGTGGCTCGCGAGCCGAAGTTTGCCGACCACGGATATCCCAAGCTGACTCCCCACACATCTCCATTAACCTATCCCAACCGGATCTCCCCACACATCTCCAGAAACCGTCTCCTGCAGCAGTCTTTCCCTTCTCAGTAAAGCCAACTAGAACTTTTCAATTGTTCTGACCAAAAATTACCCCTGAAGTTATCTTTAATGCTTTTCTCACATTCCACATCGAATCCATCACAAAATTGTATTTCAACACTCAGAAGTACCCAGATATAAATCTCCTTTCTACTTCCCAACACTATCCCCCTGGATCATGGCCATGGTCTCCTAATTGGTCTTACCATTTGGGCTCTTTCCCACTATTTCCAACACAGCAGAAAGAGTGGTTCTGTTCACACAGAAGACACATCATTTCACTCCCCTGCTAAAACACCTGCATTAGCCATTTATATCTCTCAGATCAAATGCCAACTTCCATACAATAGCTTATAAAATTCTCTTCTTGCTGGTCATGTCTGTGATTACATCGTCTATTCTCCCTCTTGCTCTTTCCTCGTCAGTCACTCTGGACTCTGTATTTATTGCTCAAACATATTAAGCACATTTCCATCTCAGGATCCTTGTTCGCTTTAGTAATCTCCCTGTAGGTGGAATCCTTCCCTTCTCCCTACTCCCACCCAGAAAGCCAGAGACAACTCTGTGTTCATCCATGTTACTCAAGGAAATCTTTTCAGAAATATCCCCTTGGTCAATATCAACTTTAACTAGCTTGAAATTTCAATTTTTTTTCTGTTTCGTTTCATATATATTACTCATTTTATATTTGTGTTATTAGTCTTTCTCATTAGAACATAAGGTAAATCAGTCACATAATGATGGCAACTAGAATAATACTTGCCATATAGAAGTGTTTGTATCAGACCTGGTCATCACTGGCAGAAACAGAATGCACACTGGAAACTCATAAATCAAGCGAATTATCATTCATAGAAGCGTCCACTGGAGGGAGTGACAGAGGGCTGCAGAGAATGGCCCTCATTGGATTGTGGCTGAAATACAGCCTCCCCCTGAGGGACGACCTGCAAGGAGGGAGAACATTTGATGGCCCTCGTCTTCTCTGATAATATGCAGGCTTCCTGTTGCCCATTCCCAGTAAGAAGCTAGATGGCCAGATACAGGGAGAGAGATCTAGACAGTAAATTGAAGATATCTAGCTCAGCATACATTAATAATGGTGAACGAATGCTTCAGTCGACATTTGGGTAAATGTCTGTGATCCACAATTAACCCTATTTCCCTAGAAGTATAATTAGTAAGCTCAAAGAAATTTATATGTTAATCAATACAAATACTGCAATATGGCATTCATAAAAGCAAAACCCTTACTAGTATTTATTCCACCAACAGTGTATGAGCTACCAATTTCCTGAAAATCTCATCATCAAAGACATATTTTGATATTGTAGTAGTTTCCTTATTCTGCAGAACAGCTATCAAATACTAGTGAATGGAAATCGGACTATAAACACTCCAGTTCCCTTGTTCCTCAAGGAGCTACTCTGAGATGTGATCTAATCAATCTCTGGTGGCCACAATGGCAAGGTGCTCATGCATGTGAACTGTGTGTTTCCTGTTCTCCCAGGTCTCACATCCCCTTTTCCCTGTGGGTGCTTTTTTAGATTCATCCCAAAGTACATGCAATCTATTGTCTCAAGACCTGCTTTGGTAGGAATCCAACACAAGACAGACCCTCAAAAGGCCAGAAATAACGCCCATGTGCAACTACATGCTGTAGGGCCTCGGCCTTTTTAGTAGCTTGGGTTCACAGTCAAACATTTGTGTCTTCAAGCAAAGTTAATTCAGTTCTCCTGACATGACTGTGTCTGGTGGGGGAGGGATTTTCAGAATTACCTTCATAACCTTTTATCTGTTTATACTTACACGTATGGTAACAGAGCAATAAATACAGGTTTGCAGCTGCTGTTTAGTGCTATAGAAAGAGTTGGTCCGACAACTTAGATCCTGCCTTCTCATCTTTCTACCATGACTCTCCTTTTCTATTCAGAGAAACTGCATTAGCTCAGAGATTCTAAAAAAGAAAAAAATTCATATGCTCCTTCTAACATAAACTTAAGTTTCCCATACCCCCTTTTCTCGTTGTTTGAAACTCAAAGGAAAATAAATATTACATTTGAAGTATATTAAATAATTAAAATGTTTTATATTAACCACAACCTTGATTCTGAAAAATTTTTCCTTGCAAATCAATCAAATGATACATAACTTTTTTATTGATTAAAATCACACTCATTTTAAAACTGTATTCTATTATATCCTATACTATATGGCTTTAATACACATATAGAGCCTAGCTAGAACAATATTAATTTTCTGTAAAATGTATGGAATGTGAAAAATTTATGTAGAGAAATACAAGTTTTATAGTGTTGCAAATTTTAAAAAGTTTAATTTCATAAATGAAATTAAGTCCATTAATTGAAAAATCATTACACACATGATTTAAAATATGACCGGTTAATATGTTAACACAACGATGTTTCCTCTCAAATTATATCTTGCATTTTCAGTTATTCATATGCATCTTAACTATTACAATCATTACTAAATGTATTAGTATCTAAAATTGCATTTTTTAGTACAACCCAAATTGTATTGTTTTATTAAGATAGAAATAAAATGTTAAAATAATGCAATTCCTAGTGTAGTATGTGAAAATTATCCAGCCTAGTGTTTAATTCCATTCAAGATTGTTTTGGTAATTTTAAATTAGAATCTATTATTAATTAAATTGAATTTTTATCTCTGAAATGATAGAACATTGGGAAACTATCTCTAATCAACCTACCACAAGCAGGATTTACCTTTTTTTTCTTCAAACCATTGTTTATCAGATCAAAGAGACTCCATATACCTTTGATTAAAGACAGAATAATTCTTTGCAGATAAGTAGTTTAACTTTTGAGGATTTTTTTTTAATTCAGAGGTTAATAATTAAAGAAGTCTGGATGACATATCAACTCTTGATTGAAAAGATACTTAAAATATGAACAGCATTAAAAATATATAACTACAGAAGTATGATGTTTAGCTTTCTAAAGTTGAACTTGGTTTTTACTTGTGTTGAATACAATGAAAAAATTCGACTACAAAATGTATTATATTCAGGATGTAAGCAAAATATTTTTTATGTAATACTTTGTTTCCTAATTTTTGTAGATATTTTTAATTCATTTTGCTGTGTTTTTTTAATCAATTGAGGGGATGGGAGATAGTAATGAACTTAACATTATATCTAGAGTCATATATGTGTTTGATGCATTTAAGCATGTATGAATGTACTGATATAATTACACAGTGCATTCTTCCCATACCCATCTTTAAGGAAACCATGAGTCAAGCTTTTTTTTTAATGAATTTTACTTTTTTACCCCTTCTCCTCTGACAGCTGTGAATCTGTTTCTATTTTTTTTAAATGCACTTTTTTAAAAATTTATTGATTAAGGTATTATATATGTGTCCTATTCCCCCATTGTTTCTATTCTGTTTGTGAGAGTCAAGCTTTTTAAAAAAGGACAGTTCATTTCTAATTGAAAAAGACCAAAGTTTATGCCTAGAATTCAGGGAAATGCTTTTGATAGACACAGGATTTGATTTGGACCACCAACCAGTGTTTGGTAGCATGTAGTAAACAATGCTAGGTTAGAGCAGCTGTTGGTACTTCTGAATTGATTATATTAGTCCTCAATCCACGGCTTTTTTTAGAGTAAAAACTATTTCTGTAGAGAGAACATATCAGTTCATTTCACTCTTGATTACACCCAGGTAAGTGGGTCTCCTCAGAAGGCACTGGGTGCGGCTGCACTGTAAAAGCTTAAACTAATTGAGGAGAGATTTCCCTTTCGAAATGGGGAGTAAATTCAGGTAATTAACAAAGTTGCCGAAGAGAGAATCAGGGAAACTGAGGGTTTAGGATTCCACTGGAGGAGAGCTACTAGTTAACTTCCTGGCTGGTAGACTCTGGGCCTAATGTTAAGACATTTGAAGACACAGGAGAGTGATAAAAAGTGTTATCTAGGTACAGTATGCACTCTGCTTTGGAAAAACATGTACACAAACAAGAAATGTGTCCGCATTTTCTGCTATTCCAGGGTCTAGAGCAGCGGTTCTCAACCTGTGGGTGGCGACCCCTTTGGCGGTCGAACGACCCTTTCACAGGGGTCGCCTAAGACCATCCTGCATATCAGATATTTACATGACGATTCATAACAGTCATAACAGTAGCAACATTACAGTTATGAAGTCGCAACGAAAATAATTTTATGGTTGGGTCACAACATGAGGAACTGTATTTAAAGGGCCAGAAGGTTGAGAACCATTGCTCTAGAGAGTTACGCACTGTGGGTTAGGTGAAAAACAGGAGAAGAAAAGAAATAAAAAGTGATGGATTTATCTCGCCTGTAACTATCAACAAATGGGTTGAACAGCCTGCTGGAAACACATCATCCTTGTTTTCTGCTTGCAAAAGCAGCCCACATCCACACAACAGGGGTGGTTGGGGTTCCGGGTCCATAACCTGGGAACAGCGGGATCCGAGGCCATGGCTGCCTGGCAGGTGGAGACAGA
Organism: Myotis brandtii; assembly: GCF_000412655.1. Lineage (NCBI taxonomy): Eukaryota > Metazoa > Chordata > Mammalia > Chiroptera > Vespertilionidae > Myotis > Myotis brandtii. The sequence continues at coordinate 1,446,076 of NW_005368491.1, read as the reverse complement.
AGCCAGGCCCCTGCGTCCAGGCAGGACAGCCGTAGTCAGACTGAGCGAAGTCAGGCTGAGCCATAGGGCGGGCTTGGGCTTTTGCTGTCCTATCCTGGTTCCATCACACCTTCGCCCAGTTAACCTGAGAACGCTCTCCCAAGAAATCGTTTTACATAAAACCTCCCTAGGGACTCGGACCTAAGAAAATCTATGAGATGAAATGAAACATTAGACGTCTATTTATTGTGGAAAGGCCTCCAAAGTCAACCATGATTAGTTTTTTGAAGGAGAATCTATGTTTTCTTTTGATATATCATTAAATATTTAGATATTATTTCTTTCAGAATTATACTGTTTAATGACAGGATTTTGATGTATTTACACCAGTATTATTAATAGACTTTTTATTTTAGAATACTGTTAGGTTTACAGACAAATTCTGAAGCTAGTACAGAGTTCGCATATACCCCACAGTCAAGTTCTAAGTGAGAAGTTAACTGAATTCTGCTATTTCTCCAGCCACTCTGGCTTCATGTATGGTATAACTTCAGCATGGTATAACTTTCTAGGTTTCTTTCATTTTAATCTGTGTCTTTAAGGTGGATTCATGTAGGCAATATATATAGTCAGTTCATATTTTTTTTACCCACTTGATAATTTCTGCCTTAAGTGGCATATTTACACCAAGCATGTCAAACCCAAAGGCTAACATGGGCCAAATAAACAAGGTTTAAGTTTATGTGGGCCACAAAAAACAACAACAAAAGCTTCAATTTCCATAGAAACCGGGGTTTATTTTGATAGAGACATGCTGAATATAAAGGGCTGAAATAAATGAGTCATCGTTAACATAAAATAATGGAACATTTTAATAAAAATATTTTCTTGAATATGCACTTACCAGACACTGGATAACTGCACAAATTAATAAGGGTAACGCAACAAACCTATTTTTCTTGTTCTCTGAAAGCAAAATATTTCATTGCGCACACCAAATAAGTCAGTCCAAGACTACTGACATGGCCATTGGTTGCTAAAATATTTGCTGCTAGTATTAGTGGAGAGAAATGGTATGCCTGCACATAAGGGAAATGAATGCAACATGATTAATCAGCCATTGGCAAACATTGTAGTTTGTTATTAATAATTATGTGTAACAGGATATTGTAAAAATTAAATTATGAAATTTTTATTAAGACATTTCTTACATACCATTATATTGTCTGGGCCACAAAAAAATATTTGTTGTGGGCCGCATGCGGGCCAATAGTTTGACCTGCTTGCTTCACACCATTCACATTTATAATGTAATTGATATTCATTCATTGCAATTGTTTCTTGCTTTCATTCTCCTCTTTTACCGTCCTCTGGTTTTAATTGTGCATTTTATATGGTTCCATTTTAACTCCTCTCCTAGCATAGCAATTATACTTACTTCTTTTAAGTTTTTTAGTTTTTTCTCTAGAGCAGCGGTTCTCAACCTGTGGGTCACGACCCCTTTGGGGGTTGAACGACCCTTTTACAGGGGTCGCCTAAGACCATCGGAAAAACACATATATAATTACACATTGTTTTTGTGATTAATCACTATGCTTTCATTATGTTCAATCTGTAACAATGAAATTGGGGGTCACCACAACATGAGGAACTGTATTAAAGGGTCGCGGCATTAGGAAGGTTGAGAACCACTGCTCTAGAGTTTACAATATGTGTTTTAACTAATCTGAGTGCACCTTCCACGAAATGAAACCTGAGATGTTTACATATTGTGGAAAGGCCTATCACGTCCTAGTAGTGCAAGTCCCTGTGGGAGACTATTCCAACCCCCCCCTCCCCACCTGTCTTTTATGACTGCTGGTGTCCGTCTCACTTCTCCATATACTAGAACTACTCATACATTCTTACTATTAATATTTCTACTCTAACAAAGAACAAATAAAATGAAGGATTTTGTTTTAATTTCATTTAATCCTTTCCCAATGGTCTTTATTTATGTAATTGAGTTTCTGACCCACTTCATTTTTCTTCTCTCTGAAAACCTTAACATTTACTGAAGGGAAAATGTACTGGTAATGAATTTTTTTTCATTTTTGTTTATGAAAGTCTTTATCTTTCTTTTTGGAAGGATAATTTCACTGTATTCAGAAAAAGCGTTAAAAGAAAAAAGAAACCTGGAGTAACTTGCTGGTTTATGACAAGAAATCCACTATTCTGTAATTAATGTGCCCTCCACCCGTTTCTTGCAAAATTTTGTTTTTCTTTCTTTTGAGAACAATATGCCTAAATGCAGAGCTTTCTGTTTCGCGTGCCTCTCCTTCTTTGTGTGCTCTGAGTACTGAAGCTGAGGTTTGGTGTTTAGCATTAATTTTAGGAAGTCTTTGGCTGTTATTGTTTAAAATATTTCCTCTGCTGCATCCCTTTTCTCTGTTTTCTGATTGCGCGTGCTACAGCTTTGTCTCCCATAATTCTTTGAGATTCTTTAATTTTTTTATTATTTTTACTCTTTTGTACATCAGTTTGGGAGCTTCTATTCACTTGTCTTCAAGCTGACTGTTTCCTCAGGGATGTTAAGCTTACCGGCCATCGAAGGTATTCATCACTTCTGTTAGTGTTTTTGATTTCTAGCATTTCCTTTTGACCCTTAGAATTTGCATCTCTCCAGGGTCATTACCCTTCATTCACGCATGTTGAACTGCTTTTTCCATTAGCGCACGTAACGTATTGATCGTAGTTATGTCCCATTCCCTACTCATCATTTCAACATCAGGCCTGTTTCTCAGGAAGGCCCTGTCTCCCCAGTCTGTTCTCTCTTGCCTTTTGATATGCCTTGTGCCCTTAGAATTTTTGTGAAAGTCGGATATGGTGTACCAGTAACGGCTACTGAGGCAAACGGGCCTTTGGGCTTGTTTCTCTGGCTAAACAGTGATGGCGAACCTATGACACGCGTGTCAGAGGTGACTCGCGAGCTCATATTTTTGGTTGATTTTTCTGTTAAACGGCACTTAAATATATAAAATAAATATCAGAAATATAAATCTTTGTTTTACTATGGTTGCAAATATCAAAAAATTTCTATATGTGACATGGCACCAGAGTTAAGTTAGGGTTTTTCAAAATGCTGACACGCCGAGCTCAAAAGGTTCGCCATCACTGGGCTAAGAGCTGGGCTGTGTTAATGTTCACTGTAGCTATAGGTGTCGGAGCTTTCACATGCCCCAAGTGTGCTTGTTTTGTCCTGCCTCTTGACTTCGGGCATTCCTAGGTGGTATTCCTCCTCAAAAAAAAAAAAAAATCTCACTGATTTTAGCTGTGATCTGCTGTTACTGCACTGAGGTCCTATTGTGGTAGGAAGGTGCGATGCGGTGGGAAGGTGCGGTGCGGTGGGAAGGTGCGG
>NW_005368491.1:1438500-1442614 GCF_000412655.1 Myotis brandtii | reverse complement strand
GATGCGGTGGGAAGGTGCGATGCGGTGGGAAGGTGGGATGCGGTGGGAAGGTGCGATGCGGTGGGAAGGTGCAATGCGGTGGGAAGGTAAGATGTAGGGGAGCGTTCTATGTTCTTCAGATTACATCTCAGCCTTTCAGTGGGCTCCTCTCTGGGACTGTGGCCTTCACAAGCCTTTCTCCCAGGGGAACAGCTAACTTTCTCCATCGGGCCAGCTTCCTCTTGGCTGCACAGACACCCAGTCATCACAGCTCCTGCGCTCCAGCAGCAGAGCGCTCCGAGAAAAGAAGCCTTCATAAGCAGAAGTGGCTTTGACAACGAAGGAGCAACCCCCATTTATTTATACGGAAAAAATGTTGAGCATTCCCCAGACTCAAAATCATTTGACCAAATCATGTCAAATATATTTAATTATGCACAGTTTTACGCTACGGATAACACCCTTACAGCTCTCGTAGGCTTTTCTGATACCGTAGGACACATCTTGCCCACAGATGCTCAGTTTGAGCTCCTGGGCTTGATGCTGAGAGCAGTTCCCATGGCAGAGCTCGGTGGCACCATTCGCTATTTGTCAGAACTGCTACCGTTACATCCTTAGTATTTTGGGAAGTAGAGCTGAAGAGTTTAATTTATACTGTTACCTTGAAACACAAAGTCACAATCTGGGGATATAGAGATATCAATGCAGAAAAAGAAGGTTCATATATTCGCCCATAATAGACAAAAAAAGTTTTGTACAAAACTATTCAGGATCTTTTGTTGTTGTTCATCCTCCTCTGAGGATGTTCTTTCCCCATGATTTTCAGAGAGAGTGGGAGGGAGGGGGAAAGACACATTGACTGTTTGCCTCCCTCATGAGCCCAGACCTGGGCCAGGGATGGTACCTGCAAGCCAGGTACGTGCCCTTGACCAGAATCAAACCCAAGACCCTTCAGTCCACAGGTTGACACTCTAACCACTAAGCCAAATGAGCTGAGGCAAAACCATTTAGAATCTTCCACAAAATTGTGCGTAGTTCTGGAATCCTATATTACAATGAAGTAGAAATATTGGAAGTCAATCAAATGAAATATAATTAAGAAGATAGAGGAGCAGTTTTATAGATACTATGTAAGTTTGAAACCTATGGCTCAGGTAAGCCCCAACAAAGGGGTCAAGATAAGTGTTGACAAACACTTTTATGATGTAAAACAATAACAAGTTAGGAGAATAAAGATTATCCTGATGGTCTGAATAAATATCAAGAAATATTAAAATTGAAATAAGTTAAGCAAAAGCAAATGTATTATAATGTGCAATCTATTTATAGGTAGATTTTGGAACATGTTAAACAGACATGAAAATGAAGGCAATTATGAATAACCTTATATTGAACTCTAAACCATTAAACTGATAGTGGGTTTTTTTCAATCTTCTTTCATTTGTACAGCTAATCTCCATTCAAAAATGTAATATAGATTTTTTAAAATGTGACACTAGTCCTTTAGGAACATCCAACTGGGAAAACAAAACAAAGCCCCATAAATACACTCAACACATACATAAAACATAAGTGAATCATAAATATAGTTGTCTGAGAGTACATGGCTACCTGTGGGGAAAGAGTATGTGTGTATGTGGATGGGACTGGGTTACACACTGAATGTAAATGTAATCTCTTCAACAAATTCATCCAGAAGGATGCTAACTCTATAGGTGTATTCATAATACATGGTCCGAAGTTGGAATGTAAACTATTTTTGGCATTAATTCCACATTGTATTTCATTGCTTCCCCCTTTTATTGATGTTTTTTAAATGTTCATGAAGCACATACATAATGTGGGGATTCTTATCTGCACTGAAAGGTGTGATTGAGTAGCAAGAAGCGTGTGACATTAAATATTAAAGTAAATCTACAACAGTTCTTGAAACAGTGAGGAGGAGCATAAGCAGCTTACATGAAGGCACCATGTTTGGACTGCGTTTCAAGTGCTGGGGGCCAGTAATGGGGTTCCCGTACCTCTGGGCTATGCTGAAACTTCTCTATCTACTTTTCTTAAAGTCAACCTGCCAGAAATGCCACTCTTGGCCCATTTTCTAACAAAGGGCATTTCTTCTTTATTCTTACCAGTGGTCGGCAAACTCATTAGTCAACAGAGCCAGATATCAACAGTACTTCTGCAAAATAGACTCACCCAGGCCGAAAACCGACTTCTGCGCACGGGCCACGAAGTTTCAATCGCACTGTACGTGCGTGCCCATGTGGTATTTTGTGGAAGAGCCACACTCAAGGGGCCAAAGAGCCGCATGTGCCTCGAGAGCCACAGTTTGCCGACCACGGGTCTAGGCAATGCCCTGGATGGAAAGACACTGGAACACCTGACAAATGAGCCAACAACGGAAATGTGTGACTCTGCTGTTGGTACTGAAAGGCTGTGAGACAAATGACTAGGAAACATGTGTTTGCAAGTCAAGGGTCTCCAAAGTTTTAAGAGAAAATGGAGGCAAAACCTGACCAGGCTTTTAACCAACACAACACAGGGTTTATTTTTGATGATAGACTATTATGTGGTTTTTCACTTTTAAATCTGTAGGGGGGATAAATAATTAGGAGACACTGCTATGTCACACACAATATTTTCTCTTTCACTTATTTACATGTAAAACTTTCTTAGTGGTATGGTCATAAAGTTGGAAAATAAGAATAGAATTGATGAAGAATAGAACTGGCATATTCAACCAATAAGTAATATTTACTAAGATATCCATAAACTAAATTTTGAAAGGCTTATTAAGATCCATTTGGATAAATGTTCATTTATATATTATGTAATTAGTTACATGTGTTGTAGGTCTTTATCTGAATCAATTACATAAAACTAATGCTTATTACAACTGAATACAGAGAAAACTTTCTTTAAAAAATTGAACCTTATAATTAAATTTAAATAGTATATGTGTGTGTATGCATACATAACATAAATCCACACATGTTAATGTGTATATATATATATATTGCTGGAGAAAATAAATGTTTTAAGCAAGAGCAGAATTTAGTTTAAATTTTCAGAATTATAAATATTTATTCAAAGAGATAAGACCATACATTTTTTTCATCTGACAGGTATTCAGAGATTATAAAGGAAAGATGATGTCAAATATCTATGGTACATAGTCTATTGATTGTTTAAATGATGTAGTAATTTGATTTGGTGTGAAATTATATATTTCATGAAAAATTACATATATGCAAAGGATTAGACAGTTTATAAAATTCTTGAGGGAGCAGTTATACAAAATATTTTAAGCCACTGATATGCATGGTAAGAGCAAGGAAATATATGTGTTGTAAAGAGACCAGTTTAGGAGTGGAATGTAAGATGGGCATCAATCTAATAGAGAAGCAGGGAGATAGATATAAATCAATCAATACAGAAAGGAATGCAAAGACTATAAGGAGGTTCAATAATAAGGTAGAAAGCATATCTGCTGATGAGATTAAAATGTTGGTGTCATGGAAAATTATGGAAATTTATGAGGATTAAATCTAAAAGTTTTTGAGCATAAACTATATTATTATATTTATACTAGAGGCCCGGTGCACAAAAATTTGTGCACTCGAGGGTGTCCCACAGCCAGGCCTGTGCCCTCTCGCAGTCTGGGACCCCTCAGGAGATGGGAGATGACCACCTGCTGGCTTAGGCACGCTCCCTGGGGGATTGGGCCTAAGCTGGTAGACAGACATCCCTCTGGGAGCCGGGGAGCCCTTGGGGGATGTCCACTTGCCAGTGGGGAGCAGGCCTAAGCTGCATTCGGACATCCTTAGAGCTGCTGAGGAGGCAGGAGAGGCTCCCGCCACCATTGCTGTACTGGCAGCCATCAGTCTGGCTTGTGGCTCAGCAGACCTCCCCCTGTTGGGGCGCACAGATCCCCAGGGGACAGCTCCTGCATTGAGCGTCTGCCCCTGGTGGTCAGTGTGTGTCATAGTGACTATTCATTCCCAGTCTTTCTGCTGTTAGGGTCAATTTGCATATTACCCTTTTATTATATACTAGAGGCCCGGTGCACAAAAATTTGTGCACTCGAGGGTGTCCCACAGCCAGGCCTGTGCCCTCTCGCAGTCTGGGACCCCTC
>NW_005368491.1:1426173-1435221 GCF_000412655.1 Myotis brandtii | reverse complement strand
GAACGTTGGAGTCTGCAGCAAGCAAGCCTCGTGCTCGCTTCAGTGCCTGGCTGCCGGCCGCCATCTTGGCTGACAGTTAATTTGCATATACTCACTGATTAGCCAATGAAAAGGGTAGCGGTCGTATGCTAATTACCATGTTTCTCTTTTATTAGTGTAGATGATAGAGGACTGGTGCACAGGTGTGGGCCGACTGGTTTGCCCTGAAGGGTGTCCCGGATTAGGGTTCTATAATTGAAACTTTGTTGCCTTGAGCGGAAGCCACAGCTGTCCAGGGCAGGCGGAAGCTTGGCTTCCTCCATCTCTGGGGCAACCAAGCCTCCTGCTTGCTCCTGCTCCGTGGCTGCCTGCTGCCATCTTGGTTGGGTTAATTTGCATAATTTGCATATAGTCGCTCTTACTGGCTGGTGGGCATGGCTTGGGGGGTAGCGGAGGTGTGGTCAATTTGCATGTTTCTCTTTTATTAGATTAGATATAATTATATTTATACAATAGAGATTAAATATATAATTCTGTAAGAGAAATTGTGACAACATAAGTATAATTCTCATTGTGATTTTAATGATTTTTACCTACATCAAATTTTTGTCCAAATATTTAAGGAAAATAAACTTTGATCCATGTCACAATGTTGTTGGGAGTCAGGAAGACATAGATAAGAGAGATAGAACAAGCTCAAAATTGCCTCAGAAAAGAATTGTAAAGGGCATTCATGTGTCTTAGGGACATTTAGAGAAGATGGTATCACTCACGTTGTTTTCAATAATGTAACCCTGACTCCTGGAAAAGGGATGGAATGATAACTGCACCTCGTTAGCCACGATCCTTGCGTTCAACCTTTCATGACCTTGCTCACATTCCAGGTAGCACATGACATGCAGTTCTGCTCAGTGCTCTATGTACATTGTTGGGGAATCTATATATGTATAAAAGCCTACGCGACCGTTATGACCGAATGACCAGTCGACCAGTCGCTATGATGAGCACTGACCACCAGGGGACAGATGCTCAATGAAGGAGCTGACCCCTGGTGGTCAGTGCGCTCCTATAGCAGAACGCGGCTCAGCAGACCAACCCATCCTGGTGGCCTACCAGCCTGGCGGCAGCCACTCACTCCCTCAGTAGTCCTGCAGGTCCAATCTCCAGAGAACATGCCAGGCACCGATGGACCAGCGCCACCAGCCTCCTGAAAGTCTGCATTGGGCACTGTGGCTGCTTCCCCTCTCTAGATGCTCCTCCAGGAAGAAAGGATATAAAAGTGACCACCAGGTGTCTCCCGACAATCTGCGCGAACATCAGCAGGATCCGGATCCTGGGTGGCAAGGACATCCCACTGCCCACCCAGAGGGCCGATCACATCCCGGGCCCCTCCACACCCCCCTCAGGACTCCATCCGGGGCCTCTAGTTGTTAAATAAAAACTGATTCTGGCATAAGAACAGACATATAGACCAATGGAACAAAACAGAGAACCCAGATACTGACCCAAGCCATTACGCTCAATTAATATTTTGACAAAGGAGGCAAGAGCATGCAATGGAGTCAAGACAGTCACTTCAATAAATGGTGTTGAGAAAATTGGACAGACTCATGTGAAAAAATGAAACTAGACCATCAACTTACACCATACACAAAAATAAACTCAAAATGGATAAAGAACTTAAACGTAAGATGGGAAACCATAAAAATCATAGAATAATCCATAGGCAGCAAAATATCAGACATATGTCACAGCACTATCTTTACTGATACAGCTCCTAGGACAATGGAAACTAAGGAGAAAATATAACAACTGGGACTACATCAAAATAAAAGGCTTCTGCACAGCAAAAAAAACCATCAGCAAAATAAGAGTGCTCACTGTGTGGAAGAACATATTTGTGAATGTTATCTCAGATAAGGGTTTAATCTCAAACATTTACAGGGAACTCATACAACTTAACAAAAGGAAGATAAACAATCCAATGAAAAAATGGGCAAAGGACCTAAATAAACAGTTTTCAAAAGAGGACATACAGAAGGCCAAGAGATATGTGAAAACATGCTCAAAGTCAATAATCATCCAAGAGATGCAAATCAAAACGACAATGAGGTGCCATCTCACACCTGTCAGAGTGGCTATCATCAACAAATCAAAAAAGGACAAGTGCTGGTGAAGATGCAGAGAAAAAGGAACCCTCTTGCACTGCTGGTGGGAATGCAGACTGGTGCAGCCATTGTGGAAAACAGTATGGAGTTTCCTCCAAAAATTAAAAATGGAACTCCCATTTGACCCAGTGATCCCACTTCTAGGACTATATCCCAAGAAATCAGAAACACCAATCAGAAAGGATATGTGCATCCCCATGTTCATAGCAGCACGATTTACCATAGCTAAGATCTGGAAACAGCCTAAGTGCCCATCAGCAAATGAATGGATTAAAAAACTGGTACATCTACACAATGGAATACTATGCTGCTATAAAAAAGAAGGGACTCTTACTATTTGCAACAACATGGATGGACCTGGAGAGCATTATGCTCAGCGAACTAAGCCAGTCAAAGATAAATATCACATAATCTCACTCACATGATCTCACTCATTTGTGGAATACAATGAACAACATAAACTGATGAACAAATATAGACCCAGAGACATAGAAGCATTGAATAGGCCAGCGTCTAACCTCAGATGGAAGGCGGAGGGTGAGGGCATATACTCGGGGGTTGGGGAGAGGTCAATGGGGGAGAAAGGAGACATATGTAATACTTTAAACAATAAAGAATTTTAAAAAAATAGCAAAAATAAAAAAAACTGATTCAGTACAAAATGTGCTTACCCTTTACAAAATTGTTGGTGCAATATAGAATATGGCCATTGCTTGCAACATCCAGTTACATCAAAATCCCTGCTCTTAAACCCAGCACCATAACACAAACAGAAGGAGGACAAGAATGAAAACAAACGTTTTGAAGTCATTACTTCAAGAACAGTAAGTGCTCCTGAGGGCACAGTACATATAAAAACAGAAGACAAAGGCCAACCCTTGCAGATTACCAGGGGTAAAACAAAACTGTCATTGGTTAGGTTGAAAGGCTTTGAAAATAATGCATTGGTAGTACAGGCAAGGGGAAAAGCCAATTTTAAAAAGACCATCATTAATTGTGGCAAAAGAGAGAGAGAACTATTGTTTTGACTACTGATTTGAGGATTTGGTGTGGAAAGAACATAAGACCCACATCAAAATGTACTGACTCCACTTCACAATTACAGTATGAATTGTGTGGCTTTCTGAAGAAGCCCCTTCTCAGCACTGAGATAGAAGAGTTCCATTTGGCCCACACGTGGGTCATGCACAGGCGAGGTTCGCACCCACCGCACACAGAGTGTTCTGGAATGTCAGAAACCTGTCTACAAGCTTGCTCTCAAGTTTTTAAAAAACAGGTTGACATGAACCTGATAAAATGAGAATACCTACTTCAGGGGTAGATTGATGCTTTCCTAAAGTCCTTCTATGATCATTTAGAATAGTTATTCACTACCCTTGACACTGATTCCAGAGAATATGTTTTACTAAACATATTGGCATGATCTTGAAGGAAACATATATTTTAAAAAAGTAAATTGGATTTAAGTAAGGTAGATAGGTTGATATGCATATTAATAAATATAGTGATATAATAAGTATGGATAGGATTATAGATATAGATGTCAGCATAGATGTAGATCTAGATATATATGAATAAGGATTGAGAAATAAATTGATACTTGAAACAAATTTTGGACTTTAAAATCCTTGTAATGATTTAAGTAAGTAGGTTTAGATGCCCTTCACTGCAGTAGAATCTAAACATAATGAAAACTTAAATAACTTTTCTATTATTACTTATAATGAATAGTTGCTTTAGTTTCACGCTAACCTTGGTCATATTCCATATAGACCATTGAAAGGAGGGAAACTATAGGTAGTTGACACACTGAGGATATTAACAGAATATGTGGTAGTGTTTCCACATAATTATAGCACTGACTTAACCATCTTGAAATTAATTTTTTTCATCTTTCAGCTTTTATTTTCTCTCTAGAGCTCTGTATCTGCCCGGCACAATTTAAGCACAGATGCTGCCTGAAATTGAGGTGATGGCGTGTCAGAGGGCACGTATTAAAAATCTATCTTTAGTCCAGAAATGATGCCCTCTTCTCAGGGCCTTCCCCTCACGACTTTCACTCTTCATTCATGTACGCTGGCCTTTTAAATAGAACCCTAAAAGAAAGCCCTGGCCTCGGTGTTGATTCATGTTATCACACTGCAAACTTACTGAACTTAGTTTTTATTTCTTATATTAAAAAGTCAGGCATTTCGTTAAAGCTGCAGTTTTTGGTGCAATCAACACTAAGCTTCACTAAACATCAGGATGACTTTATTCTGTGTGGGTGTGACTGTAAACAGACTTTAGGCTTTGTAACAGCCATGTAAATGGGAAGGACACTTTGACATTTGCTTTGAAACATGCCAATGCATTTACTTTGGGAAAGACCTGTGTTTTAGCCCCTTCCCCAATTTCAAAAATATCTGCTACAGTTACTATTTTACAAAAAAACTATTTGCTTCTTTAAGGTATCAAAAATAATTTAGTTGATCTGTATTTGTAACAATTTGAACCTATAAATTGTCCACTTGATATTTATAGTACCAAGTATTTGCATCTAGAAGACATTCAGTAAGAACAAAGCACTGCAAATGAGGACCCGCAGTAGTAGAATGCCAAGTGCCATCGCTCTCTTCTTTTTCCAACAACATAAGCAAGGTTATGAAATTATCTGTAGATTGTCATTCTTCTAAATTTTGCTTTACTTTTCCTTCATGGTACAAGGACCATCTGCGGATACACTTTTTCTCCCTAATAATTACGGGAAAGGGGCAGGTGTGAATCCGTAGACCGGAAACCAGGGAGGAAAAGATTGATGTGCTGACTTGTTTTCGTGTGCCTGCCCAAGACCTGAGGGATGAGTGTAATCTAACAATCATAAATAACAGACACCCTCATCAGCTGGGACGGGCAGGGGATGGCGACAGTCCCCTCACAGGGAGGAAAACCAGCCGTTGCTGCTGCCAATGAACAAAATCGAGGGAGAGTGTTCTGCAGGCAGCCCAGAAGTGCTGGGAAGGACACTGTATCCGCCTCGTCCAAAATGGTTTGCCCACTCAGTCTAAAAAAAACACAAAAGCTTTCCCCCAACAAAAACAGACCCTGAGCCTGGCCAGTAAGCTCAGTAGTTGAGCATGGACCCATGAACCAGGAGGTCACAGCACATGCCCAGGTTGCAAGCTCCACCCCCAGTAGGGGGCGTGCAAGAGGCAGCCAATCAATGATTCTTTCTCATCACTGATGCTTCTATGTCTCTCTCCTTCTCCCTTCCTCTCTGAAATAAATAAAAATACTTTTTTTTTAAACCAGACACTTGAGCATTCACTTATAATTCAAGGGAAAATAGAATGCAGACATTCATGGGTCCTTCTCCCACTCTCTTTAAAAAAGTTTAATGATTCTCTCCTTTTTCTCCCTTCCCATGATGAGTTGCTAAACTACGTTTCCTTCTTCTTTCCCAGAACAGTAAATGGCAAACTATTCCGTCATGTGTAGGTCATTAGTGCATCATGGTGAAATCCTGTTTTAAGTCCTTGCTCATCATTATAGATGTCATCATGGCTATTAAACTACTTAAATAGTTCTAGAATCAGGAGAATAAAGCTCTTAAAATAATCTATACCTGTTTTTCTTTTTGTCACCAAAAAATATTAGAAGAAGGTAAGACATGTATTTGTATAACTAATTAACAGCTAATCAAGCAAAAAACAGAAGTTAAAGGCATGCAGGTAGTTAGTGTCAGAATCCAAGCTAAATGTAATCTATTTCTCCCCAGCCCTTCAATATTTCCACATCCATTTCACTGTGTTTTATTTAGTTCTTAAATATATCCTTAACATTCATTCTTTTTATTACAAACTGTCATTTTTTCCTTACAAATGATAATGTCTCATAACTTCCACTGCAGATAATTAAATATCTCAAAGAACTCTATGCTATGATTTAGATTCACATTTACATATTCATAAACTCTACATTTAGAAGCAGTGACCTGTTTATGCCTTCAAACGAATTTCAATTGCCGTGTTGACTATGCACAAACACTTGAAATACATTAACATTAAGAATGTGTTAGCTTGTACTGAAAAATTTATATACACACTAGGGGCCCAGTGCATGAATTCGTGCACCTTGAAAGGAACAGTGGGCTGTGAGGCTGCGGTGGGCACAGGGGTGGGTCTTGGCCCATCCTCCATTGCAGAGCAATTGGGGCCAGCACCTGCAGTGGGTGCAAGTGGGGCCAGTGCCATCAGTGGGTGTGAGAGGCGGCTGCTGCCCCGATCGCCCCTCAGGAGCAGGGGGAGGTGGAGAAGCGCTGAGGGGCGATCAGGGCCAGCAGCCGCTGCCTGCACCTGTTGATGGCACTGAGCAATCAGGGGGCGATCAGGGCCAGCAGCCGCTGCTTGCACCTGTTGATGGCACTGAGCAATCGGCGCGGCACACAGGAGCAAAGAATTTTCAGTAACCACCAGAGGCTTGCCCCAATGACAGCGACTGGCACCCTGCCTTGGTCTGGTGCCCCCACTCACCTGCTCCACCATCCAGCTGCGGCCAATGCCCACCATGTTCTGCGTGTGCCCCCTGGTGGTCAGTGCACATGTCAGAGTGAACAGTTCGGTTCTTCCGCCATTCGGTCTATTTGTATACTAGCCTTTTATTATATAGAATTTCAGAGCAACGACTTCAACTGGTCACTTTGGAATAAACAGTGGAGAAAACTAAGCTGTGCCCTAAAAGTATTTGTTTTAAAGCTTACCAGTCTAAGTGAATCACATCCAGGTAAGGCATGAGCTCTGGGGGGTGGCTTCAACTCATGAGTAAAATGTCAGGAGTTTTGAGGGAGATAGATAATCTAATCTATATTTGGATCAAAAGGAAACTATAACTTTGAAAATTATACTTCATAAGGAAATCTTGGTTTTATCTCTGTGGCCTGTCTGGCTGTTTTGTTAAATTATATTCTTAAAAGTCAGATGTCATTGACAAAAACAATAAAATGGCCAGCATTTATTTATTAGGGATAACAGAAATTCCCTGCCTTCCTTTCTCAATGTCTCAAGTACATTGTAATGACGTTACAATAGCTACACCTTCACTAGAGGATAGGAGTTGTGCACTTTCATTATAAATTGCAGGCACCACTGTTGTAGGTGGGTCTGTCACTGACTTTTCCTCATTATGCAGCTCATGACTGTATATACTAACTCATGTGTGTGTGTAAGTAAATCTCCCAGTGACCTTGGTCCTTTGGGACCCACATTTCCACTGTTTCTGTGTATGAATTCAGAAATTGTCGTTCCTATTGTCCTTTCCTTTTCCCATTCTAGCTGCTGTACACCATACTTACTGTTATAAAAGTTATCTCTACATAGCAGTGCAGTTTACGGGGAGGGTTCATCTCAGTGTTAACACACTGTCATGTTTACCTTCAGCTTCCATACTAAGCACCATTATAACTCAGTTAAATTCAATTTGTGATATAACACCATGCTGAATTAAGCATCTGATATTCTGCATTATTCTAAAATATCAGAAGGGCAGCCTCTTAAGTTGAGTTGAAACATCTGCTTTGAGTGTTAGAACAGGACAAATAAAGACACACAAAACGGTGAAAAGAGGAAGGATGAAAGGGAAGATAGCAAAATTAATGTTTATATCCTTATCTCATTCTTATAGAAATTTATTTTTGATTGAAGATTCCACTCAAGTGTCATTATTTGGTCATTGTACGTAAGTAACATGACAAGCGCTTTTTATTATGGATAACTACAAGTCACACAAAATCTGGAAAACCCTCTGAAGTAATTTTCCTTTTTATAGCAATTAGAGTTTGGCATTTGTTGAAATAATATCTGAGCAAACTTTTAAATTTATTTATGGAAAAGAATATGAAGATAGCTGTTGTTTGCTGGGGAAAGTTTATAGCCTTATGTTATCTTTTACAAATAGATACAGTGGTAATATCAATTTTTTATTTGAAAAGGAAAGTTGAATGAAAATTAGTAAAATTCATAAATTGTTATATCATACAGTGATAATTCCTAAAATGACTATTAGAGGAAAGTA
Organism: Myotis brandtii; assembly: GCF_000412655.1. Classification (NCBI taxonomy): domain Eukaryota; kingdom Metazoa; phylum Chordata; class Mammalia; order Chiroptera; family Vespertilionidae; genus Myotis; species Myotis brandtii. The sequence continues at coordinate 1,427,026 of NW_005368491.1, read as the reverse complement.
ATTTTAATAAAAGTTACAATTACATTAAAGCGTCAATGGAAATATTTCCCAATCATCTTCAAATAATAGACCAAAAAGATATTGAAATCTGTACACTAGTTATTAATTTTTATTTTCAGGCTGAACTAACATGTTCTTTATAAATATAATTCTCAGGATACTTCCTGTAATGCTGTTTGAATAATGTGGAGAAAATCTCAAATAAGAATGACATTACTTTTTATGAATATTAATATAAAATTAGAGAGTTCTTATTACTCATGTGAGACCTAATCAAAGGTTTCTTCTTAGAGGAAAATGATATTGCCCTGATATCAGTGTGCTAATATCTCACTCAAAAAAACGCACACAGGATTGGTTGCAATATCCATATATTACTCAGAAAAATATACTTATAAATTTATAAAACATAAAAATGGGTGGAACAAAATCAGAAGAGAATTAGCTACATATGGTGATAATAGATCAAGCATTTCCCTTTATTATTAACTAGAGCCCGGTGCACAAAAATTTGTGCACTCGGGGTGGGGGGGAGGGGGGGATCCCTCAGCCTGACCTATGCCCGGCCTCTTGCAGTCTGGGACCCCTCGGACAATGTCCACCTGCTGGCTTAGGCCTGCTCCCTGGGAGATTGGGCCCAAGATGGCAGTCAGACATCCCTCTGGCAGCCTGGGAGCCCTTGGGGGATGTCCACTTACCAGCAGGGAGCAGACCTAAGCTGCAGTCGGACAGCCTTAGCACTGCTGAGGAGGCAGGAGAGGCTCCTGCCACCACCACTGTACTGGCAGCCATCAGCCTGGCTTGTGGCTGAGCAGACTTCCCACTGTGGGAGCACACTGGCCACCCGGGGACA
>NW_005368491.1:1377235-1425592 GCF_000412655.1 Myotis brandtii | reverse complement strand
GGGTGGGAGGGAAGCTTGGCTTCCTCCATCGCCAGGGGAACCCAAGCCTCCTGCTTGCTCCAGCTCCGTGGTTTCTGGTCGCCATCTTGGTTGGGTTAATTTGCATATAGTCGCTCTGATTGGCTGGTGGGCATGGCTTAAGGCGTAGCGAAGGTATGGTCAATTTGCATGTTTGTTTTTTATTAGTGTAGATAAAATTATTGTTACAAAATTGTCTTTTTTAATTTTTTTAAAATTGATTTCAGAGGAAGGGAGAGAGAGAGAAACATCAATGATGAGAGAGAATCATTGATTGGCTGCCTTCTGCATGCCCCTACTGGGGAAAGAGTCTAAGTCTGCAACCCAGGCATGTGCCCTGACCAGGAATCATCATGACCTCCTGGTTCATGGGTCAATGCTAAACCACTGAGCAACACCAGCCGGACAAACTGTCTTGATTGCTGACAGATAAAAACAAGAGCTTGACCTTCACTGTAAAACTCCAGTCATGTCCTGTGGTGAAGCTTCTCTTTCAGGGGACCCCAATATGTTAGTCTTCCGCCGTGCCCCCCCCCACCCCCTGGTAAAAATGTTACCAAAATCCTCCACTCAATCCTAACCCTCTGTACAAATCAGCCTGAGGGGAATGCTTCCCCAATTTCAAATCCATGAAGCCAAAGCTAGTTCACTCTTGAGTTTAGTTCCTTATTTAAATTCTAAAAAGTTTATCAGGCTGTCCAACAGGAGCAGAGAAAGCAAATGAGAGTGAGCTGCCTTCTGACATGCTAAATTATCCTGCTGCACCAACACGGAAAGTCTAATTCCTCTTGCTCTAACTTCAGAAAGCAGAGCCAGAGAAGATAAATAAGTCCACCCCTTGTCACAGAAGCAAAAGAAGCAAACGGATTCCTTCACAAGTTTCCCCTCTCCTTCCTTGCTCAACCCCCTTCACTTGGGGCTGAATTTGAACAAAGACTTTAAAGGGAGGACTTTGGATGCTGGGCTGGATTTGGTACCTACATTTGGTGAGACCAAACATGATTACAATAGCTTGGCAAGGACATAGAGGATTGAAAGTAGGATAAAAATAAGTGTTTGATTGGCTGGGTGATAAGCTACCATAAATTAATAGAGATAACCAATGTATTTGGACAGTAGAACTGGCAATAATTAGTTATTTGCTTTGTTTTTTAAATTGTAACTCCTTTATCTTCATGAAAGTAGATAACAAGCTATGCTTTAGCAAAGATGTATCGCTCGTTTTCTAAACCAATGGCTTGACTTTTATTTTTTCCTTCTGCTTCAGTGGAAAAATTCTGATTTCTCACTTTCCTGGGCTAACACCAAGGTTGGGAAACAGAAACTTGATCTGCAGGGTTGGTCAGCTTCTGATAACCCTCACTTCCCCTACAACTCCTATCTGACTAGGTAGATGCATCCATCCACCTACGTATTCATGCTGGCGTCAGTGCAGCTAGTACTTCATGACCACCTCTTTATACGAGCACTAAATAGAAAGCAAAAAGTATGCTTTCAGAGAACTTAGACTATTGTGAGCCATAAAAATATACACCATATTTGATGCATATAGTTCTGTCTTATGAGGACAATAAACAAGATGAGGAAAATAGTCTGGGAAAGTAAAGTAAAAGTCTTTTTTATCATTATACTAGAGGCCCAATGCATGAAATTCATGCAAGAGTAGGCCTTCACAGCCGCGGGCAACTGCCTGGATTCCTCCCTTGCAGCCATGGTGGCTGCAGCCCCGGCTTAGTCCGGAAGGACATCCGGTCTAATTAGCATATTACACTTTTATAATTATAGATATATGGCAGTCTAAATGTCTAAGAGCCCTGGAAATAGTGCAATAGTGCCAGGGGCTGGAGTGGGGAGAGAGGTTGGGGAGTAGCATGTGAAGTCTGGGAGAAAGCAGAGAGCATTGGTGTTAGAGGCGCACTCAGCAAGTTAACTCTGCTAGCTCCCTGGGACATCCCTGGGGAACAAGGAAATGAGAGTATCAGTTGCGGAGATACAAGCAAAACTTCTGAATTCTAAGTGAAAGCACAAGTTCTGACTATGTAGGCCTTTGTTATAACTACATATACACTATATAGAACATATGCTGCATTTCCACTGGAAGGTGACATATCCTACCAGTAATCAAGAGTAACTTTTGTACTGTTATGCAGAACCAATTTAGGTCAAACATGGTAAAATGATAAATTCCACAATTGCATTAAGAAAAGTAACTCCCAATTGATCTTTACAATGGCTTTATTGAACGTAACCTTGTAAAAGAGAATGAAGTCCAATAAGTTTGTGTCTATGTGAATTTGACTGTGGCTGGAATTTTGGCATTACATAGATAGAACTGTGCCTTCTTCTTTAATTACATAATTTTTAAAAAGAGTATTTATTTTATGGCCTTAATTGTAGATCTGACTGAATTTCAGTTTGGAGGAACTAAATGCTAGCAACATTTTATATGAGTTTATATTATGTTATCATAGAAAATGTCATGTCAATGTTTTAAGACTTAGCTTCTTAGAAACCTGGTACTTTCGTGTTTAAATCAACTATCATGAGAAATAATTTATGGGCAATAAAGCGTGTCAATTTTAGGTTTACAGTTTGATGAATTTTGACAAATGTGTGCAACCACCAATAAAGTTTCCATCCTTTAAAAAATTCTTAGAAATCTGCACTTTTGTAGTCAATTTTGATATGCTTTCCATCACTAAAACAGCTCTGCCTGTTGTAGAACTTACTAGAAATGAGTTATACCACCTTAGCAGTGTTACTGTATCTGTAGTCTGTATGTATTTACTGCTGAGGGACATATATCATGTGTGGATAGAACCCGATTTGTTTATCCATTCACAATTAATGAACATTTGAGTTGTTCTCAGGTTTGGGATCTTACGAATAAGGCAGCTATGAACACATACGAACAATACTTTTTGTTCTAACACCTCATGCGTAAAAATTGAAGAATGGAATAGCTGAATCATATAGAATATACACATTTCACCTTAGAAAACACTGTTTCCTACCAAAAATGTGCAGCATTCCAGTTACTCCAAATCCTCACCAACAATTAGTTCTAAGTTTTAAAAAGTTTAGCTATTATAATAGATATGTAGAAGCATCTCATTATTTATTTATGTTATTGTAAATTTAACACTTTTTGACATATGAAACCATCATTCCAATCAGGATACTAAACTTCTATCACTTCCAAAGTTCTTTTTGTATAATCCCTTCCTCCCATCCCTCTCTGCCAATCTCTTCCATCCCCAGGCAAAACACTAGTTTTATTTTTGTCAGTAGAGTTTGTATTTCTTAGACTTTTTAATAAGTGGAATCATAGAGCATGAGGCTCTTTTAAATATGTTATATTTATATTATCACAGGCCCACCTCAAGAAACAAGAAATACTTCATATAAATAATCTAACAGTTTACCTTAAAGAAATATAAAAGAAAGAACACAGCCCAAAGTCAGTAGAAGGAAATACTAAAAATTAGAGCATAAGTAAATGAAACAGAACAAAAAGGCAATAGAAAAACATTAATGAAACACAGAGCTTGTTCTTTGTAAAGATAAATAACATTAACAAACCCTTTGTTAGACTCACCAGAGAAAAGCAGAAAAAAGACTCAAATAAAATCAGAAATGAAAGAGGAGCAGTTACAACGGACATCACAGATATACAAAGGATCTTGTAAGAACACGGTGAAACACTACACCACCAAATTTGATAACCTGGGAGGGAGGGATGGACAAGTTATTAGAAATATAGACAACCATGCAGAACAGGAAAAGCTGAATAAACTGACAGGAAGGAAATTTATACAACAATTAAAAATCTCCCAAAAAACAAAAGTGCAGGACCAGGTGGCTTCACTGGTAAGTTCTACCACACATTCAAAAATTTAGCACTGTACCTATTTTTCTCAAACTCTTCCAGAGATGGGATACTACCTCAGGTCAACATTCCCCTTTGGAAAGCCTATATCTCTCATGAACATAGATGCTCAAATCCTCAACAGAAGACCAGCAAAGTGAATACAACAAAATGACAACACACTAAGAAGGTAATACATCAATTTACCTTTGACCTCTTTGTACAGATCATTTGATTCTAAGTTTGTACATCAGTCTGTTTTGACCTTTACAATGTCTGACTAAAAATTACCAATTCGCATCATTACTTAAAAATATTCTTGGAAAATAAAATAGAATTTTAAATGTAATAAGCAAATAAGTTTTCTTTGGGGTACATATATTGTATGTGAAATATTGTAATGTTATTACCAATATTGAGGAGTATCTTCAGTGCAGTGATTAAATTAATTGGTCTTTGATTAGATGCACAGCCACATTCATTTTAAAAATGTTTTTCTCACTATTGCATTACTAGATATAAATGTACATTAAATCTTTTCAAAATAAACAACTTCTTTGAGATGTACATAATGCGAAAGTAAGGCAAACAAGGCAAGAGAGTGGAGTAATGATAATCCAGATTATATAGTTGGATTGTTTCTCACAGCAGCCACTAGGTCAGTGATGGCGAACCTTTTGAGCTCGGCGTGTCAGCATTTTGAAAAACCCTAACTTAACTCTGGTGCCGTGTCACATATAGAAATTTTTTGATATTTGCAACCATAGTAAAACAAAGACTTATATTTTTGATATTTATTTTATATATTTAAATGCCATTTAACAAAGAAAAATCAACCAAAAAATGAGTTCGCGTGTCACCTCTGACACACGTGTCATAGGTTCGCCATCACTGGTCTAGGCTTTGCTTTGAGCTGTAGCTTGGACAATACCCAACTTGAAGAACTTAGTTAAGATTTCAACTTACTCATTTGCAAAAGGGGGTGAAGAGTACCTGCTTCATAGAGATATTATGAGAATTAAATGAAATAAAGTTTTTGCCACAGTATCTGGTACATCATAAATATTCAATAAATGTCAGAATATATCATTATCTTTAAAATATATTTTTATTTATTTCAGAGAGGGAATGAGAGATAGAAACATCAATGATGGAAGAGAATCATTGATTGGCTGCCTTCTGCACATCTCACACTGAGAATCGTGCCTGCAACCCGGGCATATGCCCCGACCAGGAATGGAACCATGACCTCCTAGTTTATAGCTCAAAGCTCAACCACAGAATCATGCTGTCTGGGCTCATTATGTAGTTATTAATAGAAAGTAAATCAATTAAGAGCTACACAACACTGGGGAAGAAGGTTAGGATGATTTTGTTGGTTTATCACAAAATCACCTGCCCACCCCCACAATCAAGACTGATCTTCTTCCTCACCAGAGAGGCAGCCTCCTCTTTCTTCTGAATAATACTGAAATCACTAAGGATAGCTTGATCTGACCCTCCAGTGTGAGGATGAAGGGAAAGGATAGACCCTGCTAGGAAATCCCAAAATCAGCAGGTGTGAAAACATTTCACAAAGTGGTTTATTTATTCTCAATACTAGAGGCCCAGTGCACGAAATTCATGCATGGAGGGGGGGTTCCCTCAGCCCAGCCTGCACCCACTTTAATCGGGAACCCCTCAGGGGATGTCCAGCGGTCGGACACTCCTCTCACAATCTGGGACCTCTGGCTCCTAACCACTCACCTGCCTGCCTGTCTGATTGCCCCTAACCCCTCTGCCTGCCTGATTGCCCCTAACCCTTCTGCCTGCCTGCATGATCACCCCTAACCTCTCTGCCTGCCTGCCTGATCGAGCCCCCAACTGCTCTCCCTGCCGGCCTGATCTCACTTCCAACTGCTTCTGCCTGCCTGTTCACCCCTAACTGCCCTCCCCTGCCAGCCTGATCGCTCCCAACTGCCCTCCTCTGCTGGCCAATTTGGTTCTGATTGGTCAGTTTCTATGCCAGTCAGTGTCAAAAGCTCCACCTCCTAGGCAGCCATGGGCTCCTCACAGCTGACCCAGATTTGGATCTGATTGGTCAGTTTCTATGCCAGTCAGTGTCTCTGGGCCTATCAACAGGGCCTTATCAGAAAGGCAGGGCTGATCAGCAGCCCCAGTGGAGGCCTGGAGAGAAATGGAGGCGTGGCTGTTTTCCAGCCAGGGAGAGAAAGAGAGGCAAATTCTGATCAATGGCTACCACAGAGGCTTATGGATCAGACCCTGCCCCCCCCCTCTTTCTGCAGGCCTCTCTCTGGGCCTTATCTGCAGCCAACTAGGCAGTCAGTGCTGGGTCTGGGTGCCCTCAGCGCCCGCCCCAGTCAGTGCTGGGTCACCACGGCAACCCAGCACTGACCTCTGGTCTGGTCGAGCCTTCCATTGTTACAACCCTGGCTCTTCATTATATAGATAACTCTCCACTCCCTGATAGTTTATTGCTGTAGCCCAGGCGTGGGCAAACTACGGCCCTCAGGCCGGATCTGGCCCGTTTGAAATGAATAAAACTAAAAAAAAAAAAAAGACCGTACCCTTTTATGTAATGATGTTTACTTTGAATTTATATTAGTTCACACAAACACTCCATCCATGCTTTTGTTCCGGCCCTCCGGTCCAGTTTAAGAACCCATTGTGGCCCTCGAGTCAAAAAGTTTGCCCACCCCTGCTCTAGCCTTTTATTGGAATCTTGAAATTGGGCCATTACCTTATGCAAATGTTATTTCCAAAATTAAAGTTAAAGTAGATTATAATGGATCATGTTTGTAGTGAAAATATGCATAAAATATTGATAGAAAAACATTCTTCTGAGAATGTCAAGATTGAAAGGAGCATCTTCCTGAATTAAGTTCTTAGTACCAGGTGAAGATATTTAATGCATAATAGCATTATGCAAAGTGTTTCAACTGGATTTAAAATCCTCATTGCATAATTTTATGATTACCTGAAAAAAGATTAAAAAACATAACTTTGTTTTTTAAATATTATGTCTGATACATACGGTGACCCCAAAGCCTAGATTTAAGCTAATATTTGCATGGCTTTTATTTTATCAATGTTTCATTCTACTGTTCTGAAAAATTTTGCATTTCAGTGTCCTCAAAAAAAACAAAAATAATATATTTTTAAAAATCTTACATTTACTGGGTAAACATTTTGAGGAGTAATCATGCTCTCCAATATAGTTTCCAGTCTTCAGGCACTAAAACAGAAATTTTATCTGTGATTATACTGCCCCATGAGGAGGCCTCTAGCACACATCAAAGGGAGCATCCAACAGTGATTCTTGAATTAAGTAGAAAAACTTCCACACCACACTCAAAAAAGAGAAAAAGACGTTGATAGCTAGTTGTCTTATTTATAATCAGTGCAAAGCTATAGTTATTTTAGTAGACAAAGAGCCACCAGAAACCATCTCTGATAAGACTAGAGACACCCTTTCATCAGTTTGGTGAAGCACACAAGCAAGAGATGCCAGGCATTGTGTAACGGGTATTTATTCTTCCCACACACACTCCTCCTGAGCAGCGGGGTCTACTGTAAGCACATCCCTACAGAACATATCACTAGTTTGTTAGAACTGTGTCTACTTGGCTCGCAAGCAATTTCTTTTTTGATGTGTTCGCTTTATTACTTCTTAAACTATTGGAATCTATTACAATTTAGACCTCACTGTGAAGCAAGAAACATCATTTTGCTACTTGGTGGGTAATACCAAAAAGGAAAGTTCATAAACGAAGACAAACTGTTTGAAACGTCAATAAAAGCTTTAGAAAGTTATATTTTTAAAATACAGTACTTTGAAGGGTTTTTCTTATTTCATGGAGAATTTTCTTTCTCTGGACACGATCTTATAAGAATCAGACTAATAAGTGGCCACACAGTGATGGGTACTTCTTCCAGCCCAGGGTGGGCAAGGGGTCTCTTGTTTCAGGGATTACAGCTGGAAACATAGCAGTATTTGATCCAATAGCAGGCCAACTATATAGAAAGTATTTCAATTTGAAATGACAAAAATTATGTGTGTGTGTGTGTGTGTGTGTGTGTGTGTGTGTATGACATATGTAACACTTGCAACAATAAATAATTATTTTAAAAAATAAAGTGGGGATATTATGTAAAAAACTAGTGACCTGGTGCACAAATTTGTGCACATTGAAAGGAAATTAATTAGAAGAAAAGTTTTAATATTGTTATTTGCCCTTTCTCTATAATAGTAGTGTCAACCAAATTCATGATTGACAATGACAGATTAAAGCACATGTGTGCGATTGGTGCCAGCGAGAACTTTATATGTATCATGCATGTGGGAGTCAACTTAGCCTTTGATAGATATAGAATAAACTTGCTTAATTAGACCTGCTTTCTGATTTAGCTAAACTTTTTCCAGCCCAGTGAAGCACCCCAACTTCTCTTTCAGGTAATTGTCAGCACCACAGTAGTAAATATCAACACGAAGCAGATTATTATTGTAGATCACTTAGGGAGAAAAAAGGGTAAAATATTTAACTGCAGCAGTGTTTGACTATATTCTGCGCAGTGAAAAAATGTGAAGTCATTTTCAAGGTCCACCATTTCTTACTTCTTTTCAGTCAGGTCAAGTTTCTAAGCTTTCTAAATCTCCGTTTTCCGGCTAATGAAAAGAAAATAGGATTCCACCAAGTCTCCTATCTACCTACCTACTCCAGGACTTCTCTGAGGATCAAATGAGATAAGGCACAGGAAACCCCTTCACGGAAATGTGGTTACAGTGTAAAATGTTTCCACCTGTATAAAGCAAGTTGTGTTCCTGGGATGAAGAAACTCCAAGGAGGCTAGTCACCAGGGAGAGGAAGCCGGGAGTTGTTATGTGATGTCATTACCCAGATGGACACTTAGCATATTAGCCTTTTATACATATAGATTCCTCAGAGAGATTTTGCTATTTTAAACACAGCTGACTTCTAAGGAGTGTGGATACTTTTAAATTATCAAGCACCTTGATGAATTTGGAAATGCAAATATAAAACAAGTATTAGGGGGAAAAAAAGACAGTGAAGTGGTCTACATAGTATTAAAGAAAATAATTTAGGCTTCTGAGGACAATCAAAGTTGGACAAAGGAGGGAGAGAATGAAATGATATTAGTGAAGTAGGAATTGGCTGAGCAGTACATGAGGCAAAGGAAGCGTGGGGACCTTTCTGAGAGCGAGGCGAGTGAGATCATTATTGTTCAATCAAGCTGTTCCCTCAGATCTTTTCAGTAGGCTGTCCTGTAATAACTCCTACTCTCATACATGCTTTGTGCAGGGAGCTTTACTTCTTAAAAAGTAGTTCCTCTTGTGGGAAGGAAATAAATTCAGGATGAAACCAAATTTTCTTATGTGGGGCTCCACAATGTAAAATGAATTCAATAATTACAGAAGGCGGAACCAAAGCCCAGGGAAGACCATGACATTGTAGGTCCTGAACGTATATTAGGTATTTACCTCGGGCCTCTTCACAGGTGTCGAATGGGCTTGAACAAAGCAGACCTACATTTCAAGGGCCCAGGACATGGCCATTGATAATGAGTTTCATTCTTTCATTGTTATTTTCAAAAATAGTACTCAGAGATCAAGTGACAATGTGGAATAATAAAATAAGGTAAATGTCCTTTGGAGGTATCTACATGAAAGCATGCATATAAGGAAAATGGAAAATTATAAAAGTCTATTAATTTAATATGGAAAATGGCATAAATCCCAAGTGATAATTAGCTATAGTTAGATCAGCTTCTCAAAGAAGAGAAAATAGCATAGGGAGACATACCATTAGAGCAAAAGGGAATCATTTGAACATCAAAGGGTTTGAAGAAGGCTTTAGAAATAGTTGGTGAAATATCCAATGTTATCATTATCAAGATGCAAAAACTCCACTGTGAATTTAAAAATTTAGTCAACTAATGGTCAGAAATATCACACAGCTTTCAAAGACCATATACCTTGTAGGTGACACAGCAGGAACTGGAAGTGTCTGATTGTCTTCAGAGTGTGTATACACTTTATTACAGCATGCTATCTAAGAAATTTCTAAATTTAGGTATTTTTACATTCTTAAATGTGAGACACAATTGGACCGTGAAATTTGAACTTTTTTTTCCTACCTCTCCTCTAACTGGTCTTGTAATTTTTCCATAATAATTAAAAAATACTTCTCTGTATTTTATATTATTATTTTTGGATTGAAATTCTGGTTAAATCCTCTTCTTCTCATTCTGTATTCTGTTCTGTTCTCTAACTCCTCAATTCTTAATACCAGTCTTTAAGTTATTTTTTTTTCTGTTTTCTTGTTCAAAAATCAAATTCTGCAGCTGCTTATAATTCCTCTGCAGGTGCCAGTAATAGATAATTATTCCCTATGGGTTTCTAGTATAATTCCACCCGGCTCATTTATCACATACAATTACATCTATTCTACTTTTTAAATGTTTTTTGTTTTTTTTCTGGTAGTCTTACAAGAAATGCCATTATATCAATTTTCAACTAACATCTGTGGATAAAAAGCATTATAATACAAAAGAAATGTCTTCAGGGTGCAGCTCAACATTATGTTTCTTTCTTCGCTGCTTAAATAGCACTACACTCATTTTATTGTCTTGAAATTTTAGAGGAAAAAATGGGGAAAAACAAAGCTTATTATGCCACAATAAAACTTGATAGAGTATGGTTCACTATTAAGGACTTTAGGTTGGCAAGAGAGGAAATAAAAAATAGTGATTCGTGGTACAAAGTTCTCACAATAAAAAGCAGCTACAGCCTTCACCCTTTTTTTAAGTATAAAATCAAGCAATGGCAGAAACTCCCTTATGACCTTTCTCCCAGTACCTCCCAGGGATGCTGTGGGTACATACACGTACTTGAGAATCATAGATCACGTCAAATAGGAATAGAATGTGCTTGACAAATATTGATATTGGGCCCTCATGTTACGTTTTTAAAGAAAAAAAATGGTAACTACTTCAGCCTAACATGCTTATATGGAAATCTTTATTTTTAAGTTAGTAGATTTGTGTTTTGCATCACAAGCTAGCATGCATGACTTTAAATGGGCCTGGGAGGAATGTTGCTTGAAAATGAAATTGAAGACAAAGGCCTCTTCTGATAACAGAATAACAGTGTCCTTATGAGTTGCTTACCTGAGTCAACAGAAGAAAGTTTGCATGAAAATATCTTGAGAATCAGGATTGTAAACAGAAATTCCTTCATAACAGAATGGTAAAAATTGGGAAATTTTGGCATAAAAACATAATTGAGTTTGCCTGAATGTGTAAATTCAGAATAAAAGGTAGAATATGATAAATTTTGTTGCCATTTTGGAAGAAATATTTTTGAGAACATTTGCAAGAATTCACAAAGATATCTAGCATTTGGCATTTCAATATTAAGGAAGGTATATGATCCCAGGTTATTCTAGAGAAAATTTCAGAGGATCAAATTATTTCCGGTTAACTGGAGGGGATGGAGGATTTGAAGAATCAGCCTGTATCAGTTGGTTTATGAGAGAATTTAATTTTTGCTCTGAGGTGGGAAGAAAAGAGAGGGTATCTTTCTGATGATTCTTCAGGTGCATGGGTGAGCAGCACAGATATAAGAGACCAGACAATATATGATCTTTCCCATACTCAACTATGCCCTAGGGCAGTGATGGCAAACCTTTTGAGCTTGGCGTGTCAGCGTTTTGAAAAACCCTAACTTAGCTCTGGTGCCGTGTCACATATAGAAATTTTTTGACATTTGCAACCATAGTAAAACAAAGACTTATGTTTTTGATATTTATTTTATATACTTAAATGCCATTTGACAAAGAAAAATCAACCAAAAAAATGAGTTCGCGTGTCACCTCTGACACGCGTGTCATAGGTTCGCCACCACTGCCCTAGGGGTTGAGACCAATGGGGAGAGGCTACAGAGATGCTCAGGAAATCCTTATAACAACATTTTCTGGGAGGGACCACAAAGGGATAGGAGGAGACTGAATTTCTGAGTTGGCAGAATGTGACCAAATGTAAATCAATGATTTTTCCTTTTCTACTTTCAGACAAATTAGAGGATGGAGATACCTTCCATGTGAAATAATTAGTATTCACTGTATCAGTAAGAGGGATGGCTCACTCTCCACTCTCATACGGATGGGAACAGAGCATCAATGAGGGGGGCAAGTCTGAAGGAAAAGAATACGGCTAACCACCTGTTTTTTTTTGTTTTTGTTTTTTTTTAATATTTTTATTGATTTCAGAGAGGAAGGGAGAGGGAGAGAGAGAGAGAAACATCAATGATGAGAGAGAATCACTGATCAATTGGCTGCCTCCTGCATGCCACCTATTGGGATCAGAGCCTGAAACCCAGGCATGTGCCCTGATCAGAAATCAAACCGTGGCCTCCTGGTTCTTAGATTGGTGCTCAAACACTGAGCAACACTGGTCAGGCTGACAACCTGTTTTAAGAACTCACAGGACACGTCTCCTTGCGCTGTGGACAGTGCAAGGTTGACTGGTGAGGCCTCAGATACAAGAGCTGACACTCAGGTGGCTTCCTGCTGTAGGGAGCTGCCAGGTATTTAAGGAATTACTGAACCCTCTCTTAGATAAGATAATAATCAGAGCAACTGAGCAAACACCAATTGACCACAACTCATTGGTAGATTAAGCAAAAGACTCAGTGGATCCTGCAGGGACAATTTATAAAATGGCATATTGTGGAAAACATCTAGAGCCCCAGGAGTTAAAATAATTCCCCCATTATGCTCTACTCAACATTTGCAAGTTCCACCACTTTAACTACAAGTAAAAACCATGCTCCTACAAGTGAAAAACTGGAGGGCTCAGAGTTTAATCTATTTCTCAGAAAGAACAGTAACTCATTTCTGTCATGTGTGATTTAATCTTGTATCTATCTAAATTAGTTTCTCTATTTTTATCATCTAATCATTCACATGTATTTGTACATCCATTTAAATAAATGTATAATACCTGAAAATGTATAAATAGATTTTAATCCTTGATTCTTTTGAATTTTCAAGTTCATACTCCTCTAATAGAAGGAAATTTATCAATGCTGGGTTATATTTTAACAAGGAAATATTATCTTTGAGCCCTAATGATTTTCTACACCATGACATTAAAGAGCTATAATTAAGTACTATGGGCATTTACAAGTTAGCATTGCCACCTGGTAGCAACTCCCAGAAATGTTAACTCCATGTCCATAAGGTGATTTAAATAGTCATTATCAATCAGGTGTGCAAAATTCACACCCACAGTGTAGCTGTTTTGATATATAAATGGATGCCACAAAGCAAAATGAGCTAAACATTGAAAAAGGTGACATTAAATTTACCACAGCTAACAATGAATGGAATCATTTTGAAAAGAAAAGCAGATGACCATTGCTGTATTTTCCGCTACTAAAATACACAGCATGGAATATTATTTTGTATGAAGGATATTTAAAACTTTTTATTTCAATATCAATGTCAGTTTTCAAAACTGCTCTGATAATTGATCAAAGAAAAAGATGAAAATTTTACCAAAGTGTGTTTTTGCTTCCAGTAAAATGTAGACAGTCTCCTATATACCATCCCTCCCAAACTAACAACAAAAAAAACATTTCAGGATCAGCTATAAAACTCTAATTTTAAAGACCTATCAGAGGTTCTAGATATAAAGAAACCTAGATAAAATGGAATCAGAAATAAACAAGATCCGTGTCTGGCCTCAGCCACTGAGGGATGGTGGCAGAAAGAACAAATCTGCCATAAATTGTGGTGAGAAGCCTGGTGCTTAATGAAATGTAATGCTTCAGGTGCCTGTGGAATGAATCAGAACCCCAAATAGGACCCGACCACCAACTCTTTCCATCTGCATGGGATAAGGTAAGGGTAGGGAAGGACTAAAAGTGGTCACTGAGAATCCCTTCCCAGAGGCACAGAGGGTCTTCATGAACGTACAACAGCAGCCCACTCACTGTGTAACAGGCAGAAACCTCAGTGTCTTTCATTTGACCTCCTCTCTTTCACACCCTTTATTTAAACCGGCCTTGTCCAGCCTGTATAACCTGACTCACTTGCCCCCCCCCCCCCACTCCCTACATCATGAAGCCCTCAGGACCACGAGGTTCTGGTCTGCATCAAGTAATCTCAGGAAGGAAGCCGGGAGCTGTTGACCAGAGAGACAGAGTTTCGGTCACACCAGAGACAACATCTCGGCCATCGTCGTGTTTCAGCCTCAGACCCAGAAATGTGGAACCACCATGTCCACCACACAGAGTGATGCCACGTGAAACCAGACAGAACAACGCCATGGCTGACATCAGGACCCGATGTAACTACCAACTACCCCTACCCCAGCGCCAAACAATCAATAGAGACAGGGACCCTAACCATGACCCCAGCTCCCTCAGTCACCATGCTTAATGAGATTCCCCCGCTATAACCCATCACCTGGAGGCCACTGGGGAGCTAGGTTTTTGAGCACATCTCGCCTCTGACTCTGGGCATAGCAAGAAGGCAGCCATCTACAAGCCATGAAGAGAGGTCTCAGTAAAAACTAACCTGGATAATACCTGGCTCTTGGACTTCCAGACACCAGAACTGTGAGGAAATACTTTGTATTGTTTAATGCACCCTGTTTGTGGCATTTTGTTACGACTAACACACAATTCTAAGACCTCTCTTTCTTCTTGTTAAAATTTACAGACATTTGCATTGTCTTCATGAATGAACCATTCTTCTATGTAATTGCCTTCTCTTTGATGATTAATGCCATAGTTCATAGTGCAATCTCCATTTCCCAAGTGGTCTTGCTCAGCCCTATCTATAACCTAGGGTCCAAAAGTAAACTTTCCAAAGTCCTATGGAAGAGCTATGCTTTTGAGATGCTACCACAATCAAACTACAAACACTCGATGACTCCGAGTTTGATAGGCAAAGTGAAAAAAAAAATAGAACTGTATGGCAAAGATGAAAGCACAAGTAAGTGTGGGGTATAAAAAATGTAATGGGCAAAGTATATATAGTAATCTTGTATATAGAAATCTTCTAATCAAGAAAAATATTAAAATCAAAATGTTCCCACTCAACAATAAAGATTAAAAAAAAAACCTTTCCCATCATTAAAATTCTGAATGGAAAGGATTTCAATAAACTTTCTGCAAATCAAGCTGTTTCTTTCTTGAAGGCTGAGGTGGAAAATATTGAAATAAATATGTTGATTGTGGTTACTTCTAAGTAAATATATGATTATTGAATTTTTCATTCATATTTTATTTCAAACCCACATACTTTCATAAAACTGAAAGATTTTATTATAAATAGAGTCTATACTTTATAATGATTTTTAAAGATAGAATAATATGAACTATGTAATATAGGTGTTTATAGATTTGGGGCTTTTGCTAAGTTTAACTTAAGCTAAATATGGTTATTACTTTTCACAAATTCTAACTCTGAGAATGAGGGCAAAAATGAATTGAGTTAAACACTTTCTATGCTCTGTTCAAAAATATAAAAACTGCTTTATTTGAGAATCAAAGTTTTCTAATACTAAATTATAAAAGTAATGTATTCTCTGGGTATCATATGAATGACAAAAAAATGGGTAATAGAAATGTCTGTACCAGGAGCTCCTCAGAACTGCTTGGAGCATTCTTCATGTGTCCACTTATTGAATCTACCCTTCATAAAAGCCAAGGGCATCACATTAAAAATAATGCAATAAAGGGATTTCTGCAGAAATTTCTGAGGAAGTTTGAGCCAGTCAGGTAAGCATTTTGATAATCCAACTTGATCAAATGGTAGAGTTTACACTAATTTGAAATATGATGGATGTAGAGCTTTGTGCTGGGGTTACCTTTCTGAAACATCAGTTTGATCCTTTGCATGAAGAAAAATCACTTCAGGTTGGAACTCTGAGAGAAGCCCAGAGCGCAGGGCTCCTGGAGTCCTGGCACAGCAGCACAAGCATTTTCCAGCAGAGATTGAGAAGCATAATTTATATCCTCCACTAACTGCACTGCAGCGAGAAGGGCCAGAATTGTATGAACCAGTTCTAGGTCTTTGTGAAATATGTTTAACTGAGATCACATAGTGTAGACAAACATCTCAATCATACACTTCAAAGTGACCCCCAGAGAAATTATCTTCTACCTGCAAAACTGCATATTTCCCCCCAAATTCCAAATATCACTTGTTGGAACCATCATCTACTCAGATCGTCAAATCAGAAACATGATAGATATGATTTCATTTTCCAGATTCTTCCCTTCCTCATTGAGACACCTTTTCTGAAAATCTCACACAGAGTAACTCCTGTGTGGTGAGAGTACCAGTAAAAAATTGGAGGGTGGCCGAAACCGGTTTGGCTCAGTGGATAGAGCGTCAGCCTGCGGACTGAAAGTTCCCAGGTTCGATTCCGGTCAAGGGCATGTACCTGGGTTGCGGGCACATCCCCAGTAGATGTGCAGGAGGCAGCTGATCGATGTTTCTCTCTCATCGATGTTTCTAACTATCTCTCTCCCTTCCTCTCTGTAAAAAATCAATAAAATATAAAAAAAAATTGGAGGGTGCTCATCCAGTTAAATGAGGGGTAGCTGGTTTGATGATTGCTCTGGTGAGAAAGATTAGGAAATGCCAAAAGATGATCATGTGAGAAGGAGAAAGTCAAAGTTGAATGAAGAGCACATGAGGAGGAAAATGGGCTTGGATTTTGGTGAGAAAAAAACATAGGATTTGCAAAGAACAGCCATTGTGGGTGATATGTATCAGTTAACAAGAGTGGGTACTTGACAGTTTCTGCATGTGTATACAGAAGCATTGTCAGTATGGCAGACCTGGAGACTAGGTAGATATTAAGCAAAGGGGGTGAAGTGTAAGCTCTAGGGCACAGGCTGTATTTTCCATTCACAATTCTGTGCTTTTTGACTTAAAGCCACCCCATAGAATTGTGTAAGCTTCCGACTCGGAAAAATCTTTACTAAAACTCGTTATCAAGCCAAACAGGAAAATATGGCGGCTCCATTTCTTGTTCCAGCTTCTCGGAGTGACTGCAATCTGACCATCAGTGCTTTCTCTCCATGTTCATAGGTGTGTGGTATAAGGGAGATTCCTGATGTCATTTTTATGACCTAAAACTTTCTGTAAAAATAGCTGGAGCAAAACGTAGTAAGGAGAATACAAACATCTATGGCTTTTAACATATGTCTGTGAGTTTCTCTTCAACTCCTGTCTCTTAAACTATATAAATGTAGATTATATAATAAAATATAAATATGTTATGCAAAATGACATATGTATGTTTCTAAATGTATTCCTATGCACGTGCACACACACACACACACGTGCACACACACATTCCTAAATAGTCTCTTAGAAATAATTCAAGCTGTCAGTTTCCACTTAAATTCCACGTAAAGTGGAGTAAGAAAGATCTTTCTCTCAAATATTTATTTATTAATAAAAACAAATACTAACACAATAATGTATCATAATGTCAATTATTGAATATCCTATTTTACTTTTTGTTTGTAAGTGTGAAAGATAAATATTATTTCATCTTATAAATGTCTAAATCTCTTTAATCTTCACCCGAGCATATATTTTTATTTATTTTAGAGAGAAAGGAAGGGGGCAGAGAGAGGGAGAGAGAAAAACAGACAGAGAGAGAAACACCGATGTGAGAGAGAAACATCAATCAGCTGCCTCCCGTACATGCCTAGACAGGGGATCAAACCTGTAAAAACTAGGTATAATATGCCCTAACCTAAAATCAAACCCACAACCTTTCAGTATACCAGACAATGCCCCCACCAAGTGAGCTGCACCAGCCAGGGCTGTCTAAATCCGGTTAGAGAAATGAATTTCCAACAGGCCAATAGAAGCTTGTGCAGGGTTACAGCCCATTTGTCATTGATTCTAAAGCCTGATCTCTTCCTACCAACTCATCAGGTCACTTCGTTTGAAAAGTCGATCGACGGCAGCATTCTGACACCAAAGGGATCCGGGAAACTGACTTTGGACTCTGTGTTCTTTACCTTCCATGAAGGAATCGGCAAACTCAGAAGTACTTTTACAAAAGTTAGATGCTATTTTGTTTGCAGTGAAGTGTTCCTCCCTGGACGGGTCTCCCTTCCACTTCTTTATTCTGCATTCTGTGGACTGCTCGTAGCAGCATGAGAGGCAGATGTTGTCCCAATGAGACTGGACAGTTCAGAGGGAGGGAGGTGACATCTTCCTGTGGCTCCAGCCGGACTGTTTACAACAGACGGGAGTTGGATTCTAATAACAGCCTCACTGTTTTCTGACAGTGGGATCCCGGACAACTTCTCGGCCTCCTTTTTGCCCTCCGCTCAATGAGAATAATGGCACCGCACACAGTGTGTTATTAACAGTGTGTGTTCACGCACCCCTCCCCTGTGCTTAGAATTCCCCCTCCCTCCTCCTCCTCGCCCATTTTCAGGGGAAGGTTTTCAGTCCCACTGCTCTATACTGCTCGCCAGATTCCTGATATCCCTTGAGGCTGGTTTTACCATCACAGAACTCGGCCAGGATGAAACAGGGAGGGGAGGAGCAGGTGTGTGAGGCTGAGGAGCCAGCGATTCTGCTTCTCTCCCGTCATTCTGAGGGTGAAGTCCTTTTGTTTTCAATACAGTGGGGCCTTGACTTACTAGTTTAATTCGTTCCGTGACGGAACTCGTAACTCAAATTACTCGTAAGTCAAATCAAAAAGTGAACGAGTGAGACACGTGATGCTGGGCTGATGTTGTGGCGTTCACTATGACGTTCGCTGTGCCAACTAGCGGTGGGGTATCTGAAGCTGGCTCGTAACCTGAATTTTAGCTCGCAACTCAAAGCAAAAAATCGGCCGAGAGACGGCTCATATCTCGAAAAACTCATTAGTCGGGACACTCGTAAGTCAAGGCCCCACTGTATTTGTAAATGAGATAAAATATAAAGTACTTTAGCTAAGTATAGCAACTAAAAATGGATAAAATAAGAATTCAATAGCAAAAGTATAACTCTAAGTGTAGAACTCCACTCAGGAGCAAGCGAGCAGCATTCTGGGAGTAACGGGTACTGTCAGGACCCCAGGAGTTCTCTGCGGCTATGCCATCACCTGGGGTCACTGCCTTTTTCTTCTTGAAGAGCCTGAACAGTACAGCAGAGCCCCAAAGTTCAAACCACCTGAAGGCCAGGGCCTCTTTGGTTAGCACTGAGGTCCCTCGTGGAGGGGAATGCATCCTTGCCAAACCCGAGAAGACTCAGCGGAACTCTCCGCTGGGATATGGAAGCAGTCACAGAAACAGACAGCCTCCGGTCACGGGGCCTCCTGATTCTGGGGGAGAGAATCCAACAGTATTGCTCTGCTGTTTTAACCCTCCAGACACTTCTACTGAGACTAACATCAAAGAGTCAAATCATACGTTTTAAATCTTACGTCTCTCTTAAAACTTAAACTTAAAAAAGCGAAGATCCAAAGCTATGTGGAAATTAGGATGTATTGGTAGTGTACAGAATATAAGATTATATATGAACACTTCGAAACATCTCTCTGAATGACATTCTGGATGGACTTTATTTTTTAATTTATTTTTAAAAATCGAATGCAAAGGATTTATGGTCATTATGACCAGAAAATAATGGGTTTATTCTATCATTGATATAATTATGTAGAATGTTGATATTTGTCCAAATAATTATCTTGATTTTTTTCAACTTTCATCAATTTGTAAAACAAAGGGCACTTTTAATTTCATTTGAAACCAAATTAAGAATGTGCTACATTTCATTACTTACTTTTAAAATTTTACAGTAGACCCAATAAAGCATACATATGCCTTAATAGCCACCTGTTATTTCTTCTGATGTGAAATAGTACTTCAATCAAAAATGTCCTCTCTTTAAATTAAGGATACAAATCTTGCCAGAATTTTATCCTGTTGTCATATAAAGCCATCAAATTCAATGTCTGATTAATACTAATAGCAATATGCTACCTGTGATGTGATAAACATTGTGCTCACCAGTCCTGATGCATTCTCTAAAATGCCGTCATGTGTGAGAGTCAAGGTATCTGAGGCCTGCATGGCCCGGTAAGCGTGTCTCAATGCTAAACAGTGACTGCTCCGCTGAAGATACGAAAATCCATCCACAGGAAAAGGAATAACCTGATGAATTTGCAAACTGCTTGTATTTATTTCAGATGCATAATTTGTTTTTATTATGGGTAGAAAATATTAAATTAATACAGGAATCTACCAGTTTAATGAAAGGAAGTTTCTACATTAATTTTCAAGACAATTGGAAAATGAAGTCTTCTCTTGAACCTAAGTAGAATCATGTGCTCTACCTCTCTGAACCTCCTGGAGCACATCCTTATATTTTTTGGTTATAATCAAAACAAAGCAGATCACGAGTGGACGGAGAATTATAATGAGGAGAGCAGCACAATGCCTTCCACAGCAGGACCGGTCCCCATCTCAATGCCAAGTTACACAACATCAACAGCCAATAGAATTAGAGTTAAAAAAAAAACACACACACACACAACTTGAAAACATTCACATAAAGTGAATTTAGTTATATGGTTTTCATCTAGTCATTCTCATATCAGAAGAAGAGGTCAATGACTGCTACAAGCCATAATTTAAGAATTTCTTTATACTTAAGCTAACAAATATTATATAAATTGATTTCATCCACATGTGCATTATTAAAATATATTTCTCCCTTTCTGCATAAAGTGAAAAATATATGAAACAATTTTTGGTAATTTAAGGATTTTATGGTAAGCTTATTAGATGTGAAATAAAACTGAATAGTAGATGCATGTGGTTTACATATCAATGTGTTATTTTATATTGAAGCTCTTTGATTTGATAACTTTGTGACTCTAAAAGTGGTTTTATAAGATTTGTATGAATGTAGTTTTATGGGATGTCTGTATATTTTCCTCTAACTGATTAATGAAAACTCAAGGTCAGTCTACTCATACATAATAATGAAAGTAGGTTTCATTTATGGATAAGTGTTCATGTTTGATATTTCAGATCTCAGAACAGAAACATCTCAAGACCTCTATTTCCTTTTAGTGTTAGCACAACCTGCAGTTGTTAGGAGAGCTGTCAATCTCTTCTTAATAGATTCAGGTCCTTTGGAGAAAATCATGGGCCACAGGGAAAACCCACAGTGGAAATCTCTGAAGTTGATTATAGAGAAGGCTGAATGGTACCCACAGGTAAATTTCCAAAGGGATCTGATCCATATTGCTCTATCAAATAAGAACCAGGGAATAAGCCATTAATTTTATGGCATTTTTTTTCTTCTACCTGGTTTTTCATAAGTCGGACTTCCTTCCAGGCTAATTAACCACTAAACATTTTACAAGCCATGTAAGTGAGGAAGTAGTAAAAGATGAATTGCACTTATGAAGGAACTGACAAAGGGTATATTGGGCGTTTTAAGCGACGATGGCGTGCATCCTGATACCGGGAGAAAGGTTTATGCACTGCAATTTGACAGGTCATTAGATAATCGCAGGCTCAGATAATAGAAACCCCAGGCTACAATGAACTTAGGCTGGGTGAGGGTGTCCTAGGCAAGAGATGCTGAAGAAACACTTAGATGGCTTGCCTTAGCATTCTCAGATTCCTGGTGTTCTCTCAGATGAATTCTCTGGCTATTGTATTGTATTTTGACAGTAAATTCAGGGCTGACAAACTAAGGCAGTTCTCAAAGAAATTCAATTACTGAAATGTCTGACAGCTTGCTTTACTTCTTACCAAAGTTCCCAAAGTCGCCTTCAGTATGTGTAACACACTTTGCAAGACATGCAGTGCATTTGATAAATAGAATAAGAATATACTATCAAAAGGTAAAAATTTCAGAAACCAATCTTTCAGCGGGAAAAAAAAATCAAGGTAATTCTAATAAATTTGAAAATATTTACAATTTTTAATTGGGAGCCTATTAGCTCTCTAGTATTGATCATAACAGGAGATGGAATACTAAATTGTTTCTGTCTTTAAGAAGACTGAAATCTATAACACATTTATTGTTATGGAATTTGAAGTCACTAAATTGTTTGAATTCAAATGGTGTGCTCGAGTTATTTGGACTTTTTAAAAATATATTTTTATTGATTTCAGAGAGGAAGGGAGAGGGAGAGAGAGAGAGAGAAACATCAATCAGCTACCTCTGCATGCCCCACACTGGGAATCAAGCCCGCAAATGTGCCCTGACCTGGAATCAAATTGTGACCTCCTGGTTCATAGGTCAATGTTCAACCACTGAGCCATACTGGCTGGGCAAATTTTGGAATGTTTTTACTTAGGAATAAGAATGTCTCCATGAGTTCAATAACTAGAGTGGGTGGCCATAAGGGTTGAGTTCAAGTAGCTTTTGTATCATGTGACCCATTTCCTAAAAGTGAGATAAACAGTGGGTGAGATAAAGCACACTGTGTGTGTTATGCTATATATAATCTATGTAAATTGAATTATTAATATATAATGTCAAAAGAAAAAGGGTTCTTTATGTTTTAAAATGATTAAAAAATATAAAAAAATGTGCTTGAGAACAAGATTTCATGAACTACATTGTACCTACTGACTGTTTAACTTAAAATTGGATTCTTTTCAACTAATTATAGCTCAAGATTAGGCTTTAAAGAAATATGAGGGAGAAGGGATGGCATTCTATCTATCTGCCACCACTATTCAGCCTAGGCCTAACTCCAGGGCGTGGTCAATAAAGAATCCGTTAAGGTTTAGAGTTCTCTCTGTAGCATGCCTTAAAACCTAAGGCTGCATTGTGCTCTGACTGCTAAGTTAGTCATTTACCATTTTCTTCTCTCCCCAGAGTTCTAACATCTGTAGAAAAAAATTAATTTTGTTCACAGGACAATTTTTTATCGAGTTAAGACTTAGAGATTTTCATCCTAGAATTCCAAAGATGGGCCTTTCTGAAACTAGATGCTGTCAGAAGTGTAACGCATGTGCCCTTAATGATAATCTCATTCAACATGAGAGATTTAAAATTAAATAAATAGCCAAAGTCAAGCATTTGTTAGAAAAAAATACACTGGTGTCCTACATTAACTCTTACATCCTCAAACACCACATTCAGTTTTAATCAAAAATAAAAACTACTCAGACATATCAGTTTTCAAATACCTACAAATTTTAAACATAAAATCAGACAATGATCTTATTTCATGTGTATTTTCTTGAGAATATGTTATGCAACCTACTTTCAATTATATTTCATAATCAAAAAATCTAACTCATGTTAGTAATATAATACTAACATGTATGCTTTATCAATGGCTCCAAGAAAATTAACAATAATCTATAGTTATTTGAAATACTGTAGAGTCTTTTAACATTGTGCATAACAAACTTTCCAGGATCCCTACCCCATCCAGCCATGTATCTCTCTCCCTCCATCACTGCTTTCCCTGAAAAACCTCACCTGTGTTTAAAGTCCGGCTCTCTGTTCATACCATTGTGACCCCTGGAAAGACACACCATGCAGTTGAATGGTTTGCTCTGCACTCAAAAACAGGCTGAACGAGAGAACTACAACTGCTTTGTACAGTGATATGTTTTCTTAGAAAGCACTGTCTTCTTTTTTAGATGACTACTTCCTACCTTCTCTTTTCTCTTCCAACTGCTGAAATATTGTCACCGCTTCTCCTTCTCAGGACCTTGATTCTTTTCCCAAGAAAAGATAATTGAACAGAATAAAACACCTGTATCCTCCCACCTGGATATCGACCAATGTGCCACCGGCCACCTATGCACTGCGGCTGCTTCTGCCATGGATGCTGGGCCAACTCAGATGCCTTTTCCTTTCCCCTCTTCAAGGTCCTGGCTGCTGAGGGTGTTCCCTCTGCTGCCTGCAACATAAACGTTTCACCCTCCTGGGACTAATTCCCATCGAATACATGGGCATAAATGTGTTCCACTCTTCAAGGTCCTGGCTGCTGAGGGTGTTCCCTCTGCCTCCTGCAACATAAACATTTCACCCTCCTGGGACTAATTCCCATCGCATACATGGGCATAAATGTATTCCAGGAAGAAAGAAGAAAGGAAGGAAGGAAGGAAGGAAGGAAAGAACTAAGGAAGGGAGGGAGGGAGGGAGGGAGGAAGGGAAGGAGGGAAGGATGGAGGAAATGAGGGAAGAGAAGGAAATAGATGACAGATGATAGATAGATAGATAGATAGATAGATAGATAGATAGATAGATAGATGATAGATAGATAGATGATAGATAAATGATAGATAGATCTACCATCTTAAAAGTAAAGGTAAAACTGGTTCACTGCTGGTGCCTTTTCTCTGTGCCCTCACATGGGACCAGGGGTGAGAGAGCTCCCTGGGGTCTCTCTAGTGAATTAATCCCACTGATGAGGGTTCTGCCCTCATGACCTAAGCATCAACTAAAGGCCCCACCTCGCAATACCATCACCCGCAAAGTAGGTTTTCAGTTGTTCATATGGAAAATAAAATGATTAATAAATAATGATGCAAGAATAAACTCCATGTTCTGAATACTCACAGCTGTAAACATGTTTTCCACACCCTTTATTATTTCTGGCTGTAATATTTCCTGAATTCAGATCTGTATATCCAGCTGTCTATGCAACATTTCCACTGTGTGTAGTAACGCTCAGAGGATGTTTATTATGTATGAAGCACTCTACCAAGTACTTTCCATTCACATAGCTCCCCAAGAATGCTATTGGGTGGGTGCTATGATTTCTACCCTTCTAAGTATGAGGACACTGAGCAGGGATAGTGAAAAACTTTCCCAAAACATCATCAGGCAAGTGGTAGAGCTTGAACTTAAACCCAGATATTCTGGCTGGACATCCTTGGTCTTTGTCTTGATGCTTTAATCATGTTTAATATATCAAAATGGAACCCTTGTAATTACCTCTCTTTCCTACTCCAGTTTCTCTTATCTCAGTAAGTGCTAGCTATCTTTCTTCAACAGCTTTGGGGAAAAACACCAGGAATAATTTCAATTCTGACATCCATTTCAGCAAACCCAGTCATATGTGCCTGAACATACGCCCGCAACTGGCCAGTCCTCGACCTTCGCTATTAGCATTCTGGTCGAAGTCACCACTGTCTCTGGCCTGGGTTATTGTACTCTCACCCTAAGATGTTTCTCTGAGCCAGGACTTGCTCTAATGAAGTCTGTTCTAAACAATGTAGTGCAGCTCCATCCAGTTTATTAAAGTTGGATATTTCATCTCCACTGCTGAAATCCACAAAGACTTCTCATCTTACCCAATGAAGTGTAAAGCCCTTACCAGAGCTAACAGTGCCTAAAAGACCTGACCCCTGCACCTCCCTGAGCTCAGCCTCTTTGTTTAGTCTCTTCTGCCTCTTCTACACTCTTATTTGCTACGGTCTGAGGGCATGAACTTGTTCTTTCTGCCTGAAAGCTCTCACCAATCCTCATTAACTGGCTTCCGCGCTCATTGCCCTTTTCAGAGCGCACTTCCTACAAAGGGTGCCCCATCCTGCTCCTTCTCCCATGTACAGGACTTTCAAAACATATCACCATCATGTGCACATTTCATTGGCTTTGTTTGTATATTTATCATCAGTTTCCATGTCCCCAATGAGAATAGAAGCTCATTAGACAACAGATTTTTTATGTGGTTTTGTTCATTGCTAAATCCCCAAAGTCTAAAATAATGCCTGCCACATGGTAGATGCTTAATATATGATTAGTGAATAATATGTGAACCACACCCCATCCTAATGAAGATTCAATGTCCTAAAATTTTAAGAGAAGAAAAAGGGTTACATTTGGCTTTGGATTATACTTAGATCTTCTTTTCTCACACACTGTAGTTTCCCACTGACCAGAAACCAATTTTGAGTCCTTTTGTCGCAAAATATAAAGAAAAATAATCTATGAAACAATGAGACAAACAAAAAAAGTTGTATAAATGTACTGGTAGACTACAGTAAAACAAGCAGTTTTAACCTGTCTCTGTAGGAATAAAGCAGTGAGACCTAAGCCATGGATTAAGCTGAGTCCTCAATACTTATAACAAAGGAACTACTTTTTCCGTA
The DNA here is from genome assembly GCF_000412655.1 of Myotis brandtii. Classification (NCBI taxonomy): domain Eukaryota; kingdom Metazoa; phylum Chordata; class Mammalia; order Chiroptera; family Vespertilionidae; genus Myotis; species Myotis brandtii. The sequence continues at coordinate 1,399,568 of NW_005368491.1, read as the reverse complement.
GCGCTCTGTAACTTGAAATTTGAAGCCTGAACAACACATTACTGAGTGGACATTGTGAATACCTCCACAGACAGGACTCTTATTTCTGGCAGCTGGTCATTTGATTTCTGCTACAAATGTTTTAGTCATGAAGAACTCACTACATTAACATGAAACCAATCCCATTACTGGACAGTTATCATTATCTGAGAGATTTGTCTTTTATCAACACTAATGCTGCCTCCTGGTCACTTCTTTTCCCTTGGGCTTAATTTGCTACACGACATCTAATTATTATAAACAGAACTGTTTCAGACATTTGAATATATTTAACGTTTTCTTTTTAACTTTTTAAAGCAGACCTAAATCCTTCCTTTTTTCACATTATGTTAGGGTTTACATACTTTTTAACTAAGTTCCTTTCTATTGACGCTACCAGAATTCGTTAGCATCTCTGTACTGTTTCCCAGTATCCGCTGCAATGCCTCCAACAATCAGCATGTCAATGCGCTCATCCACACTGGCCCGGAGGTGACCTCGCAGCTGGAACAATACAAACAGCTGTACCGGCCCGGACAGGCAAGTGGCCTGCCTGCATTCGCCAGTCAGAAGCTGAGTAACTTTCTTCAGAATTTAAAACGTGGCGTGAGATACACAGATGTGTGCCAGGGTGGTGGCTAGGGGCTTGCAGGGAAGGTTCCAGAGGAGTGGTGGAGTTGACGCGGACAAAGTAGAGATCTAGTGCAGAGCATAATGAATACAGACAACAACAGTGCACTGTGTTATGTACTCTTCCAAATACCACTACATCACCAATCCTATTGTCCTATTGCAACATATAAACATACCAACAGGTTTAAAAAAGCGTGTTCTCACTCTGTGACCTGGGAATTCTATTCACTGAAAAGACTGCACATTGTTGGGGAGACTGGTCCTGCCAGAGACACATCCTCTGGGGGACGACAGCTGGGAGACATACGAGACACAGACACGTGGGGGGAGGGGCGTTATTCATGACCCCGCCTGCTCATGTGAATGACAACCACTGGAGCAGATGTGGTTGGAGACCTTACACACATGACGTCAGAGGGGTGGCAGGCGTCACGAGAATGCAGGACAGACGCTCCGAGGACCAGAGGGCCCGCTGTGCTTGTCAGGCCAAACCGGACTCATGGCTTCTTCAGTTTAGAGAAGAAACCACGTTGAGCAGACAGTCCCTTCTACAGATGAACCATAATCCACTGGGCTCCACTGCCTTATGCCAGGCCACTAGCTCACGGAGCGTGTCATAAGCTTATACCAACTGTCTTTCTGGGTTAAGGGCTTAAGTTCTTAAGTAAAACAAGGAAACAACTGGAAAGTAAGGGGATTAAAAAAAAGCATTGTTCACTATGTAGGATGGTTGAAAAGTGATCACAGAAATGAAAGAGCCAATCTAAGAAATTCTTGTAAATATTTGGAAAAAAAGTGTTTAAAAGCACCCTACAATAGTTATACTGAGTTTTATAGAGAAGATGTATAATAAGGTCAAAAGACCCATGGTTCTATAGCTATTCCAACCATATTGAAAGAATTATTAAGTTATCAAATATTCCCAATGATTTGACCTATTTGAAATAACTTAATTTTTGGATTTTTCAAAGATAATGCTCCAAAAATGAAGACTAATCATATTTGTGCATATATGTGAAAAGTCTTAAATCAAATATCAGAAAAACAAATCTACCAAGGTATTTAAAAATAATAACAAGCTTAGGTTTTTCCAGAGGAGTAAAGATCATTCAACATTGAGAAATCTATGCATTTATTTAACTCCATTAACAGGGCAAAGAAGAATGAACTTAGTCGCATGCTTTTAGGTATTGAAAAAGGCATTTAAATATTCAACATCCATTAGTATTTTAAACTATAATAGGAAAAAAGATAATTTCTTAACTTTATAAGAATATGCATTATGATATATAAGGCCAAAATCCTGCTTAAGAAATGTAATACTAAACACATTCTCATTAGAGTCAGGAAAAAATGTATAGTTATAACTCATTATTTCAGTTTGCATTGTATCAGGACAATGCTCTAACTGACCAGGGCAGCAGTAATATTTTTATGGTATTTTCATCTAGCAGAGATCATACTAAATAATATGTATAAAAGACAATACAAATGTAAAAGCTAGTGCGATGAAGGAAGCTAAAAAATTAAACATTTATGTTATAGCTCCGTGTTTCATTCTTTTAATGTTGTCTTCTTAAAATGAAGTATATTTTAATATTTCTCTATAAGCCTTCAACTTTATAAAACTTTTCTTATTTTCACATTTGACCTAAATTCTATATAAATGTTTAATTATATAGACACCATGACCAAGACAAATGAAAAGAATGCCTGACATGTAAAAAAGACGTTTGCATGCCCTGGCCTGGTGGCTCAGTGAGTTGGACCATTGTCCTGTACAAAAAAAGATTGCTGGTTCAGTTCCCACTCAGGACACATACCTAGGTTGTGGGCTCATTCCCAAGCTTAGGTCATGACACATGCAAGGTAACAGATAGATGTTTCTCTCCCACATCTATATTTCTCACTTTCCTTCTGCCCCCTAAAAATTAATGAACATGTGAATAACTTCCAGTACTTATACTATCATATAACATATAAGAAATATTTAATTCATGGTTACTTTAATAATTTGTTTCTTTTAACTGTTAATTATTGCTTTGTATCACATTTTTTAAAAAAGAAGTTTGCACTCAAGGAGTTTACATTTCAAGATATTAGCATTTTGGTTGTCAGCAACCCCATCTACTTCCTCTACAGAAAGGTCAAATTTTACATTTCACATTCCCATCTCTACACTTTAAACATTATTTTGACTATATTGCAAAGTAACAACATAGAGGAAGAAATAAACGTTGATTTAATGAAAAATTCTAAAAGTTCCGGGGTATTTTTAAGGTGTCAAATAAATGTTTATATCAGCATTCTTTCCTTCCTGACATCTTAGTTACTGGTATTAAATACATATAGATAAGAGTGTTTCCTAAAATACCATCAGATCACTTCCTGGTAGAGGCAGGTGGGAAACTAACTCCAGACCTGGTCCTACTTCAATGTACAAGCATCAGTCCCCATGTGTCTCCCTTTTCCTACCTCTTCATTGTGTCAGATGGCCCTTAACTGTGTCCAGGAAATAATCAAGAGAAAGGAAAACAGTGTTTCCTACAATGTTCTATCAACCAATGATCCATATAGATCCCACTTCCTCCTTTTCTTAAATTGATCTTCCCTTTCCAAGAAGAAGGATAAAAATTTACATCATGAATTTGCATCATATTAACCTTTATGGAGGAGAAAATTATGGTAACAAAAAAATTAGACAATAGATTAAAAACCATATTTACTGTCTACGTATCTTCCTATTTTTTCCTGCTTGACTATTAGGCATAAAAAGCCAAATGATTATTTAAGATATAAGAAAAAATTTTAATCTCAATTGCATTATGAGGAAACTTTGCAAAGATGTGTACATAATAGTGCTTCAATTTATTTTTAGATAAAATGAAAGATGTATTGCAAGACTGGAGCATGTCATTTTTTCATAAATTTAAAAAAAAACTTGACATTCTAAGAAACATTTCAATGGAAGCATGTATTGAATTGTAATCATATTCTCCCTCAAACAATAGGAAAATAACAGCAGAGCAAAAATTACTGTGTCAGGGATTACACCACTGCATACTACAGAAAATCAGCAGTTAATAGTTGAGGGACCCGAAGTCAAAGCTAAGTTCTGTCTGAAATGTAGACTCCATTATCTATTCTTTTTAAATTCCTTTGTCCTCAGTATTACCCTTTCCTTTGCCTTATTATTTGTGAAGAAACCTCACTACAGAACGGCTCTTCATCACTGTTCTTTGAGTGAACACTCTTCTTCATTACTTTCCATTTCTTGTGGAGAAATGTATTATAGCCACCTGAGCCTGAGGTTTTGATGGATAGTTTTTCACAGAATCTTAGAATTTGTCGATTTAAAAGAAGTCTCTATCGAGCCATCTAGTTTATCTCTCTTCACATAGCTATTTATTTTATGATATCTCTAAATCATTTCTAAAATAGGGAGAAGTGATAATTCTACAACTTTCTTTGGCCATTGATTACCACTGCTTGTTCAAACATATATGTTCCATTACTGTGTTTTTACTTAATGTTAACATGTTTTGGGTCCTGTGACTTATTAAGATAAAAAGAATCAACTTCATCAAATATCTAAAATCATGTTCAGCTCCCATTTAGCAATACTTGTTGTAATAAGTTTCATACTCCTGATCTAGATGGTGTTTTTTTCTATATTTATAATTAGATGTTAACATTTATAATCATTGGACCATATACTACCGAAAGAAAAATGTTAATTGTATGTGATATACAACTAAAATACGGTAATATGATATGAAGTAATTATTAACAGTAAAAAACAACTTACTAAAATAAACACAAATTAAATATATCTTATAGTATGACTTTTATGATAGTATGAGGATTAGGAGGTATTCACAAGATTTTAAACTAGTTTCCTGGCCCAAAGATATAGCTTTATATTTTGAAAATCATAAATAGAAAAATTTCTAGAACAAATTGTAGCATATCTCATAAGTAGGCTTAGAGAGAGAGTGTGAAAAGAAGAAAAAAATTAATAGAGTAAGAAAGAGTTAGAAACACAAGGAAATGCAAGGGAAGATACAAGACAGAGACAAAACAGAATATTAGTGGGTGATAATACCTACAATGAAAATTGAAACTGGAGAGAAATAAGCCAGAAAAGAGCAGTAACTTCAGAAAAGTGGGCATCCCAACAGCCTATACAAGTAACTTGTTTAGTCTCATTCAAAATCAGTGAAACATGAATCAAAAACAAAGTGAAACAGGACACACCATCTCAAATAGCTACATCAAAAGGGACTGATACTACCAAGTTCTGTGGAGGATGAGCCGCAACAGTAACTTAAATCGCTGACTCTCCAGATACCATTCACCACTAAGCTTATATAGACACAAACTGAGATTCAGCAAGTTTATGATTTCACTAGAGGCCCGGTGCATGAAATCATGCACTAAGGGGCGGGGGGTCCCTCAGCCTGGCCTGAACCCTCTCGCAGTCCAGGTCCCCTTACTCCTTACCACCCTCCTGCTCACTGCTCCTTATCGCTCGACTCACTGCTCCCCTAGCGGTCAGTGGGCATCCTAGCAACGGGTCATTCTGGTCGTTCTGCCATAATGGTTGCTTAGGCTTTTATTATATAGATACGTGAGAGAAATATATACACATGTCCATCAAAACACATGTACAAAATGATCTCAATTGTTCAAAATAGCCAAAACTGGATAAAAGCCAAATGTCCATCAACATTAAAATACTAATATGTGTGCCCTGGCCGGTGTGACTCGGTTGCTTGTCATCCTGTACACTAAAGGTTTGCTGGTTCGATTCCCAGTCAGGGCACATGCCCAGGTTGCTGGCTCACTCTCTAGTAGGGTGCAGGAGGCAGCGATGGATGTTTTGCTCTCACATTGATCTTTCTCTCTCTCCCTCTCCCTCTCTCTAAAGAGCAATAATAATAATAAATGTGTAAATAAAATAATGATATTATTAAAATAGAATACCACATGGTAATAGGTAAACACTAAAAAATGAAAACAAACTTAAAAACCCTACAGTCACACACACAGCAGGAGGGAATTCCATAAACATGATAATGAGTGAAAGAAGCCAGACTCAAAACTATGGTACAGAAAATCCTGTTCAACCTACATATAAGATTTGAAAAAAACAAACAAATTAGGCATCAGGATTTAGATAAATAAAATAATGATATTATTAAAATAGAATACCACATGGTAATAGGTAAACACTAAAAAATGAAAACAAACTTAAAAACCCTACAGTCACACACACAGCAGGAGGGAATTCCATAAACATGATAATGAGTGAAAGAAGCCAGACTCAAAACTATGGTACAGAAAATCCTGTTCAACCTACATATAAGATTTGAAAAAAAACAAACAAATTAGGCATCAGGATTTAGATAGAAGTCAAAAGAGAAAGAACCTCTGGAGAGGAAGGAGGAGTTAATGTTTGAAAGAGGTAATTAGAGGAAATTAAGATTTGTAAATATTCTATTTCTTGAGCTGAGCTCACAAGAGTTTATGATTTTTATAATTTTTGTATGTAAGTACACTTCAGCAAATATTATATAAAGTAAAACATACAAAAACATATATACACCAGGGAGTATAGAAACACATATTTAATTATAAAATCTTAAGTGTATAGAAATTGAAGGAAAAACCAACTGATATACAATATGCTTAAAGGACCATGAGATCAGAGGGGTTGGAAAAGGATAATTTTGTTGTTAAAATATTGAGCCTATCAGAAATATATGCATTTTGAAAAAAAATCACTCACACAGACTCACACACGTATACACACACATGAACTAGGTGAACACCAGGTAGATTTTAAAAAATAAATAACTGCTGTGCGTTTCAGGTAAAACTCTTTCTGGCTTTATAAAATGCAGATTTAAAATAAAGGGCACATTTTATTACTCCAGTAAAGTAAGAACTGAAAGGGCTCGCAGGTAGTTCCAATGAAATATGAAGAAAGAGGGGGTTTCAACTAAAGGTGAGGGGAAGGTGCTGAACGATTAAATGTTAAAGGAAAAATGAAGTTACACACAATGGGAAGGCAGACTACGTCTCCTGGGCATTTAAACCCGTTGCCGATGAGTACTCAGGAGAGAACGTGGGGACTGGGAAATGAGGGGATAGCTTTTTGTAAAAGTCACTGAGGAGCAGCATTTCGGGGAGAGTGGCTCCATGAAGGGAGCCCATCAGGTGTGTCTGGATAAATTCATGTTCTCTTCGCCCTATCAATTCAGAGAAAACGCGTTTCAGGGTCACAAGGTCTTGGGCCCAGAAAAACTAAGAAATGCATCGCTTTTAGGATGTCGCTTTGCCTTTCTGTGACCTTTTTTCTTTTTTAAGTTCAATCTCCTTCAATCACTGAACTAAGCCTTTTTTTTTTTAATTTTAATCGCAGCAAGGGGTTCTGACTTAATGTGTCACCACTTACTTGGGAGTTCGGATTTTTAAATATGACAGTCATTATGGCAGACTTGGGAGTCATTAAAATAAATAAGTCATGTTCCCTATCCTTGAAAAGCTCATGACCTACTGAGTTTGGAAAACCAAGAGATGATTTTTAAAAGTCTGAAGTAGGGAAGCATGATTTACTCAGGAGTGGGTTCTGAGACCAGAAAGAAAAAAAAAGATTTCTAGGTAGGACTGTAGGCTCAAATCACTGCATATTCTCTGCCAGAAATAAAAATCTATGCCAGGCCAGGGTGATGGGGCTCGATAGTTTAATGTTGACCTATGAACCAGGAGGTCACAGTTTGAATCCAGGTGAGGTCACATGCCCAGGATGCAAGCTAAATCTCCAGTGGGGGGCATGCAGGAGACAGTAGATTGATGATTGTCTCTTATCATTGATGTTTTTATCTCACTCCCTTTCACTCTCTGAAATCAATAAAAAAATATATTTTAAAAAACAAATAAACAAAAATCCTTTGCCTGGAATAAAGTCTTCTAAGCTTAGGTTATATTATATATCAAGTATTATATGTTACTAGAGGCCCGGTGCACGAAATTTGTGCATGGGGGTTGCGGGATGGGTCCATCAGCCCGGCCTGCACCCTCCCCAATCTGGGACCCCTCAGGGTATGTCCGACTGCTGGTTTAGGCCGGATTCCACAGAGATCAGACCTAAACCGGCAGTTGAACATTCCTCTCACAATCCAGGACCGCTGGCTCCTAACCACTCACCTGCCTGCCGGCCTGATCACCCTAACTGCTCTCCCCTGCTGGCCTGATCCCCCTAACTGCTCTCCCCTACCGGCCTGATCCCTAACTGCTCTCCCCTGCCAGCCTGATCACCCCTAACTGCTTCTGCCTCGACCCTGCCACCATGACTTTGTCCAGAAGGATGTCCAGAAGGTCATCCGGTAGATGTCCTGTCTAATTAACATATTACCCTTTTATTAATATAGATAATTATGTATTAGGTAATATTATAGGAAGTGATGGATTTTTAGCTTGATAATAGGGACATTTAAAGTTATACTCGCTTAGTGGTCTGCTTTGGCACATTTCTTGAGAACGTCATGTACAAATTCCCTCTTCTGGCCCCTTTCTGCTCTTGCCTGCTCACTCAAAAGACTCTGCTGGGAGCATTGGTGCAGAGACCTCTGTTTAGGAAACAATTTCTCCTCCTGGAATATGTTCCTGTCTCTTCTAGGGAGAGCAGCCCTGCGACTCATGGGTACGCGAGCCCAGTTCTCCAGCTTGGGGGCAGTTGCAAAGCCTCCTTTTGTCCAACTGTCTGCCCCTATGGCTTCTCAGGGGTTGCCTGTAACCCTTGCAGATAACTCCTGTAGGGTTGCTTCCTGAAAGCATGGAAGCATGGACAGCTGATGCAATGAACTTGAACACTTCTTTTGCTAGGCCCCCAGGTCCATTCAATTGATGAAAAATTAAATGTGCTCACATTCCCAAAAAGTATTCTCCTATCTTGGTAAAGGAGGCAAATGAACTCCCAGTATTAGAATTGAGATGAGATACACATAAAAACAGTTTCATTAGTTGCAAAATACTAATTTTATTTAAGAAAATAGCCAAGTAGATGGGTTTGGTAATTAACTTGGATTCAATTAAATTAACAATTCAACAAACAGTTATTCCCTTTATATTTTGGTTTAATTAAATGCAAACCAAGATGGAACTGTACCACCCCAAATACACTTGTATACCACAGCAAAGGGAAATATTCCTTAAGAGAGACTCTTATCTTTGGTGGATAGCATATAACTGTTTCCTAAAATATCATATGCTAATGAAACTTTTAATGTTTTACATCAGTGATATTTTCAGGCAGTACTGAAAAAACACAGCCATTCTGCTTAACTTACATGTAAGTAGCCCATGTGTTTTCCCCCTAAGCTCAATTTACAGAAGATAGAGTAAGACTAGCTAAACACATAAAGTAAGACATCTGAAGCTTTCTCGGAATAGTTATATTGCCTTTTGCTAATGCTACGGAATAGAAAGCTTTAAATATGAGTGTCACGACTAAATCCTAAGTACAATGGCATTCAAACTAAATATTCCCATAAAGGAGAAGCAAACTTGCCTTACTGAGTAGTAACAGCTGATTTAGCATTAAAACTAGAAGCTACAGTGACTGTTACTATGAAGCCAATACTAATGTTCTCCACGTCCTGCAGCTTGAGGTTGGCACTGCACTGCTGTTGAAGAAACTAAAGAGAGAAAACCAGACTCAAGGTTCAAGGATTTAAAATCAAGAATATTTAAAAGAAAGGGAAAACCATAGCTTTCTGGGTTTTATCTTCTGATTCAACATGAACAACCAAGAACTTAATTGCATCGCTTTCCTCCCAGAACATTCAAAAACCAATTGTACATTTCTACTATAAATCTGCATTAAATATCATGTCCAACCAGCCTTTGCCATAGAAACTTCAAGATCTATTAAAGGCAAGTTATTATTTACTGTACAGACATTCTCTAAAATTCTGCAATTTCCCAGTTTAAAACAGACCATCATCTAAAAAGTTTGTCCGTTTTTTGTAACGGGTATTTTTCTATAAAACAATGAGATACACCATGGCCACATGCTCACTGTATAGTCCCATAAATAAATTCACACCTACACACATGTAGGCAGGCATACAAATATTAATAAATGGATAAATAGAACGATGCCAAGAGTTTAGTTCTACACAATCAAAACATTTCCTCATTAACCAAATATTTTAGTCTGTTTTACATGCAAAGCACATGACAGAAGAAAATATCAATTAAGTTTATAAATTGTGTATATGGAGGAAAATGCATATGAATATTCATTATATTATAGATATTATTTATGCTTATCATAGGTCTTATGTCATTCTTAGGAAATGCACTCCATAGTTAAATTCTGGATGCTAAAACAATCTCCTACTGAAAAATGACTGGCATCGAAGTAATTCTGGTGAGGCCCTGGGAATTTCATTTGAAGATACAGAAGCTTTGCAAATGGCAACTCCCAGAAGCAGCAGTTACATTTTTGGCTCTGTGAGTGGTACGCCTGGCGATTGTGCCATGTGCTTCTGCCGTGGTAAGACACAGCAGCCCTGTGGCTTATACTGAAAGATTCCTCACACACTCTCAAAAACAGGATGCTATCTAAGGCCCGTGTCCACCTGAGGAAGCAGCGTAGGCTTTGGAATGAGACAAGCCTTTGTCTGAATCTTGGCTATGGTACTTGACAAGGATTCTCACATTTTTGTTTTGCCTCCTCCACCTTTAAAATAGAATTCTTACCTCTGAAAGTGGTGCACAACCCTGGCCAGTGTGGCTCCGTGCTTAGAACCCCAACCTGTGCACTGAAGGGTTGCAAGTTTGATTTCCAGTCAAGGGCTTGTACCTGGGTTGGGGGTTGGATCTCAGGCCCAGATGGGGCATGTATGGGAGGCAACCAATCAATGTTTCCCTTTCACATCAATGTTTCTCTCTCCACTCCTCCCTTCCACTCTCTCTAAAAATCAATGGAAAAGATATCCTTGGGAGAGGATTAACCAAAAATCCTATATAATAAAGCCCTAAAATGCAAATTGACCAAACAGTGGAATGACTGGTCACTATGATGCACACTGACCACCAGGGGGCAGACGCTCAATGCAGGAGCTGCCCCCTGGTGGTCAGTGCACTCCCACAGGGGGAGCGCTGCTCAGCTAGAAGCCGGACCCATGGCTGGTGAGCGCAGCTGTGGTGGTGGGAGCCTCTCCCACCTCTGCTTCAGGCGGGTGGTAAGGAGTGAGGGGTCCCAGAGTGTGAGAGCCCCGGACTGCAAGAGGGATGTCTGACTGCCGGCTTAGGCCCAATTCCTGGGGGGATCCAGCCTAAGCTGGCAGGCAGACATCCCCTGAGGGGTCCCAGACTGCGAGGGGGCACAGGCCGGGCTAAGGGAACACCCCACCCCCACCCCCAGTGCAGGAATAACGTGCACTGGGCCTCTAGTAAAAATAGAATAAAGTAACTATACAAGAAAACTGTTCCAGAGGAATGGGTGAAAGGAATCATCTGCCTGGCCCTCCCGTGGCTGGTGGACGTTGGAAGAGATAGAGAGGCTGTCACCATGGATTGACCTGTGAGCTGCACTGGACAATCCAAGTCTCCTCAACCCCTCCCTATCCTTGGAATACAGTTCTGCCCTCCATCCCCACAGCTGGAGCTGTTCAAGGACACAGCCTGGACAGTACACAGGGACTGAAACCGTTGAGTCCTCTGTATGAACTTATAAGGTGCTGAGGGCAGGTATAGAGATCTACTAGGCCTGGGGCCACGCAAAAATAGGTTCCCTGGCATATTAAACCTGCCACTGACCAGTCTGGAATGGTGCGCCTCTTCCCTTCATCTCTCTTAGCCCTCAGTGTTCAGGGGCCTCTTTGCCAAACAGCAGCAATGGCTGAGGAAGGTAAAACTCTGCTCTAAGCAGCAGATACTGGGCACACGCATCCACAGCAGAAGGGAACCCCCAGAGAGCGGAGGTTGAATGTGCACATCTGAGCAAGGACTGCGCTGTGTCCTCACAGAAAAGGAGGGCATTCTGGGAATCCCCCCCACCACCACCACCACCACCACAGATCTGTCCCAACAGATGTGCAGTTCTATAAACGCACATGCCTGTCTCATTGTCTTGTTTGTATAACTGATGAAAGGATTCACATAACTTTAATAAGTAAATACAGTGGGGCCTTGACTTACGAGTGTCCCAACTAACGAGTTTTTTGAGATACCAGCTGTCTCTCAGCCGATTTTTTGCATTGAGTTGACAGAGTAATTTGAGTTAACAAGCTCCTTAACGTGCTCGGTCTCGGAACGAATTAAACTCATAAGTCAAGGCCCCACTGTATATTTAGGTTCCAAAATTGATGTCTCATTTCTATAGAATTAAAACATAAAAACTCTGAAATTGAAGAAAAAAGGAGAGGCTGTGTATTTGAGGATTGTATATAATTATCTGTCCACGTCCTAAGTAGAGCCCCATAAGCCAACCTATAGGTGTGGAGGGCAATAGTCACAGACATCATGATGCTTCAGCAAAGGACACTGGTTATCAGAATTTTAGATGTTTTCTTTTCCCTTATATTCAACATCAATGACTTATGACATTTTAGCTACTTCTTTCTCTGCTATCTAAATCTGTCCATCCATTATTTTAAAAATAATGTTCAAATCCGCTAAGTGTATTACCGCCATTTTTTAAAGGCGTAAAGAGAAGTGTCCATTGTTAATTCAAGTCAATACATCTGAACTTAAACTAGTGAATCTGGATGTTTCCATTGGGCGATTTTATGAAGGGCACACTTGTAATCAGGAACAGCTGTGAGTCTCCATTTGCTAAAAGTGGAGAGGACAAGTTATCAAATTAATCACATTTGGACAAATCTCAAGATTTTAAAAGAGGAGAGACCTTAGTAGACTTTTGGCAATGTTTTGAAAATACTAAAAAAAAGGTACAAATATTTTAGATAACCTTGTTCTAAAGGCAAAATATGAGTTATTTTTCCTTCCAACCCCAAGCTAATTATGCCATTCACCTCTTTACCTCCCACAGCGCTTCTTCATTCTCTGGAAGGATTCTGAACATTTATTTTATTACCTCTGCAGGTTCCTTAGACACATACTCACTGCTGCAAGGGAAACTAACTAGATCACCCATTGTCTGCAGAGAGCTGGGATTTCAGATGAGCCTGGAAAATCGCCCACCATTAGGCTATCAGCAATTTTGAAAATGGAAAGTAGAGCATATTTACTACACCTGGTGAGTCTCTAATTACAATGGTCTATATTCATCATTTACACACATTTGTCATTTTAATTAATTACTCAGGGCTCCATCCAATCCCTGTGCTGCATTCTAAAATTCCCATTGATTTAAACAGGTATAATTGTTGCTAGAGTGCAACACTTTTGGAATCAGTGGTTTTAATACAATCAAGAACTATTCTCTACCGCTCACCCCCTATGTGGAGTTCAGGTTCCTGCCGCTTACAATCGGTTCACTTTTCTTTTTTCTATGACTGTGAATACAAAGAATCTATTTTGAGTATTTTAGAAAGCTATTTAAAAAAATCTGTCTTTGGTCTTACAAGCCCCATGTTTAACATCTTTATAATGATTCATAGGGGTTATATATTATAGTTTGTTAATAATTGCTTTATATAAATATTAAAGAGTTATTTGGTAGATAACATGTTTGCCTGTAGGCAAATTCATTCATTGAAATATAAAGATTAAAGCTCAAAAATACAAGCATTCTTAATTATTTCTATGACACCCCTTAATCTTAAACTTTGTGTGTTTTTTCAATTTTAAGTATAGTATTGGTTTTTAATATATTCAATACTATAGAACAGAAATTGAACCAATGTCATGAAAAAATCATTCACAACCACATGATAGAATTCTTTAGGTTTTGAGTAATAATTACATCGGTATCTACATTAAAATCAAATTGATTTAAATTGTTTTATTCATGCATTACTGACTCATGCTAGCCAGTTATTTAAAGATGTATATTGCCATTGATGATTTCTAGTAATATTAACTATGTTTTCTATTGGCTGAGGCTAAGGTGCTGCTCTAAGTGCTTTATGTGGAGGAACTGGCTTCATCATCACGTCCAACTTGTCAATAATCCCTCTTTTTACTTCCATTTGCTAGAAGAGAAAACCGAAGGATCGGGGAAGGGGGTATGTAACGTCCACAGTGAGCGGCACAGACTGGATTTGACCTTCAGCTCTAGACATCCAGAAGCTGCACTCCTAACCTCACCTCCAGGGCCATGTTGCCACTGACTTGGTATGACATTATGAAATACTTTAGAGTTGAGACCTCGTTTTAGTTATCTTTTGTCTTAGCAACCTTTTGTCATTAAAAAAAATAATTATTGAAGAATCTACTTCTCGTTGACACAACACATAGAAACCCAGCACAATGAGTGGCCAACTCAATACATGAGCGGGGACTCTCAGTCCATGACTTGGTGCAGTTCTTTTGTTTTGTTTTTCAACAGCTTTACTGAAGTATAAAGTCACATCCAAGAATTGTGATTTGCTTTAAATGATCAATTTGATGAGTTTTAGGGCACTGGTATATGTTCATTAATAATGCCACAACCAAGATATAAAGTTTTACCAACATCTCAAAAAGTTCCCTCAAGCCCCTTTAAAGTCAACCCTTTTTTCCTGAATCCTGCTTTTGGTCAGTATGATTTGCTTTTCCTAAAAGGTCATATAAATAAAATCCTGAAATATGCATTCCTTTGTACTTAGCATGAACTTTTGCAATTGATCCAGGTTGTTATACGTGTCAACTGTTTGCTCCTTTTTTATCACAGTGTGTATTCCACAGAATGGGTGTACCAACATTTGGTTAGCATCAACTGATGGACATTTAGATTATTTCTAGTGTTTGGCTATTATCAGCAATGAAACTACCAACATTCATGTACAGGTTGTTGTGTGGCGATGTATTTTCACTCTTCTTTGGAAAATCTCTAGAAGTGGAATCGTTGGATCATAATTTTAGATTTAACTTTATCTCTTATGCTTATCTGTTTCCCACAATGACTTTACAATTTTGCATTCCCATCACCAAAGTATTAGAGCTCCAAGTTGGGTTTCATGATAACCTCAATAGTCTAATCAAAACCTGAATTAACATCAGAAACCCAGTGTGAGCAACAGGCATGTGGCTAAAGAAGAAACCATCCGTCATTTCAATTTGGCCTGGTTATCTCAATAGACAAGACTTGGTTGCACTTTGAATATTTACTATCAATTTTAAATAGTCAATTCAGTGTTTGCCCTCAGGAATCACCTATGAGGAAAGAGACATTCTTTTACCCTGCTTTAAATAAATATCAAGTTATTAGAGAAAATTAAAACCCAACTTTAGACAGGGCAAAACCTATATACTATTAATTTTTAACACTGCATTCTGCTCAACTCTGATTAAATGTTTGATCTGTATGTTCACATAGAAATTTAGAATAAAATGATCAATGACCTCATTGATCTAAAGGATTATAAGGATCTGATATATACTTATTTTTGTTATGAGATATGAGTAAAATAGATTACATGAGGAAGTTTCAGAAATTAATCTATTACATATACTTCATGAGTTATACAAAGTAATCAATACATTAGTGGAATATTTCACTTTTAAAACTTTCTAATATCATGACAAAAACCAAATTCAAATTTCCTTACAACCAGGTCAAAATAAATGCTAATGTGTTAAAGGAATGCAGTTCAGACTGTTGCCCTGACGTCTGTGATGAGGTATAAATATCCTGGTGAGGGCGGGGGTGGGGGGTCATTCAGCAATAGTAGTAAGAGGAAGGGGACATGAGACACCCCTCAAATGAAACACAAACCCTGAGGCTAAACATATTTTAACTGGTAGTGCAGCTGTTGGATCCAAGGATTCTCTCCGAGTGAATGTGTCTTTCCTACAAACTTTGACAAGTATTATAAATACCAGTTACCCATGGCATTATGGACAAAGGTGATACTGAGTAAAGAGTAAGGTTTAAACTAAACTATGTGTTTTCTGTTCCTTAGCAGAGAAATAAATACACAGAGAGTAAGTTTGCAAATTAACCATTGCAGTTGTGAATGGAGAAATAGGATTCTAAACTGCATTTGTACTGAAACATTTACACACACACACACACACACACACACACACACACACACACACACACACGTGTGCGCACAATAACATTTCTGTTGGAATTTGGACATATCTATAACTAAACTATCATCTCTGATTATTTGATTTTCCTTCTCTTTTTCTTAAGGACACAAATCCATTTGGAAAGCATATAGTTGAGGCATTACATCAATGGCCAGGTTACTGTGGCAGACAACTCTAAGGTGGCCCCAATGGCCCTAGCTATTGGGGCACATGTCTTGGTAACCCATCCCCTTGAGGTGGGGAAAGCTGTTTCTTGCTCTGACCAATGAAATAGGGCAAAGGTGATGGTTTGTCACTCCCGTGACTTGCTACCTTCCATGAGATGCTATCTTGCTATCAGACTCTCTCTCTTGCTTTCCTGGTAGCCTTGAGGGAGCAAGCAGACATGTTGCCAACTGCTTATAGGAATGGCCACAAGGGTGTTTGTTTCTTTGTGTTTGTTTGAGTAGGTAAATATTTTATTATTGCCAATCAGTGCAATTGTTACCTGATTAGTATACACCCCCATACCTACCTTTATAAATTGTCCTGACCACCTGAAAATTAATTGAAGAATTTCTATTATTTCACATACCTTAGTAACATCTGTAGCAAAGTGTCAGCCACAGCAACAAAAAAGTGAAAATCGGTTTGGATATTTAATCACATTTTTCACAACTTGGAAGGATCAAGTAAAGCTTATCATCTTTTGCATTTTTGCTGCTATGGTTGTTTTTAATTAACCACAATCACCTTGAAAGCATGAATGTGGAATACATTATTGTTTTGAACACATGAAATAGCTTTGTTTATAATTATTGATATTGATCAACAACTGAAACTTGCTAAGCACTGGAACTTGAACTTGCTTTTTTTTTCTCTTTAAGGGAAGTGCAGTTTATTTTAGTCGCTTGAAAACTTCTTGAGAGGAGTCAGAGTCAGGGTCATTCCAATCTCATGTGATGAAACCTAACACAGAAACCAGGCAAACATGATTTTCCTTTATGCAACTCGGGGAATAAATGCTTCACAAACGTTACTTCATGAATCTGAAGAATAACAGAATATAGCTAAACTAGGAACATTTTCTTAAACATCAGGCATTCGATCCCCCAAATCCAGTTCCAGAACATACAGTAATGTGGTTTCAGATACCAAATAAACTATAAATACTGAAGGGGCGAGGGCCACGCCCTCCATCTTGCCCCGTATCCTCCATCTTTGGGCAGCCATGTGTTCGGCAATGCTTCTTCCCGGAAGCCCAAGCCTCTGCTAGCCACACCCAGGACTTCTTTAAACTAACCAATGACAATCAAGGGAAGTGTGTGCCATAGAGATGACCACATCCTGTGTAATGAGACACCGACCTGCGCCTGGCCAATCGGCAGGGCCCACAGTCCTCTCTCCTCCCCTTACTATAAAACCTCTCTCCCCACAGGGCTGGCCCTCTCTCTACCACTTGCTGCTGTGCCAGTAATGAGGGTAGGGGAGCCAAGCCCGGGTTTGAATAAAAGACTCTCTGCTTTTGCATCGGACTCAGCTGGCTCCCTGATGGTCTATTGGGGATCTTGAAATCTGGGCATAACAAATACTATTGTCCTGCCTAGGTGTTTTTTTCTTTTTAAGTCACATCTAAGATTAAATCAGTACTCAAGACTTTGGACCCTAAGAAAGTCAGCAGAATTTTTTTAAAGTAGCAAGAGCTCGCACAAGGTGCCTACAGTGAGCCTCGGGATCTTGTAAAATCCAGACTCCATCCTTTCCATTCGGTTCCGTATCAGGCGGCAGGACGCCCACGTCACAATGAGAGGAGAGTCTGCGTGTATAAGAAGAGAGTGCGGTGACTCCCCTTAGACAGTCAGCTTCTCTTTCTAGTCAGGGACACAGCCACACAACATCACCGGTTAGCAAGGGCACTGCTCCCATGAGGCAGTAACTCTAATGTAAATTCTCTAAGTGATTAAATCATCAGCCAATCCTTATTCTATCTCAATATGAAGAACCATCTAGCCATTTTTGCAGGTTGTCAAGATGTCACAGTTGAGCTAAATTATGTGCCTTTAATCTTACTTTTACTCTTTTAAATTCATATTAATACTGTACTTGCCCTGGTAATTATAAAGTATAATTCACACAAATTATAATTAACTTTTACAATACTGGGATGCCTGGCTGCTCACGGAGTGGTTTATCTATTTCCATGACCTCCATATGAAAGTATCAAATATTCCTTCATTCTATGCTGAGAAAACACATATTCTTTTAAAGCACCCTAAATTTCATGTTTATTTTACATTATGCTCGTGAAATTTCAATCAGAAGTTTTAAACAGGAGAGAGAACCTAAGTTGGTTGCTTAGAGTTTTGAGTCAAAGAAAGTCAGAGGCATTTTCCTAAATCTCAAATCAGATCAAAACATTTTTAATGGGTTCACTTTGCATACAAAATCAGGTTCCAAATGGATTAACTAAGAATTCAAAACTGGAGATAGTTTGCCTCTATTCTTAACGTTATTTCTCACTGTGTCTCCTCCTAAACCTTGTTCTCCCACTGCCAGACTTAACCAGCATTGCCCCCAAACTGCAGGCATTTTCACGGCACTGATAGTTCTCTCATGTTACTTTCCATGCAAAATCCGCACCTCCTCTCTACTCTCAGAAGTCCCAGTCAGCCGTCACAGCTCAGTGCACACCGCCATCTTCCCATCCACCCTCCCTTCTTCCCCTGGTTGTAGTTAGCTGTTTCTCTGCCATGCCCGCAACACAGCGCCCCTTCATTCTCCCTTGTTACAGAGCAAGTAAGCTCCACTACTATGGCATCCATTCTATTAAGTGGGGGTCTTGCCCTCTCTGGAGTTAGCAAGAAACAGGAATTCAACCCACATCTATTCAAGTCAAGCCTTTGTATCTGGTAATCATCACGCCAAAGCTGGCATCGGTGTTGCCCTAATCAGTAAAACTTAATGTAGTGACAGAGAAAAACAAATGCCATATGATTTCACCTATATGTGCAATCTAAAAAAGAATAAACCAACAAAATAGAAACAGACTCAGATAGAGGACAGGCTAAAGCTGTGAAGAGGGGGCTAATCAGTAAAACTTAATGTAGTGACAGAGAAAAACAAATGCCATATGATTTCACCTATATGTGCAATCTAAAGAAAAAGAATAAACCAACAAAACAGAAACAGACTCATAGATAGAGGACAGGCTAAAGCTGTGAAGAGGGGAACGGGTGGGGGGAAAGGTGAAGGATTCAGCACTATAAACTGGTAGTTACGGAATAGTCACAGAAAGTAAATTACAGCATTGGGCATGTAGTCACTAATCGCCTGGTAACCACGACGGGCACGGAGCATCGAGAGAAACACTGTAAAGTACATGATTGCCTCACCACTGTGCTGTACATCGAAACTAACACAGAATAATGTCGAATGTAAACTGTCATTGACAAAAAGGTAACAGCTTGAGCGACCACTTTGCGACAAGCATTAAAGTAAGTTAACTGCAGGTTCTCCCTCACTATTGCTTATAATTCCAGCCCAGATACACCAACCCTCACAGGGTCCCCGAGGTTGGGCTGGGAGTCACTCACTAGGTTTGGTTTTATTCTCTTCTTTTCTCAAAGCTGCATTAAGCATAATGGGGGTTGGAGATGTAGAAGAAAACATCTACAATAGGTTTTATGAGTTTGTAAGCAAGAAATACTGAGTTTGTGATCAACCCAGAAATAGAACTATAGATTTCACAGGGGAAATTACACATTTGCTGGGGGTCTTGTCCAGCATCTAGAAGGGTTCAGGAATCTGGAGAAGGGCTGCGTGTACATTGTTAAAGAGTCCAGAGACAGAACTTAAATTTGGAAGGCATTTTGGGGAGCCAGAGGAGCTTGGCTGTAGGAACCAAGTTCTTCTGAATCTCTGACCCCTTGCTCTTTATTAACACAATTTGTCCTAAGGCAAAGTAGATATACATATCAAAGGCAACGTTAAGTGTATACAGAGTCGCATTGTCAGATTGGGGGAACTGCCTACGGCTGTTCAGGTGTTTGGCCAATAGGAGGCAATAACATGTAGATTGAAATGCCCTCAGCTGTCTGGCAGCAAGCAATCATTTGTGCTTCCTTTTCAGGTTTAGGGAAATGCCTTTGGCCATTCCAATAGGTAATAACATATGATTCTCCAGCCCTTGCTGAAGGCTCAAGGCCCACCAACCTTTTGATGAACTTCTTGCATTTATGACCTGCTGGGATTAGCGTCCGGCACACATTATAACCTTTTAAGTTAATATGACTCTGAATTTTAGAAATCAAGTGATTCAGGTTCAAAAACAGCAATCTAGTCTCTCATGATCTTTATCTTTTACCTCCCTTTATAAATAAACTTTGTTTTTAGGACAATTTTATGTTTACAGAAAAATTGAACAGGTAGGAGAGTGACTTGTCATATATTCTGTACCATTTCTTCTAATCACAACTTCTTACATGAGAATTTACATCTGTTACAATTAAAAAACAACAACAACAATAACGGTACCTATTTATTACCTAAAATCCAGACTTTATTCAGATGTAATTCATTTTTACTTAGAGTCCCTTTTCTGTCAGGGAATCTCACCCAAGATACCACATTAAATTTAAGTATCATCTCTCCTTATATCTCCTCATGGCTATGGTCGTTTTTCAGTATTTCCTTGTTTTTTTTTTATGATGCTGACAGTTTTGAGGAGTGATGGTCAAGTGTTTTGTCGGATGCCCCTCTGTTGGGATTTGTTTTCCTCGTGATGGGATTGGGGTTATGGGCTTCAGGGAGGAAGGTCACAGAAATAAAATGCCATATTCATCACATCGGAGCAAGGGGACAAATGAGCAGCGTGATTTATGACTGTCAGGGCTGGCCTTCACCACCTGGCTGAGGAAGTGCTGTCATCTTTCTTCACTGCAAAGCTGCCTTTTCTCGTCCTCAGATCTAGTTTCGATGCTGTCGTCTTTGGAAGGAAGTCACTATGTGCAGCCTGTGTGGGAGGAGGGTGTCTCCTTGCAGGTGACGGATCTACACCAGAAACTTAGAATTCTCCTGCATAGAAGGCTTTCCCTGCCCCTAAATCACTCATTTACTCAGTTATTTACTATGGATTTCCATGCAGACTCAGGAATATGCGTTTTATCTTATGGGTTATAACCCAGCACTCTTTTATTTATTTTGTTCCTCAAATTGCTCTAGCATTGCCCCTTGGGAACTAGTTGGCTGCTGGTTTGCTATGATATACGCCAATCGCTCTGTGTGTGTGTGTGTGTGTGTGTGTGTGTGTGTGTGTGTGTGTGAGAGAGAGAGAGAAAGAGAGAGAGAGAGAGAGAGAGAGAGAGAGATCTCCTTACCTTCTGGAACTACAAGATGCTCCAGACACATCCTGTATATTTACTACCACAGCCCTCTGATCAGCCATGTGGCCTATGTGATATTGTTCATTTAACCATCTGCCCTGCAGATCTTTTGACCAGTTAGTTTGGTTTTCTTATTGTTGAGCTTTTTGAGTTCTTTTTACATTTTAGATATACAAAATAATTGATTTTGAATTGTAAGAATAAATCCATCATATCCTTAAAACTACAGTCCAGGGAGACGGTACTACTAGTTTAGAGTCTTGTAATAAACTAATAATTCACCCTATTCACTAATTACATTAATATCTTTCCAACTGTTTTGGTCAAATCTCTGTGTGTGTTTTTTCATGTGATTTTTTATTCTGTCTTAAAACAGATTTATACAGGAAAAGAAACCAACGAAGTGACCAGGTAATATTTCTTTTCTTTTCTCTCTCTCCAAGAATAAAAATGCTGCGTTCTCTGCCCAGCTTCCTTTACTGCTTGTATTGTCCACGTAATCTGTTGCACTGACCTCTTTGGGGAATACAATGTATTCCATATTTTCCCAACACTTCTTTAAATTCTGTATTGTTTCCTCAAAATGTGAGAAGATGGAGATAGTGCTTCAAGGTCATTTACACAGATACATATATATATATACAAAATTTTAAAATAACAAATAGCATATAAAGTAGATAGGAATTTTGTTGTAGCCTCAAAAAGCAAAACAATAATAATAAATAGTTTTGGAAAATTCCAGAAACAAAAAGTTTTGGAACCCATCTATTTTTCTCATGATTTAATATTTAGTTAGCCCTATATTCCAGGCATTTTCCTGAATTACTGATAGAGCATGAGACAGGGTAGAAAATGCCCCAATGCTCATGGCACTGTTTTCTAAGAGGAGAAGGACAATGAAAGAATAAATAAGTAAATGTCAGCTTGTGCCAAGTAGTATAAGAAATAAAATAAATCAAAAAGAGTGATAGCTACTAGTCACTATTTCCAAATAATAATCCTATCTAATAATAGACAAACATGGTAATTAACCATACCTCCAACACGCTTCCCATTGGCTAATCAGGGCAATATGCAAATTAACTGACAACCAAGATGGCAGC
>NW_005368491.1:1355290-1376372 GCF_000412655.1 Myotis brandtii | reverse complement strand
GCTGCCAGAGGGATGTCTGATTGCCAGCTTAGGCCCAATCCCCCAGGGAGCAGGCCTAAGCCAGCAGGTGGTCATTCCCTGAGGGTTCCCAGACTGCGAGAGGGCACAGGCCGGGCTGAGGGACCCTCCCAAGTGCACAAATTTTTGTGCACCGGGCCTCTAGTCTATATAATAATAGCCTAAGCAACTGTTACAGCTGAACGACCAGAACAACCAGTCGCTATGATGCACACTGACCACCAGGGGGCAGACACTCAATGCAGAAACTTCCTCCTGGTGGTCAATGAGCTCCCACAGCAGTGCTAAGGAGCAGTGAGCCGAGCAGTAAGGAGCAGCCAGCCGGCAGGCAGGAAGGAGTGATGGGTCCTGGACTGTGAGAGGGATGTCCACCTGCCAGCTTAGGCCCAATCCCTGGGGATCTCAGACTGCGAGAGGGCGCAGGCTGGGCTGAGGGATCCACACTTCCGCCCTAGTACATGAATATCGTGCACCGGGCTTCTAGCAATTAATATTACTTTATAACTATTTGTAGACTAAAATAGCTCCTTGCTTTAGTATTGTGGACCTTATCTCCCTTCAGCTACTTTTGTTTATACTCAGACTTAATATGCAGGTGGTGTCCAGCCTGGATGTGAGCCTCTCTTCTGTGTAAAGACCGGCATTCTTGCGTGAGGCTGTGTGGCAATACCAGTGTTCTTGTTGACATTGCTTTTGAGAGTTCCAGAATATCAGAGAGCGTCCTTGATATGTAAATGTGCTGGGCCATATTTCAGTAGTCTGAAGTCCAATCACACAGAGAAATATTTCTAGTTGCAATGAATTTCAAATCACAACTCATCCGAGGGCTCTACTGTTTATAGCCTTTGGAAAGGATATAAAGTCCCATTAACTCTGTGTATTTATACCTCTACACATCATGACCGGGACTGCCATCTACGGGGCTGTGTAGTGAGCCCGGGGCTTCCATCAAGAGCACCCTGAAGGATTTAGCGCCCAGTGTGTGCTTGAATCTGCTTATAACTGAGTCATGTCCCTTCACAGCCAAATACATGGCCGGACGTGAGCCACTGGCCTGAAGTGCCAGTTTATCACCAGTTGCCTGAACCAAGGAGATGCGTGCATGGTTTTAAAAAGCAGGTGGTGGAAATACCTGTAAAGAAGAAGCACTGCACCTGGAGAATCCTCAAGGTTAATGTACAGACAAAACTCCGTGCATGTGTGTGTGCCTTCATGCTAGTACCAGGTTAACGGGGAAGGAAATCGCACCCTGGGGAACACGGCACCCGAAGGACAGGCACCATCAGTGTGACACAGGGATCGCTGCCTACCCTGGAGGGACGGGCGGAACTGCCACCCTGACAGGGGCCGGGGCGGGGAGGGAACATCCCTTGAGATGCCTGTTCTTTCTAGACCTGATGACGAAGGCTTATATTTTCAGTGCAATCCATTAAAATGCCGGAAAGTTTCATCAGCTCTAAGGAGATGCTCCTTGCACTGAAATCAGTAAATGACAGCAATCCTGCCAGGAGCCCCAAATCAGATGTTGGAAACAGGCCTTTGTGATGTGATAAGCTGCAATGTAAACTGTTTCGGTGGCAGCTCAGGTTTCATGCATCGGGGATCATCAGCCTCGGGAGAGCTGAGTGCAAAGCAGTGAGCAACGTGCTTCCCGGGAATCTCAGTGGCCTGGTGTGTTGGCAGGCGGGCTCTAAAACGCTTAGGCAGTACTGTATTACTTGCCACAAAATGGGTATTGGAAACCATAGTTCTTCTAAGGCCTGTAGATCCAATCACTTCAGATACTTCCATGGGGAGCAGGGTCTGAGGCCCTCAGACAGTGGAAGGTAGGGTGACACTCCCTGGCCTCCTTCTACTGAGATCATGCTGATGGTCAAGATACTAGATACCTTTATTTTCTATGATTTCTCCCTCTCAAATCCATATATTTAGCTCGGCCGGCATGGCTCAGTGGTTGAGCATCCACCTATGAACCAGGAGGTCATGGTTCCATTCCCAGTCAGGGCACATGCCAGGGTTATGGGCTCTATCCCCAATGTAGGGTGTGCAGGAGGCAGCTGATCCATGATTCTTTCTCACCATTGATGTTTCTCTCTCTCTCCCTCTCTCTTCCTCTCTGAAATCAATAAAAATATATCATTATATATATATATCCAAAAAATATATTTATATGATATTTTATAAATGGTATCTAACTACCCATAATTCAGTGAGACATGTCAGGGAGTGATACTGCCCACCACTTGTATGTTAGTGAACGGGTCACAAAGAAGTTAAGTGCCCGGATGCAGGTCAAGTCCCCAATTAACTATTATCAGCTAATGGACAGGCTGTCTGTGGCCCAGCCTGGCAGCATCGCAGCCTGTCAGAGTCACAGCCCCAAACACCATGGGTGACAGGGAGGGGGACGTCCAGGCTCTCTTCTCCAGGCACTGCCCAGAAGTCAGACACCATGACTGTGACTTTAACTAAACTGCATGAACTAAGAGAGTGGGCGAGTCACGTTTTTATTTATTGTTGATATTCTAGACATTTTCCTAAAATAATCCCCCTCTTCCACTCATACTTATTTTTAAAAGATACAAACCAGCACGGTAGAAAGAATACTAGAACGGATCTGAAAACAATGCTCGCTGGGTCTCTAACTTGCTACACATTCCCCGGGACATTTCTCCATGATTCAGCTTCAGTGAAACAGGCTCAAAGCTGGATGTGCTACGCGAGGTGGCCTTCAGCTATAAAGCCATGTGATTCAAAAATAGGGGAATTGCCCCTTGTCTAAGTCTTCTAAAATGCAAACCCAAAATAGTAACTAAATGCCATACTTTACTATTATTTCTGTTTAGGAACATTTCCTTATTGCACTCTTCCGTATTCTTGAGGGCGTGCAAAGTTTGAACATGGGCTGTGCAGGAATACATGCATGATATGTACATGTGTGAAAACTGCCCTTGGGCTGCAGCAAGTACAGTGATGGGGCCCGGCCTGCTCTACTTTTCCAGGCACATTGCCGTCCAAACCACGCTGCTCCTTGTATATCAATTGACTGAGGAGAATGCACTAAAATTGTTGCTGCTTAAAGTCACAATTTCAAATAAAGGCAATTTCTGCAGCAGAGGAGATGGGACTAAATTGTTCTAAGACTGATTTAAAGTTCATAACAAAGAGTGGAATCTTGCGTTGGCAACAACATGGATGGTCCTAGAGCAGTGGTCAGCAAACTGCGGCTCGCAAGCCACATGCGGCTCTTTGGCCCCTTGAGTGTGGCTCTTCCACAAAATACCGACTTCTGCGCATGGGCCACGAAGTTTCAATAGCACTGTACATGCGTGCCCGCACATGATATTTTGTGGAAGAGCCACACTCAAGGGGCCAAAGAGCCACATGTCGCTCACAAGATGCAGTTTGCCAACCACGGTCCTAGAGGGTACTGTGCTAAGTAAGAAAGACAAATGCCATATGTGGAACCTAGAGAACAAAGTAAACAAAAAAGCATAGATACAGAGAACATTTGACAGTTGCCAGAGTGAAGGGGTGTTGAGTGGCTGGTAAAAAAGGTGGAGGGATAAATAAGAACAAATTGGTAGTTAGAGAACAGTCACCAGGATGTAAAATCTAGCATAGAAAATACAGCCAACACTACTGTCATAAGTATGTATGGTGTCACATGGGTACTAGATTTATCGGTACCAGATTGGACATTGATATTATATCTAATCACTATTTGTACATCTGAACTAATATAATATTGTATGTCAACTATATTTGAAAAATAATATATATTTTTAAATTAAAAAATAAAGTTCTCTGGAGAACAGCAGTTTTACTTACCTAAGAAAGTGTCCCTGAGAAATGAAGTCCATTTGGTGAGGAAGGAGCAGGAGAAGGAGTCACAGGCCACGTCCGGGGCCTGGACGTCCACACCTCAACAAGCCACACATACCTGTGCATTCAAAGGACTGGGACATGTGCACCTCTAAGTGGGAAAGTCCTAGGTATTGCTAAATGAGGTAAATATCCAATTCAAAAGTCCTACCAAGTTCTTACATTTTTATAAGAAAAATAAGACCTGAAGACCGGAAACTAATAAAAAGAAAATGAGTCAAAGACTGAATTTGTAGAAGAATAAAGGATGTCACTTTTCCTTATCACTTAAAGAATATCAGAATCCTGTCTCGTGGGGGACCTTTTTCAACGGCACTCTACCTAACGAACCCTTTAGAAAATCCGGTCATTTTTCTTTCCCAGCCTCACCCTGGATCCCATACAACATGTTCTGCTGCTAATAGGAAAGGTTCCAAACTCACACTTACTTCCTATTTAATGAGAGAGACGTTTGATTTTCTCCTGCCACTTAACGAGGAGATTTATTCCAACACTTCCTTTGGGCAGAAGTCAAGCCAGGTTCACTTTAAAGGACAAAAAAATATCATTGATAAAATAGCAAACCAGCAAATCAGTGAATGATTGTCCCTCACCTGAGCACGGACTGGGTCACTGTGCTGCCTGCTCCCTTGAGAAGTGCGAAGAGCAGAGCTGTGTGTAGGAATTCTGGAAGGAAACAAAGAAAGGGAATGTCAGAAAATGGAAATCGAGGGAACCAGATCTTTTCCAAATAACACAGATTTTAACAACTGCAAAAAATAGCAAAACCCCAAATTTCAGGCTTTTCATGTTCCTTGTCTGTACATGAGACCTAATCTGATTCGAGGTCTGAGGACAAATAAATGTTTCTAAATAGCATTAGCCCCCTAAGAAATTAAAGCGATTTGCATTATTGGGATTTATTTTTGTTATTTTAAAAAATATTTTTATTTATTTTTGAGAGGAAGGGAGAGAGAAAGAAAAACATCCATGTGAGAGCAGAACACCAATCGGCTGCCTCCTGCACGCCCCTCACCGGGACTGAGCCTGCAGCCCGGGCATGTGCCCTGACTGGGAATCGGCCCCGCCACCTTTTGGTGCATGGGGCGATTCCCAACCAACTGAGCCACCCGGCCAGGGCAGGGACTGATTTTTGTTTGAAGCGATGGTGGGTTTAATGATTTCTCAAGGTCCATATTTTAGTGACGTTCCTACAATGTAGTATCTATTAGTCACATATTTAGAGGCAACTCATGTAGGCTTATATAAGCTAATGGCAAATATTTTCTAATAAGTTTCTTGTGACAAATATGAAACATATAAGAAAACGTTTTCAGTATCCATATGTGCATGCGTGCGTGTGTGTGTGTGTATGCGTGTATGTGTGTATTGTATTACTTTTTTTGTGGGACTTTATTAATGGGAAAGAAAAATAAATATCACTATTTGTGAAGGGTAGATCCAAAATCCACTGGAAAAATATAGGTGTAGAACACCTGCTTTGTAATGGTGGGGCTACCCAACATATACAGCATCACGTTTGCTTTAACGACACAGGGAAATGGAGAAGAAAAGGCCTCCTCAAATTGTACTCTTTCCCGGGCAGTCAGTGTCAGCAAACAATAACCAAATTTCATAGGAAATTCCATTTTCAGTTCACTTTTAGAACTCTCTAGTGTTATTCTCCCTTTCAATAAGAGGTAATTGGAAAAGGCACTGTGCATTATACAAATGTTTTCCCTCAGATTTCTGAAAAGGTGACTTTTTCGAAAAGTAAAAGCCAAAGCATTTCTAAGTCAGAGAAACCTCCTATAATTAAAGCCTCCAGCGGTATGCATTTTTAATACCACAGACAACACGGTAATTGACATATGTGATTCTGGACCACACTTCGGGTTTTAAATTATTTTAGTCTGCTGAAATGTGTTTAAGTGCACTAACCAGATATACTTTCAGTAATTCGGCTTTTAATGACTAGCCTTCACTTCAGAGCTCCCTTTGATGTTAAAATAGTCTAAGAAATAATGTAATTTCCCCACATGCTGGTTGGGTTACAGTCAGATGTTTCTTAAATATTTCATGTAAGAACTCTCCTTGACCCCAACCACTGTGAAAATGCGAGGAGATTTTACTTACAATAATTTTATATCTTGTAGTTCGCTAAATTAACTGGAATGATCAGGACCTCAACCAAAAGTGATTGCTGAACCAAAAATAAGATCAAAGCCATAAATCAAAAGGATATAGCAGATGTAAAAAACAAATTACACTTATTTCCCATAAAGCCAAAAGGCAGGATACCACCGAGCTTAATTACCAATTACACTAATGTCCATGCTTAGTACTCTAAGCTTCCTGCTACCAGGCTGTTCAGACATGAGAGTGTTCAACAGAGTTCTGTTCATTTATATCAGCCACGTGGAATGGTAGGCTCCCTATGAGAGGATTGATATATTTTTGTATTTCCAGGCATAATGTAGCCCTTAGTTTTGAAAAATATTTGATGCAGTAATTTGAATCCAATGTATTTGAGTTTGTCAGTAAAGGCTGATAGTAAAAGATGAAAATGTCATGCAGAATGTTCACGGGGGTGTTGCCTCAGGATAAAAGTTTGTTGGGCCTGACTGGCATAGCTCAGTGGTTGAGCATTGACCTATGAATCAGGAGGTCACAGTTTGATTCCTGGTCAGGGCACTTGCCCGGGTTTCGGGCTTGATCCCCAGTGTGGGGTGTGCAGGAGGCAGCCGATCAATGATTCTCTCTCACCATTGATGTTTCTATCTTTCTTCCCTCTCCCTTTCTCTATGAAATCAATAAAAAATATTTTTAAAAAAGTTTCTTGGAAATTCATAAAACATCTCAGGAAGCCTAAATAATCAAAATAGTCTTGATAAATAAGAATAAATTTGGAGGACTCACACATCCTCATTTCAAACATCATTGCAAACCCACAGTACCTAAGAGTCTGATATATGCACAGACATAAGACATATAAAACAACAAAAGAAAACCAAGAGCTGAGAGATAAGCTCTTCACATATAGTCAAATGATTTTCAACAAGATCCCACACAACTCATTTGAGGAAAGGACTTTCTCTTCTTTTCAACAAATGGTGATGGGAGAACTGGCTATCCACATGCAAACGAATGGAGCTGGAACCTTATCCTGTACCATATACAAATATTTGCTCAAAGGGGACTGAAGACCTAAATGTAAAAACTAAAGCTATAAAGGAAAACATTGGATGAAAGCTTCGTAGCGTTAATTTTGGCGATGACATAATAGGAGACAACAAAATCATAGGCAACAAAAAATAGAGAGAGCGACAAATTAAACTGCATCAAAATTTAAAATGTTTGTTCACTAAAGGACACTGTCAAGATAGTGATAGGGCAACCTACAGAAGAGGAGACAACTATTTGCAAATCATATATTTGATAAGAAATTTATATCCAGAATATAAACACAAGGGCTACAACTCAACAATGACAACAACGACAAGCAACTCAATTTAGAAATGGGACTTGAATAGACATTTCTCCAAAGAAGATGTGCATGATGGCCAATAAGAACAGGAGAGTATGGTCACCTCGCTAGTCAGTAGGGAAACGCAAATGAAAATGACAATGAGATACCACTTCACATCCATTAGAGTGGCTATTGTCAACAAAGGACAAATAAGGTTGGTGAGGGTGTAGAGAAATCAGAAGCATTATGCCTTGCTAACAGGAATGTAAATGGTGCAGCCCCTGTGAAAAACAGTGTGGCCATTTCTCAAAAAAAAATTAAACCTAGAATTATCATGTGATCCAGCAGTTTCACTTTAAGCGTGTGCCCAAAAGAAAAGCAGGGACAAAGAGAGTGATTTGGCTTGTTTTATTGAGCAGGATGCAAGGGTGATTCTTTCCCGGGTTCTTCTCAGAAGGATTCGAAGAATGAAGCCACGGACAAAAGGTGGTAGGTGAAAAGTACAGAAACTTGATTGCAAGCAGAAGAAACGTTATTGCAAGCAAATCCTACCTCTAAAACCCTAATTCTAAATTCCTAAGCCGAAGACTCTGTGTCTCCTGGCTAAGGAGGGACAGAGGGGTTCCCTAAAGAGAGTGTCTACTGCTTTCTTTGAGGTATTATATACCCTGGAGACCCCTTCTCTTATTGCACCTTTCCCACCATGGAACCTTGGCCCTGTAATTAGTTCTCAGTACCCCCACATCCGTGCTTCTCCTCTCTTTGGTTATCTCATCTGGCCAGGTTGAAGTTATTTTAGACCTCGCTATGGCTTTCTTTCAGTGGTCCTGGCCAGAGATGTTTTATCATCTCTTAGGTCAGGGCTGCTTTGATTGTTTAGGCCAAGATGTTTCCTCTGGACCCCCCTCCTCCTGTGGCATTTCTCTATCCTCTGTACAAGTACGATAAGCACCCTGGCATCTTCAAGTCCCCATCTATGCATTCCTCTCCCATGGACCCTCTTTATCCCCTAAACCTTCCTAATTAAGCTAACCCTTATCAATAGGTATACAACAATGTCTGTAGCAGCATCATTCGCAATGATCCACAGGTGGAAGCAGCACAAGTGTCCATTAATAGACATATGCTTCAACAAAATGTTGCATATACATACAATAGGATATTAGCCCTAAAAAGGGACGGAAATGCTTGCTAATGCTACAAGGTGGATAAACCCTGAAATATTTATGCTAAGTGAAATAAACCCAACATAAAAAAACAAATACTGTATGACTCTCCATATGTAAGGTACTTAGCATCGCCAAGTTTAGGACGACAGAACGTAAACTAGTATTCAGCAGGGACTGGGGTGAGAGAGTGATGGGGAGGTATTGTTTAATGGGCACAAGTTTCAGTTTGGGATGATGAAAAACTTCTGGAGCTGGAATGTGGTCATGCTTGCATAATGTGAATGTAGCTAATGCAACTGAATGGGAAAATTGTGTTATGTATACTTTACCATATTTTTTTTTTAAAAAAGAGTCTCTCTTGTTTTTCTTGGGGAGTGAGAGGGGTAGGGTTGGCAGAGAGGTGCTGGACTGTGATGGGATCACAACAAAGCTTTGGCCAACTCCATGGGGGAGCTCTGGTCCCATGTTGAGAACAAGGATAGGAATCTTCATGCCATTCACACCTAACAGACTTTGGGTAGAGAGCCTGCTCCCAGTGAGGTGGACTATACCTGGCTGAGGCTACTCCACTCGATTCTGAGGGAGATGCTGAACTTGGAGGAATCAGCCCTCAGCCCTCCCAGCTGCCAGGGCATGCGGGCCTCAATCTCAAGGCCAGATCTGGGCAACAGAGCACACCATCCCATCCTTTGCAGTCCACACTTTGGGGCCCATCATGGGACCCTTGGCCCTGACAGTGGCCTCACTCCTTCCCTTCCGGCTGGCTCTCTCTTTGCCCACTCTCAGAGCCCTGCTCCCTTCCTGGTGCGTGAGTCCTGTTAACAGGTGAGCGCTTCCATATCAGTAAACATCGTATATCCAACCAGTTATCTCACCCGTCTTGGCCCAGTACCCTCAGAATCCAGTTCTTTTCATATTCGCCCGCTCCTCTTGTTAATGTCTTGGCTAACTCCTGCAACTCCTTCAGTCCTAAAACCTATTGTCGATTCCTAGCATGAGCTAATAACACTTGTAATGCTTCTGAGAACTTTTGTAATTTTCACCTACTTCTCAGTGCCCTTTCTGAAAAACACTCCTGATTACTTGATTAACCTCCAATGACTGAGGATGGCATCCTCCGTGAGACAAGAAAATGGAAGCAACATTTTTCATAGTTTAAGAGGTGTTTTATATCACGTATACTGCCCTAGTAACGTTAAGGCGAGTTTTATATCAATTTTATAGAAGAGAAACCCGAGGCTCAGAGAAGCTAATTGACTATAAAAGAATAAACACCTAATAAGTAGTAGAGGAGTAATTTGGCTCCGAAGTCTTTACCAATATTTCCTTAATAGTCATATTAATGAAAGCTCCCACTTATTGAGCGTCCAGTATGTGACATACACTGTGAGAGCCACTCGTTTTAAATTTAATACTTATAACCACCTTATAGGAAATAAGGAAAACTATTATTATAAAGAATCTAAATATCATTCCTCTGTTACAAGTGAGAAACCTGAAATGCAATCAGAGGCTAAACTCATGAACACGAGCTCACACTACTGTCTTTGTCCAAAGTCACCTGGGTTTATGCAGGTTCCATAAGCAACACGAATCTCCCTTAGAAACTTTAGGTGTACATACAGAGATAGGTATAGAGTTAGAAATAGATAGATCACATATGTGTGTACTAGTATGTACATAAATGGAATCAGTCAGGTATTAAACATTCCTTTTGTAGGTGTGTAGCACCAATACCACTGGCAGGATTTCAGCTTAGGAAAAAAAATTACAATAGAATACCAGCTGGCAAATGTAAATGCTTTATTCTCCATTACAAAAATAGTTGAAATATGTTATCTTGTATTTCATGTGAAATATAAGGTAAATAAAATGTGTGTGTTGTTCAGAAATTAATATAATATATAGGGTATTCTGTGTTTGCTTTAGGCTACTCAGGAAAAGAATAAAAATCTTCTTTATAGTGTAAAATAAATACATCATTTATTCTCAAAAATCCTTTAAAGTTGTATCACAGATAAATGGAACTGTACTCTATTGTAATAAGGCTAGAATGATTTAAATTAATAAGCCCCAATCACTTTATTACAGCAAGTACTAAAACAACATTTAATTATCTGTAGTTAATAATACAACCTAATGGATTAAGCTGTTATTTTCAGGGTTCCCAGGGGTAAAGGGAGAAGTAAACTGGTCAATAAGCTTCAGGATTAATAGACAGCATAAGGGCAATGTGTGTGGATTATCTGCGTTGGATTAATCTGCAAATGGTAAAGCGGAAATTCAAACAGGCACCAAGACAGAAACTAAATCTGAGCAAATTATCGAAAGAACAGTAGATACACCAGCACAGTAGCTCAGATCCAGGGAAACACAGCAGCACAGGGCAGTGTGTGGTGCCCACGCCCTTGACTGGGGTGCTCTAGAGTGCTGAGCTGGGCCTCTACAATGAGAAGCACATCCTAAACCCACTCAGGCTGGAAACATAGGAGATAGAGATGGTATTCCCTATCACACAGGTTCAGCTGCAAAACGGGCTCATTTTGTGAAATCCTTCCTAAAATGGGCTCCACAATGTTTACCTGCAGAATCGTGCTTTACTTAACCTGCAAAGGTTTGAAGATAACAAGGGTGATGCAAATATTTGAAGATAACAAGTAGTGACTGCCACGGATTAACTTTAGTCCTTTTCCATCTTGCCCTTCAAAGGACAGAAATGCTAGAAGTGAAAATGCAACGAAGTCGTGAACTGACCGAAGTTTCTGACGGAGTGCACCACACTCCCTGCTCTGAAGGTGATTGAGAGGAAGTTCCTTATCTGGATAATTACACCTCAGCTGTTTGTTTTTAAAAAAATGTTTTTATTGATTTCAGAGAGAAAGGGTGAGGTAGAGATAGAAACATCAGCGAGGAAAGAGAATCACTGATAAGCTGCCTCTTGTACGCCCCCTACTGGGGGTGGAACACGCAACCCGGGCATGTGCCCTGACCAGGAATTGAACCGTGACTTCCTGGTTCATAGGTCGATGCTCAACCACTGAGTCACACAAGTTGATCTCAGTTGTTTTAATAAAACAGAATTAGTGCAATGAGAATTCTGAACAGCCATGTGACACCATAGAATTGACCATACAAATGTAGGGTTTATAGAAATAAAATCTATTAAGTAAACTGTTAATGTTTCTTTTCTGTTTTTTTAATAATAATTCTTCAACTCTATTGTAGAAATGAAACATGTCAGAGAAAACATAGTCAAATGGAATGAGTCCATCCCTTCCACTGAAGAATGAACTTGGACATTGCTGTCAGTAGAAAGAAGTGGTGGGTAGTAAATAAGACCATGTTTACATTTCTGTTTTTACACTACAGGTAGGAACCTCTGCAGAGCTTAGTTTTTTGTCTACTAAAAAAAAAAATCCGTCAAAATAATATTAAAAACCTGGCTAATGCTCTCTTCATATTATACATACAAATGTTTTCCGTTTCTAACAATATCTAGAATGGAAAAGTAAACTGAATTTCCCTGCAATGGACAATGCAACTATACAGTTGGTTTTGTAACAAGAAAAATCATTAACTGTGGCTCATGTTCCTGGTGAGACAGGAAGGGCCTTCGTAGAAAACCTTGAGGAGAGCAGGGTGGACGGCCTCTTGTTCCTGCTGAACTTGGAGAGCCCCCCAAGCAACAGACAGGCTGTTAGGACTTTATTGTTTCAGGATCCGCGCCTATAATTCTCTGCAAATGAAGACACTGACATTTTGCTGTCTCGGTTGAAAAGATTAACAGTTCACCAAGAACAGGGCCAACTGAGCCAAATTAAATATATTAAACTCCGAAGGCTGTACATTTGATGTGTCCTCTGCTGTAAATATGTACAAGGCTTCAATGGCACTGTTCATAATGTAGTGGTGTGTCAGTTTCAGAGACACAATTTAAGTCTTTGCTATTTTGTAATAAATCATGGCAGGCTGTGTTTTTCTAAACCATTGGTAAGTACGCATAGTGTTGGCGAAATAATGGGGCAGGATATGTGTGTGTATGTATGTATGTATATACTGGAGGCATGGTGCACAAAATTCATGCACTGGGGGGGGGGGCTCTCACAGTCTGGGACCCTTGCTCCTTACTGCCCACCTGCTTGCTGCTCCTGTGATGACACTGACGTGCTAACTAGCCTCGTTGTTCCCTCCAGCTTCTCCAAGTGCATTTCTGCTTGTATTCAAGAAGCGGGCTTCATCGCAAGTTACAAGCATATGTGCATATCAGAGGGTACAGGTGCCTCTTTACTCAACGTGATGACTTATTTGAGTAAAACTTCATAGTTGTTTTTTTTTTCAGAGTCGTGATGTTAACCAGCTTAAAGGGGCGACTCCTAACACTTAGGAAGTAACTTGACTAACTTAGTAAACATGTAGACCCAAAACTTGTTGCAAGTGCTGATGATGACAAGATCAAAACTGAGAGTGTGCAAGAGGAGGCAGGAGACTGGGGGCCCAGTTAGAAGGGACTTCGCTGTCGCTTGCCAGGCTGGTTACCGAGCCCTTCCTGGTCAGATCAAGTCCCAAACTTCCCGCAGGAAGACAAGCTGCGAGGGCTCAAGCCCCGCTTTCCTGGTCCCTGTTTTCTATTCATGGCTGTTATAATGTCCCTGCAACATGCTATCGTTAACATCGTATCTTTACTCAGAGGGGCAGGGGAGAGAGACCATCTGAAAGCATAAGAGGGCAAGTCCTGGTATTCGTCCTCTGGGTGTTAGAACGGGTGTTAGAGCTCTCATCGGGCGGCTTGAAAATCTGTTTGATAGTCTCAGATATGCACAGAGACAGAGAGACGGAGCCCAAAGAATTTGAATCCATTTTAAAGTCTCATTTTTAACAAATGGTTTGCAACTTTAAATAAAAGCGCAGACTAAATGTAACCACGATGCTGACTCCATCAGCTGAATCATCCAGACATTACCCAGCAGCAGTGTGGAGACGGATACCTGTCACACATTGTTACTCATCACGCTTCAAGCACAAAACCCGAATGCATGGCATTCTACCGCTTAACGTGTCCACCGCCCAAACCCCGTGCAAAGGAGCCAGGAGAGAAAAGGTTTGACAATTTTCAAAAACATTACTAAAATGATCAGATTTATTTTTAGTAAGTCAACTATCATTTTTAATGTTTTATGAATTAGAAAATCTTTCACAGGATACCATGAATATTTCTAAATGCATTTCAAAAAACAGATAAAATAAAGTTTTGTTCTTTTTATTGTTTTTTCCCCCCTATTTTTATTGATTTCAGAGAGGAAGGGAAAGTGAGAGAGCGATGGAAACATCAATGATGAGAGAGAATTGTGGATTGACTGCCTCCTGCCGCCCCCTACTGGGGATCAAACCCACAACCCGGGCATGTGCCCTGACCCGGAATTGAACCCGGGACCCTTCAGTCTGCAGGCTGATGCTCTATCCATGCAGCCAAACCGGCTAGGGAAAATAAAGCTTTTAAACACTCCTTTGAGAAACACTCTAAGGGAAAGCCATGGTACTTCTTTTCCTAGAGAGGAAAGGTCACTTACACTAAAGGTCACACTCCTGGTGGGAGCTGCTCTGAGGCACCCACGGTAACCGGGGTCTCCGAGGAAGCCGAGGTGGGACTGGGGCCACAGGGCTTCATCGTCCTCAGGTGAAAGGTGAAGCCAGAGAGGAATCCTCTCTACAAGGAAGTCCTTTCTCTGCCCTGGCCAGTTGCTCAGTGGTTAGAGCACCAGCCTGCTGATCAAAGGGTGCCACCCTCCACTGGGTTTGATTCCTGGTCAAGGGCATGTACCTTGGCTGCGTGTAGGCACCCCACCCCCAATGGGTTGTGTGCAGGAGGCAACCACTCTATGTGTCTCACATCAATGTCTCTCTCTCTCCTCTCCTTCTCCCTCCCTTTCACTCTCTCTAAAGATCAATGGAAAAAATATCCTCAGCTGAGTTAAAAAAAAAGAGAATGCTATCTCCAAATTAAACCCTACATTCCTGCAAATTAAAATCAAGGACTTTTATTCGACAAAGCAATTACTCAAGCTGAAGGAGAAATAAATACACTGTCATATAAGTAAAACTGATTTTTTTTACCATCACAAACACAATTTTACTGAAGGAGTCCATTAAGACATAACTTTAGAGAGAAAAACTCAAAAAGAGGATGAGATGCAAGAAAAGTTAGCTAAGAAATTGGTTGACCCACAGGTAAATCTAAAATAATTTCTCTATATCACAATAATCATTATATCCTGTGGAATTAAGAAAAAGGCAAAACTAAAATGCAAGATTATAATAGCACGTGTGCAAGCATGGACGCTGAGCATGCAATGCAAGATAGATCACAGAATTAAAATAAACTCAACTAAAAAACTGATAGCAATAGCTACATGAAATGCACGCGAAAGTGAAAATGCCTATTTGAAAACATAAACAAATACAAGTGTCCCCGAAGACTCGCTGAAACATCTTGCTTAGCACACTCTCCCTGCAGAATGGGAGCGGATGTGATTCATGGTGCCCTTCTCTACCCTGGGAATTACTTTTCTCTGAAAACAAGATCACAGGTCCTACAAATACAGTGTCGCGTTCCGGCTTGCACAGCCTCTGCAGTGAAGCCTCAGTTTTATCTTCCAGATCAGCAGGATAAATAAGAACAGGACAAGCTGTGTAAGGTCTGAACAATATTGCCAGAGAGCTTCGCGTTTCTCTTAAGTCTGCCAGTTACAAGATCTTTCTTACATTTCTTCCTTTGCCTTATCACCGGCTACTTAACATTCCACACCAAAATGGAGACTGGAACAATTAAAAATCACTTGACAATGAAAAATTATATACCTATAGCAACGTGCACAACATACTCATTGGAAATTACAGAACAACCCCTCCTTTGTTTCATGCTAGTCCTCCTCATTGTTTTATCTGAGGCGTCACATTCTCAGTATTTGGGCAAGAACAATCGAAGATACAAATAAGTTTCTAACAGTCTCAGAGTTACTTGTATACTGTGTACATTTTTTTTAATTATTAGAAAGACTCATGAGTAAAATGGCATCCATACAGTTTCAATTATCATTTTACTAAATGTTATAAAATTTTGGGTCATGAACAAATCATGGTATGATTTCATCTGGTGACTAGAACTGGTCACTTAGAAGTCTTGATTCAAGTCCCAATTGACAATGAATGCCAGTTAACCAGGTGAATGGGAAGCCTACCCAGGCACATACCCAGAGCAGCCAGACCTCCCAGTAACCAAGAGGGGGATTCCTTGGGAGGAAAGCACGGTGCGCTGAGTTCAAGCACCCCCTGGCCAGTGTGGACAGTCAGGGAAGCAGTGACTTCTCCTGAGCCTGGAGGAAGATGAATCACAAGGACCACCCTGGATGTCACTTGTGTTTCCTACAGGGCATATGTTTTGTTATGTGGGAAGAGAAAGAACCAGCCCTGAGCCAGTGTGACTCCTGCTTAAGAGTATTATCTGTGTGTATATTGAGACCCAGGCAAAGAGTCTTTCCCTGGAGGGACTCATAAAAAACGAGGGCTTTCCAGGGAGCAGTACACGCAGGAGAAGGGAGCCAACGCATAGCCCATGTCAGAGCAGAGAGTCCCAGCAGTGGATCTCTAACACCATGAAGGATTAGCCTGGACTAGTAACTGGTGGAAGTCAGCGACACACTCTGGCAGACCTAGAGAACACACATCCTCTTAGAGCAGGACCAGACAAGAAAAACTTGCTATAGAATCACACCCTTCACCACTCCCTCTTTGTATTCCCAATGGAGGTGGCTCTGGGAGACAGTGGATGGAAGAGAGAAGAGCTGGCTGCCCTGTTCGCGGGTAGCAGGCGATCTGCCTGAGGCCAATCCTGCATGTCACAAAGAATATTTAGACCCAACCCATAGTTATGAGCATCATAAAGAACCAGGCGTTTTGACTGCAGGTTTCACATCTTATTTTGTGAGTTGCCACAGGAAGCCCCAGGAATGAACAGAGAGTCATGGGGCCCATCAAAACTTTCATTCAGCGGCAGAAGAATCCCCGTCCTCATTTAATAAAGTTAAAGGGCTCGGGGGAACAAATAATAAGCAGGTATATGAAAAGGGTCTCACCAGCCATGTCTGCTCAAAATGTGGGTGCCATGTTGTACCAAATGAATCATCATTTCTTCTACTCCACAAAGGACAGAACGACAGAACGTATCTGAAATGTTAGCTCGACTTAGCCCATAAAGACAGGAAGTGAAATGGGAAAGAAACACTTAAAGAAGTTTTGTTTGTTTGTTTGTTTGTTGGATTCATGCTGCCCTTCCCAAAAATTTTGGGTCATGAACAAATCATGGTATGATTTCATCTGGTGACTAGACCTGGTCACTTAGAAGTCTTGACTCAAGTCCCAATTGACAATGAATGCCAGTTAACCAGGTGAATGGGAAGCCTACCCAGGCACATTCCCAGAGCAGCCAGACCTCCCAGTAACCAAGAGGGGGATTCCTTGGGAGGAAAGCACTGTGTGCTGAGTTCAAGCACCCCCTGACCAGAGTGGACAGCCGGGGAAGCAGTGCCTTCTCCTGAGCCTGGAGGAAGATGAATCCCAAGGACCACCCTGGACGTCACTTGTGTTTCACTGAATGTTTCCTACAGACCAGATGTTTTGTTATGTGGGAGGAGAAAGAACCAGCCCTGAGCCAGTGTGACTCCTGCTTAAGAGTATTATCTGTGTGTATATTGAGACCCAGGCAAAGAGTCTTTCCCTGGAGGGACTCATAATAAACGAGGGCTTTCCAGGGAGCAGTACACGCAGGAGAAGGGAGCCAACGCATAGCCCATGTCAGAGCAGAGAGTCCCAGCAGAGGATCTCCAACACCATGAAGGCTTAGCCTGGACTAGTAACTGGTGGAAGTCAGCGTCACACTCTGGCAGACCTAGAGAACACACATCCTCTTAGAGCAGGACCAGACAAGAAAAACTTGCTATAGAATCACACCCTTCACCACTCCCTCTTTGTATTCCCAATGGAGGTGGCTCTGGGAGACAGTGGATGGAAGAGAGAAGAGCTGGCTGCCCTGTTCGCGGGTAGCAGGCGATCTGCCTGAGGCCAATCCTGCATGTCACAAAGAATATTTAGACCCAACCCATAGTTATGAGCATCATAAAGAACCAGGCGTTTTGACTGCAGGTTTCACATCTTATTTTGTGAGTTGCCACAGGAAGCCCCAGGAATGAACAGAGAGTCATGGGGCCCATCAAAACTTTCATTCAGCGGCAGAAGAATCCCCGTCCTCATTTAATAAAGTTAAAGGGCTCGGGGAACAAATAATAAGCAGGTATATGAAAAGGGTCTCACCAGCCATGTCTGCTCAAAATGTGGGTGCCATGTTGTACCAAATGAATCATCATTTCTTCTACTCCACAAAGGACAGAACGACAGAACGTATCTGAAATGTTAGCTCGACTTAGCCCATAAAGACAGGAAGTGAAATGGGAAAGAAACACTTAAAGAAGTTTTGTTTGTTTGTTTGTTTGTTGGATTCATGCTGCCCTTCCCAGTACCGCCATCTGGCAGCTTTCCTGTGACAATTACTGTAGAAACAAATAGCTCTTCTCCCAGCAGTCATTGAAAGGCACAATAGATATTTAGAAGAAAGAGAATCTCCAATCATATGCAACACAGATGTCAGAAATTTTAAGTGGTTGGGTAGGTCTTTATTTCTTTTTTCTCAGAGTTGCACAAGTCAAGCGATGTATTTTGCTCCCCCTCCACTTTTGCGTTTGTTAGTGTAAAGCAGAGTTGCTGTACCTTGCTTGGCGTTACCGACATTTGGGGCCGGAGCAGGCTTTGTTGTGCGGGGTTGTGTGCTTTGTAGGATGCTTAGCAGCATCCCTGGTCTTTATCTCCTAGATTCTGGCACCTTTCATGAGCTGGACGAGTGAAAAGAATCTCCAGATATTGTCCAGTACCCTAAGGAGTAAAATGCCCCCTCCCACCCACCACCATGAGAACCACTGGTCTGCAAATCAGCTTGCATCCAAAAATTTTGGTTTGCAATCAAACTCTAACATACTTTATTTTCATTTAAAGTTTTAAAAAATCATGGGATATTCACACAGAATGATATATATTGGTAAATCCCAGTTGGAAAGAGCTGATACTTTAGAGAAATGTTGAAAATTAGAGATTGTTTCCCTATGACTACCAGGGCTATTGAAAGACTTCATGGTACTATTAAAGTGTGTCATGTAATTGGAAAAACAGAGTTTCTTTAATATTTCATTGAAAATTGCATAAGATTATATTTGAACTCTAAGACTCTAATGTCACCCAAAAAGAAGGAAAGTCTTGGTAGTCCTAGCACAAATTTACCAGGTTCAAGCACCTATCACCCCCAGATTACTTGAAGGTCAACAGTCTTCCTATTGCAATTCATTTTATTTTTTATATGCAGCCCTAACAAAGTAATCTCATGACTACCTGTTCTTTTATTGCTTTATAAAAATGTTTTGGGTTACTAAGTACTGAAGATCCAAGTCATAATATAAAAAGAAAATATCCTGCTTATATTTTGATTCAAACTAGATAAACATAGTCCTAATTTCATGACCTTTTAACAATATTCAGATATCATTTATTTTGTGATTTGCCAAACATTTCTTTACCTTTAAAAATAATGTAGCATGTACATAGGTCAGCAAATAGTCACTGCACATCAGTGTGTGTCCCTTAATCCCAACATGAGTGTGAGTCACAGTTTGAAGTTGGGTATATGTGCACAGTATATTCTTTCTTGATAAGAGAAGAACACAATGGTGTGCAAGCAAAAGGCACTATATCAAGTGATATCTTAATGCCCTTTAAAGATTTATCTACAGCCTTCCATGAGCAATTAATTACTACCAAAAATGGTCACATATGCAACTTTATGTAAAATTACAGAATGCTGAATCTCTCAATCTTGGTTCCTAAAAGTTAGAAAATTGAGGCCCTCTGCGTCAAAACTGCATTCAACAGATCCTTGGGAAAGTCAGTGCTGTGGCTGGGACTCGGAAGGCAGTGCTCGCCTCCTCTAAGTGATGTTCTGTGATCACACTGTGCACTGCATGTGATGTTGGGAAAGGAGAGAGAAAAACTGTTATGTTGCTTCAACAACAACAACAGAAAACTTGAAAAAGAAGCGCTAGGATATGTATTTGGGGACATTAAGACATTGAAGGACTTATTTCTTCGTGGCAATGCCCCTCAGCACACTTGCGATGTGCTATTTCTGGAACTCCTGAGAGATCCTTCAGTTGCTATGAACCTCACCTAAATATCCCACACCGAGAGCAACTGAATAACCAATAAATTGGGTTGTGTTTTTTTGTTGTTATTTTTTGCTTAATCAACAGAATTTTTTTTCTCACAATTCTAGAGGCTGGCTGAAAAGTCAAAATCAAACTTCTGGTAGAGTTCATTTATGGTGAGAGCTCTCCTCCTGACTTGTACACACCAGTTCATCAGATCTGGAATTCACCCTTACGACCTCATTTAACTTTTATCACCTCCTTAAAGATCTTAGCTGCAGTACAGTCCCATGGGGAAGGCTTCCACGTACGAATTTGGGGAGGGGGACGCAATTGAGTCCATAGCATTCTGCCCCTGCTCACCAAAATGCACAGCCTCATTGCATGCAAAATACATTCATTTCATCCAACAGCCTGAAAAGTTTTAATTCATTCCAGGATCACCCTAACCATATTTTTAGATTTTTTCTTAGTGTTGTGGTGCCATATTTCAATGCCCAATGGATCACTGTTTAAATTAATGGACAAGACATTTAAACAGTAGTATAGCTAATGCAGTGGCAAAGAGTGAAATAAAAGAGAAACGGGTCTGTGCCAAACACTGTGATGATAGGGCAACAAAAGGGCAATAGAATAAACTCACTCTCATTATGCTCATGCAAAATAGTGTCACCAGACAAAGGCATTATGATAGATAAAAATTCAGGCTTAAACTAGACAATCACCATTCACCTCGTGACAAGGCTTAAATCTCAGTTAATAAATTCCAATGGAATATTTATAGGCAGATACAAATTCTAATTAACCAAGAATCATCTTACAAAGGGAAACTAATAACAAGGCTTCTAAGCCCCACTTTTTCCATTCAATGCTGAAAACATAATCATGCAGAACCCATTCTTATTTTGGGCAAAGTAGAATTGATGCTCAGTAACACTATAACTGACAACCTGATGAGGAAAATGAGCCATGGTCTTTTTCTTTAGTCAAAATAATTTGTGTGTTTAGGCTGACTGGCACCACATTCAAAAACACTTCCTTCCTGTCTTCAAGACCTGCTGTGTCAGGAACCAAATGGTCTGAGAGACTAGGAATGGAACTGGGAAAATATTGTATAACTTTCACCATAACATCCCTGGTTACCTATAGCCAGCTCACATTTAGCAAAATGCCCCCATCGAATTCCAATGCATAGTAACGTGGAATGAACTACCAGCCGTGGGCAAACTACGGCCCGCGGGCCGGATCCGGCCTATTTGAAATGA
>NW_005368491.1:1326756-1354935 GCF_000412655.1 Myotis brandtii | reverse complement strand
ACCGTACCCTTTTATGTAATGATGTTTACTTTGAATTTATATTAGTTCATACAAACCCTCCATCCATGCTTTTGTTCCGGCCCTCCGGTCCAGTTTAAGAACCCATTGTGGCCCTCGAGTCAAAAAGTTCGCCCACCCCTGAACTAGACTATATGGGGGGTGGGGGGGAGAATGTAAACTATGGGGGAAAAGTTGTTTTATTTATTCCCTATAAAAGTGGTCCTCCCATTAGTAAAACTCTGATTTCACAAATAAAACTGGAGAAGAACAAACCTCTCAACCAGGCAGACTGAGTCTCTTCCTGGCACGGCCTCCTCAGGCGCTGGGAAATCAGGGCGTTCTGATTGGTTGGTTGGTAAGGTCTGAGCAGAGCTATGAGTGACACTATTGGGCAAGACATAATCCAATCTCATGCCAGGGGTTTCCTCCAGCATTGCCCGTCAGCCAGGGGGAGTCACTCAGAAACCTCTGGCCTCTTCCATTTCCTCCATGTCACCCTGACTATTCTCGGGAAAAAGGGTGGAAACAAATGTAAGGGAAACATATGACGTCAGGGGTTCATTACAGCAAGCGGGCTGTGCAGCCACTTTTGTTTAGGATTGCCAGGAAGACCCCTGAGAGGGGGTGATTTTTGATTGGGGAAAAAATCTGAATGAAGGGAAAGAGTCATGAGAGCATCTGGGGGAAGAGACACAGAGCAGAGCGGGTGCAGGCCCTGTGGCCTGCGTTGTTGGGCGGTTCCAGGAACAGCAAAGACCTGTGTGTCTACAGTGGAACGAACACTTGAAAGGAAGGTCCAGGAAGAAACCAAGGAGGCGGCGGAAGAAGGGGAACTGTGTCCGCAGAGCATATAGTCTCCTGGGCCATTGTGAGGAATGTGGACCATATTCTGCTTGACATGGGACGACTCTGGGACAACTGAGGAGAGGAACCATGTTGTATGCCTTTCCCACAAAGGAATCTCAACAGGTTCAGGGGGGAAGGCATCACAGAGCATGCTCGTGTGGATCAGGTGAGGTGGTGGCTGCAACAGACCCCGTGAGAAATGACGATGCTCTGAGATACTGGTGGACACACTGAGGCCTGGTAGGAATCCGCATATATTTTGAAGTCAGAGACAAATGATGCAGATGATTTGAGACATGTGTGGGGGTCCACGCCTCTGGGAAGTATCCGAGCTGAAATGAAACCCATTTCTCTTTGCCCTCAAGGGCACCTTCTCTCCACTGCTCGGTGGTTCCCTCCCCAGGATGGCCGTCATAGCACAGAGCAATATTCACAAACCACAGCCTCCTGAGCTTTGCTGCAGTCCTGTAAAATCAGACTATCTTGGAAAGGAGATCAAGAAATTATTGCTTCAAATATTCAGCCAGGTTTGCAAACCACCCCACATGCCGCGCCGGGATAAGCACGACGGATGTGTCTGTAAGAGACGTCTGACCACCGCAGAAGCGATGCCTGTGCTTGGGAGGGATGCAGAGTCCTCGTGTCAGGGAGCACCGCACCGAAGGAAAACCTACGCAAGGCCTCGGAGCACCCACAGCCATTGCG
Organism: Myotis brandtii; assembly: GCF_000412655.1. Taxonomy (NCBI): domain Eukaryota; kingdom Metazoa; phylum Chordata; class Mammalia; order Chiroptera; family Vespertilionidae; genus Myotis; species Myotis brandtii. Next base: position 1,353,384 of record NW_005368491.1, on the reverse strand, counting down.
GAATGAGGATGGATGCAAAGGAGGAGCTTTCAAACAGATACCCCAGAAGGAAAAACAAACTCTACACCGGCCCTTCTCCCTCTGAGCCTGGAGCAAAGGAGGGAAGAATGGGTGGAGGTCAAACACATGTGTCTATAGAGAGACGTGTCAAAGCAAGTTTCAATCCCCGGGTCTCGATGATTTCTGCGAAGTGGAAGATAGGGTGAGCCGCGGAGGATACGATGGATATCTGGGCAACAGGCTGGCTGAGGACAGAGGCATTTCTGCATCGCGACAGAATAGAATGAGAATGTGGCCAAGAAAGGGAAGCGCCGGGTGAAATTTCAGCGAGCACCCTAGAGCATCAAACACCTGGAGTAGGGTACACACTCGTCTAGCCAGCTGTGTGAGCTTGTCTATTTCACTCGGCCTCCGGGCTCATGAAGGAAGACAGCAGGGAGGCCCGAGCCAAGTGAGAGCTCTGTGGGCTTCGGAGAAGAAACTTCACAGGGAAGAACAAATGGTTTGGTTTAAGAGCCGTGTGAGCTCAGGCCATCTATTTAACTTTAGGAATCCCACTTTCCTCATTTGGGAAATTGAGATAAATCTTAACTCATTACGCCGTGAGGATTAAATTAGATAAACCACATTGATTATTGTCTGATAAATGGTAGACAGTCTAGAACTGATAACCATTATTACTATTGTTATTGCTAGGAGAGTAGGCTCCTAAGTACAATAGAGATAAATTACCAGAATTCAGAAGGGCAGGAATTATGAGGATAGATTTTTGGAATGTTCCTGTGCAGAAACCTTGAAATATCAAGAATAATGGCAGGAGGCCTCACGATTAAATGTGGGAAACTGTCACGAGGAAAGCTCACTTGTTTTTATCTAGTCCCAACCTGTTGAGACCACTGTTCATCATAACCTTGCTACCCACGTAATGTGATCGCTGGAACTTGTGGCTTTGAGTCATCCATAATGACCCTTGGTTTAGTATTTCGTGAGGACAGTGATCTGTCTTAGACCTTCCCCTTTTAATTTGCAGGTGGAGGAGACAGGGAGGGTTCCTGGAAGCTTGTCGCTTGCTTGTTTGTTTGCCCCGCCCCACCAGTTTCCCTCTCCTAGGAGACAGGGAGGGTTCCTGGAAGCTTGTCGCTTGCTGGCTTGTTTGTTCGCCCCGCCCCACCAGTTTCCCTCTCCCCACCCCTGCTCGCTCCTTCGAGCATCTCCAATATGCTCCCAGGCCCATGTCCACTGAGACTGCTCCTTGTACAAGTCACAGATGACTCTTTGTGGCCAAATCTAAATGGCCATCATACTTTTCACCGTCCTTGACCTTTCACATTGATCATTCAACCGCTGCTTCTTGAAGCCCTGCCAACTCGGCCTCTGCCATAGCTCTTCTGGTCTTGTGCCTGCTGAGCGCACTGCACTGCTGGGTCAAGTGCAAACACGACAAGTTCGGCAAACAATGAGTGATCATCTGACAAATCATTTCTACCCTTGGACTCCTTAAATGCTTATAAGGAATGCAATTTCTCCTTACATATATGGCTCCTTCTGTCTCTATCAATATCGAGAGGCTATGTCAAAGTTAGTTTTTCTCCTCTTATGTGACCTCTGCTCCACACTGTAGACTCACCAACCTGAGGACATTCACTGTCTCAGGAGCACCTTAAAGGTAATATGTTAAAAACTAACAAGTAAGTGATCAATAAACAACTGAGTTTTTATGTCAAACCTACATCTTCTACTTGGTTACAACTTATGCTTCCTCATTTTCCTACAATTTATTTACATTTTATTTATATTATACAGCTATCAATGATAAATTATATAGTTTCCCTTAATAACCAGAATGTAATATAGTACCTTTAAATCACAGACATAATCATTTCCTTAAACCTTTAAATAGCTTCCCATTGCATGGCAGATAAAACCCCTACACCACATCCAAACCTCAGATGCTTCCTATCTGGCCTGGGCTGTGTCCCATGACCTCTTTCTACACCTGTGATGACCCTGTGGTCAGGCTGACCTCCTTCCAGATGCCTGGAGACAAGCAGGCTCTTGTCCCCTTTTTAGGGAACACCCATGCTCTTCCCCCCTTTATAGAACTCATTTCTCTATTCAATGTATCTGGTTGGTTTCTTCTCATGACTCAAGTCTTATATCAAATGTCATCTCTTCAGAGAAAATACCATGTTAATATTTGTCTCCCCGTATGCCCCATCCTTTCACCTTTTTTGTTTTTGAGACAGCATTTATCATAATTTTAACTATATATATACTTCAGGGTTACTTTCCGTTATTGTTACACACAACAACAACAAAAAGCAGGGCCCTCAGCAAGACAGTGCGGTGCTGTTTCCCACTCATCATTCAGCACATAATTCATACCTGGCGTATGGGAGGCAAACCACGGCATTTGGAAGGAATGAATACATGAAACACCAGCACTCTCTCTAACCATGTGAAATAGGTGCTTTTATGTACAAGTACGCTTTCATAATAAACAGTGGGAAAAGCTCCAAAAATATTTTGTTTCTGTAAATGTACTTGAATAATATGTCACTTTGTTTTTATATTTTACCTTTTCTTTACCATACATTTTTCATGCTTTGATCCACAGAGAAAACTGCTTTTATCAGGGGAGAAAATTTTCCAAGATCTGTATATTTGCTCCCGATAACATATTTACCAAACTTGCTTTGAGGATGAAGTTTTCAGTGTAATAGCTAACTCGCAGAGGATAGGGATAGTGACTGCTATTTTTATGTACAGTTTAGGGTTGAATTCATTTGTGGATCTTCAAGCAAATCCAGACCCTGCTTAGGTTGGTTTCATAGAAACAGAGAATTTTCAAAATCTCTGCTAAACAGTCAGCTTTCCTTTGTAAATGCCAGAAAATGCATCTCTGGCCCTAACCCGCCCTCTCATTGCTGTTTATTTATCCATACTTAAAAGTCATCTGTAACTAAAGTAGCATTTTTTAAATAGGCAACAACACTTCCCTGAAAATACCTATATATTACAAGCTAACATGAAATTGATTATATTATTTTTGCTTCAGATTCCTGTTTTCATCATTGGGAATGTTTTGATATATCAATAGTTTCATTAAAATTATATTAGTTCTTACCCATGTAAACTGATGGACTCCAAATAGAGTTCTGTGTCCTTCCAAACTACTTTCAAAGAAGACTTTAAAAATCAGCCAATTGTAAGTTAACTTTCCCCGAGTAAAAAATATTTATCCAAAAATAACATCATATTCTTGCCACAGTGGTGCACTGTGAATCCGTCAGTCATTGCCCACTGGATAACTAAAATTACATGGGGAAAAAGGATTCATACTATAATTTCATAGTTCCTCTTGAACAAAGAAAATCTGATTGATTGCAATCATTTAAACAGCCAGAGAAGAGGAGAATATTTTCAAAAATTCAAATATATCATTTTAGGCTTCTATCTACAAAGCTTTGCAAAGTGAGCTGAAATGAGAAATCCTCCACTCCCAGATTGCATAGAGCAGCTGTGAATTCAGATTCCACACTTCATCTTTCATTTTGATGTGCATTCTTTTGATCTTCGGAAAGAAATATATTCATAATTTCCAAAAGCACTGCCTCAGAGGTAAGTGGTATCCAAATATTGTTCTGCAGAGATAAAGTATATCCCATGTCCGTGGTTGGCTGCGGATCGATGATGCATTGCCGAAGAACATAGAGACATCATTCCTAAAAAACCTGTAACATTATGGTTCAGGGACTATTTAACCTTTAACACAAATCATTTTTATTTTCCCACTGGAATCTGAAGTGCTTTATTCTGTTACGTTGTATTTCTTTTTTGTTTCCCCATTTTCCCTGCACTAAAGCCTGCGGGAAAGTTTGTGTCTGGCAGGCTGTGAAGAAGAAAAGAATGAGGGATATGATTGCCAGGCAAACAAATGGGGGAAAGATAACCATTTTCTGAGAAGATCTATTTTTAATGTAAATGAGCTTAAGCCTATGCCGGCAAAATATTTTTGTTAAATTAGAAATAAATTGGTTTTATGTCTTTTTTTCTGACAAGCTCTGCCAGATAGACCTATGAATACACTATAACAAATAAACAATATGGAAAGTAAACATATTGGCAGCAGTAAGTCTTATCCTAGTATTTTTCCTATTCCATGTTGTAGGATGTTCCTTGAAAATTACTTGAAGGCACACCACAGGCAGTGTAGAAAGACAAAAAACAACAACAAACTATAAATATACTTAAAAATAAGAGAAAGGGGGAGCCTGAGAGATAAATTCATGTCATAAGCAACCTGCCATCACTGACAAATTCTGAGTCTCCGGGGGCGGCATTTGGGGAGGATGGGAGTACATTCCTTAAAGGCTTCTTTGGATGTAATGCCCATGGATGAGATTTTACATGTTTTTTTCTGCCCATCCTGACAGAACAGCGTTGCAATTGGTACCCAGTGCCAAAAAGAAATGGAAAGAATAAAATGTTTTGAGTTCTACTGGGACAATAAAAATGATCTGTACTAAAGGTTAAAAAGTCCCTGAACTGCAATGTCATAGGCTTTATGGGAACGATGTCTCCTGATGCTGGAGCAATGCATCATGGGGCCACTGCCAAGAACCATGACACTGTACATTCCTATCTCCGGAGAACAGCATTTGGGTAGCATTTGCCTCTCAATAGATCTTTCCAGATACAGGAGCAACGGGCATTTTATCTGAAAATGAAACAAGCGATCATGTGCTTAAATGACACAATAGATCATCCAGTATAAAGGTTATTGGGAAAGTGTTTACCATGAAACTATATTTTGTGTTTCTTCAAGTTTTTAAGTAATTTTTTCTGCAAGAGTGGGGAACAGTTTGATTTAATGGAAATTAAAATTTAAATCATTCACTTTGCCTTTTTATAAAATATCCTTGAGATGTGGGAGTTTTTCAAAGCTTACTAATTAATGATACTTGGGAGGCAGTTTCAACAAAGGATGCACAGGATTGGCAATTATCTGTTAAAGGCAGGTCACAGAAAGTCACTCAAGGAAACTCTAAATAAGTGTTTTAATTAAGTGAATGTCAAATTCCAATGTGCTCCGTACATCCAGAGAGCTCAAAGTAAATATTAAATTATTTCTACGCATGGGAAATATTATGTCAGACTCCTTAAAATAATTATAAGAAATATAACTTCATAACCTTCGTTTTCATGTGACTACTTGTATCTCTTGCCAAGTTAGTAAAGTATTCTAAAATAGTAAATGGCAATTTGGTGGAAAGTTGATGCCCTACTTTACCTCAGGAAATTTTCTTCAGAAATTTTCTGCAAAGGCCCTTACCTTTTATGTACATTTCTCTTAGACTATGCATTTAGTATGGCGCACACTATTACATCTGAATAACTTTGATGCAGCATAAAACATTAAAAACATATGTATCAATATAGTAACAGCACAAAATTAATTTTATTACTTTCTGATAACACCATATTGCCCTTTAATAGGTATTGTTAAATATAGGATAGATATATTTGACTTCTAAGATTCCCAAACCAACCTCCATCATTTTTTATAAAAAAAAAAGAGAGAGAGAATGAGATTCAGAAAATTGAAGTGATTTTCCCAAACACATAGGGCAAGGTAATAAACTCAAACAATGAATTATGAAACTGGAAGTTATAATGGGATATACTATATTTAAAATATGGCTAACATTAATAAATTTATTGTGATTAAATTTTAAATCAACCGTCCAGTAAAAATTAAAGAATGCCAAAGTTGTAAACTCTACCAACATTACGCAGATCATCATCTGTCTTGGATTATTACAAATTCAACCCAGAAGTAGGTTTACACACACACACACACACACACACACACACACACACACACTCAAGAAAACTAAAAACAAAGAAAAGGTAAATACCAATGCCCAGCCAGCATAGCTCAGTAGTTGAACATTGACCTATGAACCAGGAGGTCACAGTTTGATTCCTGGTCAGGGCACATGCCTGGGTTGCAGGCTCCACCCCCAGTAGGGGGCTTGCAGGAAGCTGGAAAATAAAGGTCTGCTGACTTTGCCAAACCAACTGCGGTGAGTTTATAGTAAAAAGATGAGGAACGGGCATTTCCCCTCAGAAATATAGTCTCAAAACTCCGCTGCTTTCCTAGGCTAAAGTAAAATTGTGTTTCCACATGAGTATATTGTAAACTACATGTTCCAAGACAGTAAAAATCTACTAGACACCTTCAAGTTAATTCGTTTAAAAGTTTTAAATGCCAAGTACCTAGCTTATAGCATTTCAATATTGCCTTTTCCTCAGCCTATAAAATAAGGTTAAAATGTTCTAATTAAATAAGTCTGAGCATTGTTAAGGGAACACGTTTAAAATTACCTCATGTCATTAATTGGCACTCAATAAATTCCAGTTAATCCTTCCTGAAATGGTACCTGTCTTACAAGAGCAGCAGCAAATTTCAGCATTATTCTTCCTCCCTAAATACACTGCATTAACCTTGGCCTTGGAATTTGTTTGGCATAAAAGGAGGTCCTATAGCATCACAAATGTGGCTTTATTGTAGCGCTTTCCAAGTTCAAAGCTATTTTTCCCAATCATGGCATTGTCTTTAAGTCAACACGCATATGAATGTGCGTGTCCCCGTTACTAGAAATGGAAATAAGCAAGATTTACATCCTACAGCCAAGGCTTCCTCAACCGCAGGGAAAGTGAGGCAGGGGCATGACTATTCTAGTAGCAGGTGCCTTTGTCTTTGGAAAACACCTTACTCTACAGATCCGGTCATACAACATTTAATAAGATGGCATTCCTGCTGAGCGCCCTCTGCTCCAAGGACCATTCTAGGGCCGACTTCCTGCCCAACTTACTTATTCACCAAATGTTTCCTGAGTGCCTACAAACTGCGGGTGCTTTTTTAGTTACTGTGCATACGGAAGAGAACAAAAGAGAACAAGTCCCTGTACTTGTGTGCTTACACTCTTGTAGGAGAAGACAGACCCATACACACACACACACACACACACACACACACACACACACACACTCAAGAAAACTAAAAACAAAGAAAAGGTAAATACCAATGCCCAGCCAGCATAGCTCAGTAGTTGAACATTGACCTATGAACCAGGAGGTCACAGTTTGATTCCTGGTCAGGGCACATGCCTGGGTTGCAGGCTCCACCCCCAGTAGGGGACTTGCAGGAAGAAACTGATCAATGATTCTCTCTCATCATTGATTTTTTTTATCTCTCATTCCCACTCCCTTCCTCTCTGAAATCAATAAAAATATATTTTTAAGAAAGAGAAAATCACACAGCCAAAAGTGTGATGTACAAAAATCAAGCCTGATAAAGGGATGGAGTGGGCTCCTACTGATAAAAGCTTAGACAGAATTTCCCTTTTCTGAGCAAGGATCCTAATCAAAGCATCAATATGCGCATTTCTGCACTTTCTCCACTCTCAGTCGTACCTCAGGAACTGGTCTGGAGTGTTTTTGCTCTCATCATGTAAGGATGGGGGGAAATGCTTTCAGGAATAAAAATCCTCAATGCTCTGTCTGTAGACTGCATGCCCCACTGTGTTCCCATCCCCTCCATGCGCTGCCCTGGTGTCAGCTTTCTTGTGAGCTTTCGTCCTAATACAACATTTGTTTTCATTGCACGCGCAGATGATGGCTGGGGGGTGTTCGCACTCTCATTCTTCTGCCACTAAATCTTCAATTACCCCATCAGTCATCCAATTGACTGCGGTTAGTCAGGACGCCTTCTGAAGCTGGGGCTGAGGGCTGAGGCCATGCCTATTAGTCAAGTGGAAAGAATGCTCTGGAGTGAAATTATCCTCATCCTCACTGCGGAAAAGACCGGACGAGAGCCATTTTTCAGTTGAATAGAGCAGCTATGCTCTTCGGAGAATATTAGCACAGAGACAAAGTGAGTGGAAGGCTGAACAATGTTTCCAGCGAAATACAGCATGTAGACAGTTTAATCTGGGACACTTACAGCAATAAACAGTTACTTTAATAATGCATATATAACAGATATACAGAATGCCTACACATGGAGGCTAGCCCTGGTGGGGCTCGGTTGGTTGGAGCATTTTCCTGTACACCAAAAGTCTGGGGGTTCGATTCCTGGTCTAGGTTGTGGGTTTGATTCCTGGTTGGGGTGCATACAGGAAACAACCAATCCATGTTTCTCATTCACATTCATGTTTCTCTCTTTCTCTCCCTTCCTTTCTCTAAAAATCAATTAATACATCTCCTAAGGTGAGGATTAAAATAAAAAGACATGGAGGCTAAGTAACATGTTACTAAACAATGAATGGGTTAACAATGAGATCAAGGAAGAAATGAAAAGATGCCTTGACACAAATGAAAAGGAGAACAAAACAACCCAAAGTCCTGGGACACAGCGAAAGCAGTCCTCACGCAGCATTCTCAGCGTTACAGGCTTACCTCAAGAAAGAAAAAACTTCTCAAGTAAACAATCTAACTTTGCCCATAAAGGAACTAGGAAAAGAACAAAGCAAAAAGCCCAAAAATGAGTAGAAGAAAGGAAATAATAAAGACTAGAGCAAAAATAAATGAGAGTCTAAAAAAAAATACAAAGGCAAAATGAAACCAAGAGCTGGTTCATTGAAAAAAAATAGACAAGATTGACAAACCTTTATCCAGACTCATCAAGAAAAAAGAGAGAGGATCCAAATAAATAAATCAGAAGTGAAAGACAAGTAACAAATGATCCCACGGAAATACAAAGGATAAATCTCACCCCTTGCAACAGCATGGATGGACCTGGAAAATACTATGCTTAGTGAAATAAGTCAGTCAAAGACAAGCACAGTGCCATATGATTTCACTTATGTGTGGAACCTAATGAAAAGAATGACGGAAATACAAAGGATAAATCTCACCCCTTGCAACAGCATGGATGGACCTGGAAAATACTATGCTTAGTGAAATAAGTCAGTCAAAGACAAGCACAGTGCCATATGATTTCACTTATATGTGAAACCTAATGAAAAAAATGAACAGACACACACAAAAACAGACTCACAGTTACAGAGAACAGGCTGGTTGCTATTACAGGGGAAGAGTGGCTGGGGACTGGGTAAAAAAAAGTGAAGGAACTAAGCAAAAGAGAAAAAAAAACCCTCATAGGCACAGATAATAGTATGGTGATTACCAAAGAGAAAGGGGAATGGGGGGAGAAAGAAAAGGGTAAAGTGGGATAAATGGTGGTGGGAGGAGACTTGACCTTGGGTGGTGAACACACAACACAATATACAGACTATGTATTACACAATTGTTACAACTGTACATCTAAAACCTAAATAATTTTATTAATTAATGTTAACCCAATAAATTCAATAAAAATGTTTAAAAGATATATATTTAGATTTTGATTATAACTGAATTGACTGAATATCACTGGACTATGGGATAATTATTTTAATTTTACTTCATGAGTTGGTTTTTAGGTAAGCCTGTGTTAAACATTCCATAGAATTTTTCAGTTGTGTGACAAAGGAAAATATGAATGTATCTTTTCATCAGAAGAAAACAGTATCTATTTTTTTTAAATTAAGGGCTTATATTTTTTTAACAAGTACAAAAACATGTGAGTTCCTATGTTGAGATGAAGTGTAGCCAATATTTGTAAGGTTTTAAAGACCCAAGGATAGGAGAATTCAGTTGGCATATGGACAGAGTACATTTTAAAGGGGTGTGTGTGTGTGTGTGTGTATGTGTGTGTGTGTGTGTGTTACGTACCCATGTGTGTGCGCAGGTATGTGCATGAAAGGCAACTTAGTTGGGCGATGACACTTCCTGAAGGCAAATAAAAGCTATACATCCCAGGGTTGGTTTTTATTAATGACATAGTTCACGAGATTGTATAAATGTAGTAAGCAAGGATAGAAAAGATTAATTAGCTCATTCTTTTAAATAAATTCTCAGGAAATAATAGATATAAGATATCGGAGACACCTTTATCTTAAAGATTTGTAGCACGTTTAATTGAAAGGGAGTGGAAAAGGGCAGAAAGACAAAGAGATCACGAACACTAAATATATTTGTATTATTTGAAAACAAACATTAATTTTTAATATGGAATTTTAACACATTGCAATTCTCTCATGTTGGAAACTCATTATCCATTGACCTTTGCTCCACTAGCAACTCAAATTGGGGGGAAATTGATGTTTTGTTTTCATTTTAATCTTATTTTTGTTCAAGCTAAATACAATCTCATTTGTAAAAACTGGGAAAACCACTTCACTAGAGCTACAGTTGAATATGCCCAAACAGTAGAGAAAAAATTAGGTTGGTCAAACACCTGTTGATGAAATGTGTAGCCTTAGAGAAGGCATTCACTTCTTCACAGGGACAGTATTAGGAAGGGCAAGAGAGAGGACAGAAACAGAAAAAAATCACCTTAACATCGCTGGAGATTTACTTGAGTATCATTGGTGGGTGTTTTTGTTGTTTGTTTTTATTTTTTAACATATTTCTATTGATTTCAGAGAGGAAGGGAGAAGGAGAGAGAGAGAGAGAGAGAGAAAGAGAAATATCAGTGATGAGAGAGACTCATTGATCAGCTGCCTCCTGCATGCCTCCTACTGGGGATGGAGCCTGTGACCCAGGCATGTACCCTGACTGGGAATTGAACTGTGACCTCCTGGTTCATAGATGGACACTCGACCACTGAGCCATGGCAGTGGGGCATTGGTGTTTTGTTTTGTTTTGTTGAGAAACCCAAGACACTAGGTATGACATCAGAGGGCAGACCTACAGGGTGAAGATTTCTGATAACGACATTCTATAACAAATCAAGGCACTAATTTGACACTGACCCTGAGGGAACCATAAGTTAATCACACAAAATGGTTTCCCAGGAGCATATCCTCCCAACATCCTTTTAATTTTACCACGTTTACAGGACACTAAATGTATGCCTTCCTCCCTGTGAGCCCTGGAAAGAGCAAATGTAAATTGTACGGATAGAAGTCCTTTCCAAATTTTCTCATTGATTCCTTACCTTCCTAACAGCAAAATGGAACATCTATTTATTGATTCATCTGGTCATTCATATCACTAATAAAAATTAATCAAGCAGTGATTAATAAATGTGGTCAGGCACATATCACACTGTGTAATAAAAATGACAAGATGAGTAGGAAAACTCCATAGCCCAGAGAGAGCATCACCTTTTCACTGGAAAGATCCTGTGCAGTGCCTGGGGGTCATGGATCCAGACCTATTCTTGCCAATAATTCCCACATCTGAGGCCGGACTTCCAGGGAAGTGTTAGTACAATAATCTGGAAAGAGGGGGTGCAGCGCCAGTGGAAGAGTAGGAGGGAGGCGGGGAGGCTGAAGGATGTAAAAGGAACAGGCCCTTAGGGAAAGGGCTCTCAACCCTCTTCTTGAATGTCCTGCCTGTTGTCTACTAGGAAGGAAACATCAACTTACTGCCAAAGCATGTGGAAATGACCTGTACTCACGGTTTAGTTTCTTCTAGAAATTGTGAGAGCAAGAAAATGAAAGATAAAAGAGAAAATTTCAAAGGTGAGAAATCTACAATTGTTTAGAGCAATTACTCATGCAGAAATCGTTTACTAACACGTTAGAGAAAAAATAGGGTGACTCAACATTGTCAAAGATCTTACTTCCTTTTTTAACTAGTCATTGAACAAAACTAATAGTAGATAATAGAAGATATAACAATAGATAACAATAGGTGGTGGGAACCCTCCTAAGGCATGTACAACTCTCGCTTCATCTTTATGGGAAAACTTTATGTGACGTGGTCTCTGTTTACAGCCCAGGTAACCATGGCGCGGAGAGGGAAAGCAACGCGCACGAGCTCCCTCTGCCATAAATGAGGGCCAGCCCTTGACAGGGAGGCAGCAGGCTGGGGGTGTGCAGAGCAGGGCCTGGAGCCAGACCCCCAGAAAGGGGTTGTCCCTGCCATGTGCCTCTGTATGACTTCTGTCAGGGTTGTTACCTAGTGGTTCCTCAATGTCCTCTTTAGTAAAATAAGGTAATGGCTTCAAGGGGTATTATAAGTACTAAGGACATTAATATTGTTAAGACACTATAAAAGTGTTTGGTAAATAAATAAAAGAAGTCTGATTTTCTCTTATATTCTATATAGAGAAGTGTGCGGTCTGGTTTCAGGAGTACTGACAAAGCATCGCATTTCTGTACGGAGACAGCATAACGAAGTGCAGAGTTAAAGTGATTCAGGAAACTTGAAGGAGGAAGCAAAGCAATGGAGAAAACTTTGCACTGCGGTTTTCAATAAGTTGCATTTACATTCACCCAAGGACGATCTTTGTTGGAGCGGTGTCTATAGCAGGTCTGTGTGGGCATCTCCAGGTTACACTAAGAGGTCTGTAAATACAGATGAGCCAAAAGTGGGTTTACAGTTGCCATGTGGAAAAAGACATGCAGACTCTGATGAATACAATAGCTTCATTAACTCGGTGCTTTGCGTACTCACAACTGTAAACCTATGTTTGCCCACCCTGTAGTGCCCCAAAGGAGACAGAAAAAGCCATCTAACTTGTACTTAGAATCAGATCAGATCTCAGGCTCTGCAGGTCATTCCCACTTCAGCTGCCATGGAGAACTGCTCTGAGTACACAGATGTTTAAATGTGTGAGCTGTAGATATCTGTTTTCATAGTGATCCCATTCCATTTTAAGTATCTCCAAGTTTTTCAATCATCCTATGTCATCATACAGGGGCCATCAGGTCGCCATTCAACTGGAATCCCAGTACGAGTTTTAGCTACAAGGTTCTACTGTCTTCACAGCCCCCAATAAAGTTAATTTATAGATTCCCAAGGTTGTTCAGGGAGCTCAGACATCTAATCCATTTTCCTTCTGAGAACTTGAATCAGCAGGTTGGGGGGATGCGCATGTTAGGAGTGTTCAGGTCAGCTCCATAACTACCCAGGCCTTAACAATATCATACGCCCAGCGAGGTTTAAAACTTCCATAAAACTTTTAGATTCTTGGTTTTATTTCTCCTGCAATGGTTTTACTCCTTCTGCAAATATTGTAATAAAATTTTATATTAGGAAAGAAGAAAAGATAGGAACTAGACAACCTCTACCAAACATTTCAAAAAACAGTCTTTTTAAGAGGATAAAGTGGCAATTTTACCATATGCCATCATGAATAAAATTAACACGTCTACTATTCCTACTTACAAAGCTTAATAATTGCAACTTGATACTAAACTGCAAGATTCCATTAAAATGTTACTGGAGTATTGAAAAATGTGTTTAAACTATGTTATGAATTTGCTCTCATTACCTTCAACTCCGAAACACTTTACAAAGAAATGTATTTCCGCTTTATCAGTAAACATTTATTATCCAAAAGCCATATAATTTTAAAACATATAGTAAAATTATTTTGGATTTTAGATTTTGCTTCACATACTACTCATGTGACCAAGGAAACTCAATGCGGTGGCCTCCCAGCCATTTCATCACGAATGAGAGATTGGGAACCTCCTGAGAAAAACACCTCTTGACTACGTAACAGAGACTGTTGAGTGTTTCCTTCCCACGTCCCGCGTGGATCAGGGTTCAGGACCTGGAAGCGGAGCCGCACACAAATGAAAGAGAAAATGCACGAGATAATTTGGAAATATTGGGGGACCAGGCGAGTAAGTCCAACTCAGGAGGAAGGACTTCCCCTGGTGCTCAGGCCTCACCAAGCTTTTATTGATCTGGGATACACCCATAGCATAGCCCTTAGGCAGGTGACCCTTGGCCACAGGCAGACTAGCCCATCAGCAAGGATTTACATAATAATAAATGGGGCAGTTGCTTCAACTACCACTGTCTGGACAAACAGAGGTGGCGCCTAGCTCTGACCTTTGGTAAGGCTTCAAAGGCACCCAGCCTGGCGAGGGGGGGGGGGGGGGGGAGGTGTTCTCTGTCTACGCTTATCAGCTAGTGAAGACAATAAACGGTTTCCCACAAGAGACCTCAGTGTTGAAACAGAAGAGCTGTGAGGGCATCTTGCACATCATCTTCCTTCATTGCCAGGATTCATATTGAGTCATGGTTATTCCATTACCAAGCACAAGCTGGTCAACCTGTTGTCTAAATATGTGGGTCTAACTGCATGCAGTTGATATCACATCTTGATCCAGCAATATAAGATTTACAACATGGAAAAAGAACCCTGGAAGGCAATTTGGCTTTTTATTTTTTCAGTTTGTTTTTATTTTATGTTTTTTTCTACATGCAGGATAAAAGGGATATTGCTTCCAATCCAAGAAGAAAAATAAGTGTGATCTCAAGGGAATGTGTTTTATTGATTATTGCAAAGCAGGGGGAGCAAGTTCAATTGGCTCATGCTACTTGGTCTTGACATAGATGCAACTTTGCTGAGGAGAAAATGAGAATGAGGTAATGCCATCATAAATAATTGCTTAAATCATCTCAGCACGACGGAAGCTGAAATTCTGTAAAAGGAGTAAGCCCTGGCCATGGAATAGCAAGACAAAGGCAAAACCTAAAGTAATTGAGGGCTTTCCATTGGAGCGAGCTTTATACAACACATGCTTTAAATCTAAGTTTGGAGTCCCCTGTAGTAAATAGCTTTAGATCAAAGCAGCTTCTACAATGTTTACTACCAGCTTTAGCTACACAGACAGAAGGAAAGGGGCTGAGGGAAGACACACGTCACCAGCCTTCCCTCCAACGCTGCACAGCCACACCAGCAGAACAGGGCGCTTGTGACAAACAGCCCACAGCTTTTATGTCTCATCTAAATGCTGAATCCATCTTGATCTGTATTTTAAAAAAGGAAAATACAGCAACGGACTGAATGAAGAGCACTGAGATGCGCTGATATAATTCCCAGGATTCACTCTTCCCCTGGGGGAAAGCCGACTATTAAAGATAGAGAGGAAGATGCAATGCCGCTTCCATGATGTGGTTTGCCTAGTTTTCCAACATCCCTTCTGACCCCAATACATGCAAGTTTTACTAAGTCAAATAAAATCCCACATTGTCAAAGATCTTACTTCCTTTTTTAACTAGTCATTGAACAAAACTAATAGTAGATAATAGAAGATATAACAATAGATAACAATAGGTGGTGGGAACCCTCCTAAGGCATGTACAACTCTCGCTTCATCTTTATGGGAAAACTTTATGTGACATGGTCTCTGTTTTACAGCCCAGGTAACCATGGCGCGGAGAGGGAAAGCAATGCGCACGAGCTCCCTCTGCCATAAATGAGGACCAGCCCTTGACAGGGAGGCAGCAGGCTGGGGGTATGCAGAGCAGGGCCTGGAGCCAGACCCCCAGAAGGGGTCATCCCTGCCACATGCCTCTGTATGACTTCTGTCAGGGTTGTTACCTAGTTGTTCCTCAATGTCCTCTTTAGTAAATTAGGGTAATGGTTTCAAAGGGTACTGTATGTACTATGTACATTAATATTGTTAAGATACTACAAAAGTGTTTGGTAAATAAATGAGGTCTGATTTTCTTTTATATTCTACTAGAGGCCCGACGCACGGAATTCGTGCAAGGGCCTCAGCCCTTGCAGCCCAGGCTGCCTTGGCCCTCGCTGCCCACTGGTTGTTCCAGAAGGTCGTTCCAAAAGGTCGTTCTGGAAGGTTGTTCCACCATCTGGTCTAATTAGCATATTAGCTCTTTATTATATAAGATAATATGGCCCCTTTACAATATTCCCTGAGTAGTTTATTTTATTAAATGTATCACCTATTAGGTATGTGTAAGAAAGCAATCTAGAAAATTATGCATTGCACAGAGTTGGTAACTTTTGGTAAAATGGAACTCATTTAAGAAACAATTCATATAACTCATGAAAATTTTAAAGGAATATTTTTATGTACAAACATGACAAACTATCAATTGTAAAAATATCTACCCAAAAGAGTCCTTTTGTTAGCAAAAAAAAAAAAAAAAAGATGCTACTTCAGAATTTACTAAAGAAACTGCATGAGTACCTACAAAAATCTCATGAGAATGATTTATTAAATAGGTTATTTTTCAAGTAACTGTCATTTAAAATACAACTTTCCTAAGATTACAAGCACTAGTTTCTATTACTACACTTAAAATATTTTAAATGTTGCATAATGAATTAATGTTAGCCTGATATTTATATATTTTATTTGAAAATAGTACCTATTCTTAAAAAACTCCTAGAAGAAACCTAAGAATGATTCTAATCAAATAAACAGAACTAAAATATTATTAAATGCAATTTTATTTTTGTAACCAAAAATATTTCTTTCTTCATCTACAAAAATATGTTTTCAAATTAATTTTTCCACTGTTTGCCAATAATGTATTTGGTTGTATTGTGTGGTAAATAGGTTCTTCACTCTACAATATAATTCAAGGATACATTACAACACAAGAATATAAGTCTATAAATATAGAAAGATTGAAGTATAAAGACTAAAATATAAGTCATTATAAAATAGAAAGGCTAAGGCTCAGGTTTCATTTTAATTCTCTAATTCTAACATAATAAAGGAGACTGTCAGTAATCTAATTCGGTATTTTTCAATTTCCTTTGCCCATGGATCTACATTTTATTAAATAACTAGTATTAGGCAATTCCCTTTTACATTTAATCATGGATTGGCATAGAAAGCACTGCATCCTGTAAATATTTAAGAACATGAAATGAGAATGAACTTCTTACTTAATAGTATTTCTACCAAGTAATAAAAGTATGATATATTTGATAAATATAATGTACCGAGCAGATTACAGATATATTTCATTTGACTCAACAGAGGCCTAAAAAGTTGTATGTAAATCACATTCTTTTCAAATTGAACCATAATTTAAAGGAAGCTGAGGAATAGGTAGAGAACTCTGCTGTTTCCCTCACCTCCCTTTCTCCCTCTGGATCTGAGAAGCTATCAGACCACACAGGTGTCCCCTGGAGGGCTCACTGGTTTCTCTAGCTGACAGACATGCCAAAGCTCACGATAAAGAGACCAGGGCATTTCAACCAGGCACCTACATGGAGAAATGATACCTCGCTGCCTAGATGAGAGCTGATCAAAAAGAGAGGAAGCTACTATGCTGCCCGCCCCCACCCACTCAGGATTTCAGACACATAATGAATCCCATTCTCAGAGCCAGAGGACAGAGAGAAGTTCTGGAAGAGTAGCAGCCCTAACAGGCCTCATGGGCCAACAGCCTTGACAATAGGAACCAGAGGACAGAGAGAAGTTCTGGAAGAGTAGCAGCCCTCATGGGCCAACAGCCTTGACAATAGGAATACACAGAGAACGCAGAATCTATTTTTTTCAAAGGTTTGAAGGGGCAGGCACAATTTGCATACCATTTCAGTAACACCACACAGAGACCTAACAAAGAAATTCAAGATCAGTAGGGCACACACACAGGTACACACACACGCATACATGCACACTCACTCACTCTCACACTCACTCACTTCCAGATCCAAAGGACAGGATTTAGGATTTCATCTTACAAGATACCACGCATACATGCACACTCACTCACTCTCACACTCACTTCCAGATCCAAAGGACAGGATTTATGATTGCATCTTACAAGATATCAGGGGGAAATGCTACATTTCTAAAAAGACAAAAATGTGCAACTAACCATGGCAGATCCACACCTAGAAAACTGGAAGGTGTTAGTTCAATGGAGTATCTACAGGCTGCATAGGAATAAGACTCCAGGTTACAAATAAAACGTCAGGTCAAAATGTCATTAAGTTATCAGAGTAAAAGAGACACTTTTGAAATGCCACAATTTTGAACATTATTCATCTATATACCAAATGTAAGAATAATATTACAGAAATGATTCTACAAAAACAACTAAGTTAGAACCCATACTGCAGTACCCAGGAAAATAAGACAGTACTGAGTAGTAAGTCATTAGGCCTTGAGGAGTGTGTACATATAGAATAAATGACAACACATAGCTGGGATTTTGAAGAAATATACTGCAGGGGGAAGACCCAATAACAGCAGAGAATTAAAAGTAAAAACCATTTCAGGAAAAATCAGAAGCCTGAGATTACAAAAGTCATAGTAAAGGTGTCCTAGTCTCACCCGAGCCAGTTTGGCTCAGTGGATAGAGTGTTGGCCTGTGGACCAAAGCGTCCTGGGTTTGATTCCAGTCAAGGGCAGTCAAGGGCAGTCAAGGCCAGTCAAGGGCAGTCAAGGGCACGTATCTTGGTTGCAGGCTCCTCCCGGGCCCTGGTCAGCTCATGATGTCATCGATATTTCTCTCTGTCTTTCCCTCTCTCTTTCACTCCCTCTAAAAAAAACAATAGAAAAATATCCTCAGGTGAGGATTAAGAAGAAAAAAAAAATTTTTTTTTAAAAAGGTGTCCTAGTCTCATGGAGGAGATAGTGAGAGTAGGTAAATAAAAGTGTTCAGCTTGGCCTATCTTACGTTGGAAGATGTAGAAGCAGAGAATTTCAGAGAATAACACAAATAGATGGTGGGTTTAAGTACTATGAAATGGAAGTTATCTCTAATGGAATGCAAGAATTCTTGAGAAATTGCAAATTAAAAAAAAAAGAGAGAACTCAGTCATACCTGTAAATACAAGGAAAGTAAGGGGGGAGGAACAAAATACAATAAATATTAAACAGAAATATGACTATGGTCACACTAAATGAAAATGGAGTTAATTATCCTATTACAACAAAGAACCCCAATTTTGCAAAGAAACACACTTGGCAATTATTTTTTAAAATAAAAAACATTCTATAGTGTTTTTTTCAAGCCAATAGGAGAACAATGCAAATCAAGAGTGGACATGTTCTCAGTGGATGAGAGTCAGACGCCTATGAACCAGGAGATCACAGTTCAATTCCCAGTCAGGGCACATGCTGGGGCTGGAGGCTCAATTCCCAATGGGGGTGTGCAGGAGGCAGCAGACCAGTGATTCTCTCTTATCATTGATGTTTCTATCTCCTCCTCCCTTCCTCTCTGAAATCAATTAAAAAATATATATTTTTTTAAAGAATAAACATTGTGACCAGTTTAAAAAAAAAGAGTGGACATGTTGTAAAGGCCAGGTGCGTGAGAATTCAAAAACCTCTGAGAGAAGCAGCCACAGGATGTTGCCACCCGCTCACAGAGTCATGGTTAGAGACCATCAGTCTGCACTCCTGAGAAAAATCAGGGGCAAGACAGAAAACCGGGAAAAAAATACTGGGGAAAAGAAAAGAAAAAATAGATCTACCTGCAACCATGTTGAAAAAATTTTTTCACATTTTTTTCACAACTGATTTTAAAAATCAATAAATATGTAAACATGTTAAATAACATGATTACCACACTTGATTTCTTTTTTTAAAGTATTCTTTTAAAATATGTTTTTATTAATGTTTTAGAGAGAGAGGAAGGGAAAGGGATAGAGAGAGAAATAGAAACATCAATGAGAGGAACATCATCTATCAGCTGCCTTCTGCTGGCCCCCTACTGGGCATTGAGCCCTAAATCCAGGCATGTGCCCTGACCCGGAATCAAACTATGACCTCCTAGTTCATGGGTCAACACTCAACTATTGAGCCACACCAGCCAGGCCACATGATTAATTTTGCCCTAGTTGACATTATGTCCTAAATGCATTCTGTAGAGATTAAAACCCTATCATTTCACATAGCAGAAATGGGAAGTGAAAGCACACGTGCGCAATGAGATACATACAAGGCTTTTATACAGCATTCTTTATAACACTCCAGGACTAGAACTCACTGAAAATGTCTATGATCAGTGGAATGGATAAATAAGTGTCAGTACATTCATACTACACAACCGTGAAAACTAATAAAAAAGTTATCTACACAATAACCTAGATAAATATTCCAAACAATGTTAATATGCCAGACACAAAGAAATACCTATTCTGTGACTCCACTTATACAAAGTTTCTGACATACATAAAACTGGAGTAATTAAGAATACATGCTTCAGTATGAAAGTATAAACAAAGCAAAGCAGTGATAACCATGACACAAATGAGACTGGTTAAATGTGGGGGAGAGGTAGGTGATAATTATGAGCGAGAAATAAGAGGTTCCTGGGTATTAACATGTTCTAGGTCTTAACCTTGGTGGTGATTATACAGATCTTAGTGTGTGTTAAATCACTGAGCAGCAAATTTTGTTTTATTCAATCATCTGTACATGTTTAAGTGGTTGAGAATGGAATAACACTTCAAAACAGAAATCAGTGTACCTAATATGGCAAACTATTAATAACTGTTAAAGCTAGATGATCGTGAGATGTGGATTTGTTATAGTATTCTCACTACTTCCTCACTTGAAAATTCCAACAAAAAGTTAAAACTGCATTTAGAATATAAAATATATACAAATCTATTCTCTTTTCTCTGCCTATTTTGCTTGATGTTTTTAATGATCATAAAGAATCAAGAGCTATCTCCTCATTTCTAGTAGCAGATCTAAGTAGCCACATTGATCAATAAACTTATTAAAGGGAAGTAATGAAATCTAAATATAGATTTGCCCAACGAAAGTCCAAAAGGATATGGAATAGCTAAATGAGTCCTTCCCTAGTGGTGTAGTCCTCCAGAGCCTCGAAATACAGATTATAATTACTTTCCAAACTTGAGGGATGTTTCCTGGTAATTGAACCATTTAACTTTTAAACAACAATTCCCTTAATAGTTTTGGATTTAAATTAACATCCGGATTATATTGGTTCAGAGACTGCCATTGAATTAGCTACTTTGGGGCACTAAAACATATACCTTGGAAATTACAAAAGTAAAAACTCTAATTCCAATTACCTTCAATAAGTCTGGCTAGATTTTCAGGGAATTACTTATGTAAACCAGTAAGGAAGCCCTCGATTTTAAGAGACAGACTTTCGATGTAAAATTCAAATATTTCTATAGGCAAATACGGTATTTCAGATGTTACATCGTAGAACAACTTAACTTTATCCTAAATAGAACCCAGGAACCTCCCTGAGATGACGTGGAAATGAGTAAATCTCCTCCGTAAAACAACGTGGGTCCAGCAAGAGCCTTTCTTTCTAATGTGCTGTTGGTCTCTCAGCTAGACCTGCACAGCCTCTCCCTCATTTCTTCAGCAAGGATCCCAGGTCCGCCCTCCAGGCCATGCGCCCCAGCAGCCTGTGGTGTCAGTGACAAGCATTCCTGCTAGTTGTGCCTTGGTAGGCCCCTACTTCTTAAATAACGCTCTTGCATATCTTGAGTATCCTCTCAATGGTCCGGCTACCGCCACGCTGTGGGAACATACTTATACCTGGGTATAGTTTCTTAAAGTTGTCAAGTAAGTGATCCTTCTATAAGTGCAGAAATATGTGTGGGTTTGTCCCATATATATTTTAACTAATCAAATCTTAAATAAATTTTGTAACTTTAACTTAAAACTTAGCTTTTTCTTCAAAAAACGATTTATAAATGAAATAAATATGTAAATATCATAAATTAATCAAATACTCTCTGTTCAAAGTTTCCTAAACTTCCCTTGATTAATCAATTGAAATTATTATCCGAATTTTCCACAAAACTGATCTTTGGAAGGTGAACAGATAAGTTCTTTGTTTGGCCTGGCCTCCCAATTTCAAACCGATACTTCTCTATAGTCACACCCTGAACAAATCCAACTTTGTTTAGTTCAAAGAGGCAGGGGAGGGAAATTTCTAACATGAACTGGGAGGTGACTGACTGAGGCAGTGGCAGCCTGGTGTGGCCTGGACAGGCCCCTTCTCCTCCTCCCGTGGCTTCTCATTAATATTGCACGGGGCTCAGGGAGCACCAGACTTGCTGCCACAGGTCAACAATCTCCCACAGAGAAAAGGCATCTGTTCAGCCGTCTCCCAAGTCACTGCGATCTTCCCGGCATCCTCTCTCTTCCTCCGCCTCAGGGCAGTGACGGCAGTGAGCGAGGATGCTTTCCTTCCAGAGAAAGGCCATCACGTGAGGAGGACCAGGAAGAGTCCGATCGCTCCAGCAGCATCCAAACCACCCTGCAGGCACCCTGCACAGAAGAGGCCTGCTGAGCTGAGCTCTGTGTGGCCATGGAAATGCCCAGACATGTGAGCACACGCCTTATAAAGTGCTAAAGCCTCGTTACAATGGGGATTTCCTGTGTGTGCAGAGTAAAATGCATAGTCAGCACCTGGGGGTTGGGGAGGGGGAAACAGAATCAAACAGAGTTTGTGCTCTGTGCCTATCAGTTGTCAAAGGGGAGGGGCTGGAAGTGGGGGGATGGGCCAAAAAGGTGAAGGGAATTAAGAAGTTAAAAATCCCAGGCATGTAATGCACAGCATAGGGGATATAGTTATAATATAATAGTAACTTTCCACAACGGCAGATGGTTACTAGATTTCTTGTGGTGTTCACTTCTTAAGTTATATAAATGTCCAATAACTGCTTTACACCTGAGACTAATATAATAGTGTATGTCAACTATCGTTAAAAATGGATAAATTTTTTTAAATCAAACACTGCTAATGATTGGAAACTTCCTTGAGAGAAGATCAGTTTGATTACATAAGAACAGCTCACCTACACTAGTTATAAGGCATGAATTATTCCAGCTTTCTCATATACTCTCGTTTCATTCATGTTAGCCCTTTTATTCTTATTCAACTAGAGACCTGATGCACAAAATTCATGCAAGAATAGGCCTTCCTTCCCTTGGCTGCTGGCACTGGCTTCCCTCTGGCACCCGGGACCCAGGCTTCCCTCCGGCTGCCAGGGGGCACCAGGACCTGGGCTTCCCTTGTAGCCCTGGCTTCGCCTGGAAGGACTTCCAGTCTAATTAGCATATTACAATTTTATTATTATAGATTGTAAAGAATGGAGACCTCTGACTTTAAAGAAGAAAGAAAGAGAATATTTCCCACGAACTAAAACTGGTAGTTAATTATGGCAGAGCTGAGAGCCACATTCTGCTCTTTTGACTTAAGTCTAGTGCATTTTTCATTCATTATACGGCCTTCTCTACAACCTGTCACCCCGTTCCTCTTTCAATATAAAGTAGCTACAAAATTGGAGACTTCCTTCATCTGACTGTCTCTTGTTTTCACTCCTGAGTTGAAGCAATGCTGATCAGAAAGTGGAAACTGCTCAGGAAATTAGGCGTTGTGACGAGCCAAGTTAAATGTTGGTCCTGCATTGCACCCAGGCTACTCAAATCTTTCCTGAGTGTTACTGTGTCTGGGGCTGTAAGTCTTAACGGTGAGTAAATTGTTTCTCTCTGAAACAAGAAACAACTTTAGCACTGTGCTGAGTAAACAATCTGTTTGATATAATACCACCATAAATACATTTAAATTAAATTACCTAAACTGCTTTAATCTTTCCATTTTTAATCCCCAGACTATCTTTATGAAAATACTTTGAGTACAGCAGTGCTCATAATATGCTTGTTATTACCAATGTTAAAAATCTTACCCGGTAATAAAAGTTCACATTGCTTCTGCTTGCTAAGATATAAAAGCATAAATGGGATCTCTTCTGTTTATGTAAACTGTCCATTGTTGTCACTGGTTTCAATAATGAAAAGGAGAATTACAATGACTTTTTAAAATAAATGGTGATCCTTACAATGTCTATAAAAGGAGTCACTTTTGTATTTGTTAGTGTTACTAAAATTGTCCTTTTTTTCTTTCTCATTAAGGGAAGTTTCATAGGAAATGTTGCTTTGCATAAGTTTTCAATAACCAAAATTATATTACCCAGCATTAAATTTAAAATTTAATCAGAAACTGAGAGTTGATACTGTTAATGATAACCTTAAAGCAGCACAAGATTTGTGCAGTAAGTTATAAAAAAAAAAAACTTCACTGCAAAAATTGTCAAAATTCACTTTATCACAACTCTAGAAATTAACCAAAGGCTTTCAATAATTTAAGGGGGAAAATGGATGAACAGCACACACTATGATGTGTTAATCTGTCCTATTTCCATACACCAGTTCAATGGTTGCCTTGATAATCAACAGCCCTCCAATTACAGGTCTCATGAACACCAGCAGTCCAGTCTAGTAGCCACTGGAGGGGAGGGGGAAGCGAAGAGAGTGGGAGCTACCCCAAAGCCTCACCCACAGAGTATATACCATCTGACAGTTCATGGGAACACCCACACATAGGGCTTGTTTTTATTTGACCTGACTCAAAGCTTGCTCATCACAATCAGCTTTTTCCCAGAGGCATTTGTTGAAACCAATCAGCAGCAAATGTCTGAGAAACCAAACAAAAAAGAAAGAATAATGAACCTCTGGGAAACTTGCAAGTGTACCAAAATATTCATAACGGGAGTCCCAGAAACGAAGGAGATAAAGAAGTAGACAGAAAGACTATATGAAAAATGGTACCCAAAAACTTTTCATATTTGAGGAAAAACATAAATCCACCTATACAAAAAATTCTACAAACTCCAAGTAGGATAAACTTACAGTAAACTTACATATATACTATCCTATATAATAAAAGCCTAATATGCTAAGTGTCTGGTCAACCTGTCAGCCTTTCATCCAATCAAAGCGTAATATGCTAATGATATGCTAAGGCCACTCAACCGCTTGCTATGATGTGCACTGACCACCAGGGGGCAGATGCTTCAACCAGTAGTTTAGCTTGCTTCTGGGGTCCGGCCAATTGGGACTGAGCAGATGGGCCAGACATGCCCTGAAGCCCTCCCATGTTCCCTCCCCGGCTGGCCAACCTCCCGTGTCTCTCCCAGGCCCCGATCATGCACTAGTGGGGTCCCTCAGTCTGACCTGAACTCTCTCCCAATCTGGGACCCCTCGAGGGATATCAGAGAGCTGGTTTTTGCCCGATCCCACAGGCCAGACCAAGAGACCCCACTGGTATATGAATTCGTGCACTGGGTCTCTAGCATATAATATGTACACATACATATATATTATATATTAAATACATTATATAGTATATTATACTAGTATATATATAATACATTCATTCATCTTACATAGAGCTGGTCTCCTTTTTATGTTAAATATGTCATATATATATTAGTTTAGAAAGATAAAGTTCTGCAGATGGATATTAGTGATGGTTGTTTAACAATGTGAATATACTTAATACTACCAAACTGTACATCTAAAAATGGCTATAATGGTACATTTTATATTATATATATTTTACAATAAAACAAAATGAAAAAGTGCAATTTTTATTTCATTTCCCCTGCTTTTATTTTTATTTTTATTGAGTTTATTGTGGTGACATTGGTTAATAAAATTATATAAGTTTCAGGTGTACAATTTTATAACACATCATCTGCATATTGTGCGGTGTGTTCACCATCCCAAGTCAAGTCTCCGTCCACCACCATTTATCCCTCCTTTACCCTCCCCCACCTTCTCCTACCCTCCTTCCCTTCTGGTGATCATCATACCTTTATCTGTGTTTATGAGTTGTTTTTGTTTGGGCCTTTGTTCAATCCCTTCTTTTAGTAAGCACACATTCTTGAAAAATTAATATTACATGAAAATAAAAGGAACATATTAGAAATGGAGACACCTCCAGGAAAATCTTATATTGCTAATTACTTGTCCACCAGCTCTGAGGCATTTTCATTATCATAGTAAATTATATAATCATTACATAATTATCTATAATTATATCATATAACTATAATTATAACTAATTGAAGATCTCCTAAGAAACTACAATATGCCAGGGGTTATATATAATAAAAATACTTTTTATTGCCTTTGTCCCTTTCTCATTTGGGCAGGACAATTTGCCTCTTTATCTTTTGATGTCAAAAGAACTTCCTCTTAGAATATAAGCTTTCTCCGAAGTTTTCCTTCCCAAACCTACTTCATAAGCCATAGAAGCTGTTGAAAGTATCCTAAAAAGCCTATTAAGAAATAAGGAGAGGAGCCAAAAATACTAATTCTTATCGCATTTATAAAATAAAAATTTCCCCCAGGTATTTATACTTATGGGACTCAAAATAGATGTCCTATTAAACTGTTCTGAGATTGCATAAAGGGAAGCATGAACGCTTGAAGGCGAAGAGAGAGAGCTTCAAAATGTGTATAATGTACTTTGATGAGGAGAATCAAAGGATTGCAGATTTAATCACATGCAGAACTCTAAAGTCTAATTATAGGAGTCCATCATCCAGAGCCAAAGGCCAGAAACTAATTCTTGCCCGTAAATGTAACTGAATTAAAGCGCATTTTGCAGAAGTAGCATCTGAGCTTCATGGGGCCATGGTTGTTTCAGCCTTTTGCTCCATTTACTTTGTTGGCAAAATTCTGCCAGAACACAAAACAAATCTTGGAATCCATTAATCAGAAATTCTTTAATGCATTTTGAGGAAGGAAAAACTTCTAACCTAAAGCAAGTCCAATCAGTAGAATTACATATATATGTATATACTAAACTTAAAATTTAATCAGAAACTGAATATATATATATATATCTACACTAATAAAAGAGAAACATGGTAATTGGCGTACGACAGCTACCCTTTTCATTGGCTAATTAGTGAGTATATGCAAATTAACTGTCAGCCAAGATGGCGGCCGGCAGCCAGGCACTGAAGTGAGCAGGGAGGCTTGCTTG
>NW_005368491.1:1325100-1326594 GCF_000412655.1 Myotis brandtii | reverse complement strand
CTATAATGGTACATTTTATATTATATATATTTTACAATAAAACAAAATGAAAAAGTGCAATTTTTATTTCATTTCCCCTGCTTTTATTTTTATTTTTATTGAGTTTATTGTGGTGACATTGGTTAATAAAATTATATAAGTTTCAGGTGTACAATTTTATAACACATCATCTGCATATTGTGCGGTGTGTTCACCATCCCAAGTCAAGTCTCCGTCCACCACCATTTATCCCTCCTTTACCCTCCCCCACCTTCTCCTACCCTCCTTCCCTTCTGGTGATCATCATACCTTTATCTGTGTTTATGAGTTGTTTTTGTTTGGGCCTTTGTTCAATCCCTTCTTTTAGTAAGCACACATTCTTGAAAAATTAATATTACATGAAAATAAAAGGAACATATTAGAAATGGAGACACCTCCAGGAAAATCTTATATTGCTAATTACTTGTCCACCAGCTCTGAGGCATTTTCATTATCATAGTAAATTATATAATCATTACATAATTATCTATAATTATATCATATAACTATAATTATAACTAATTGAAGATCTCCTAAGAAACTACAATATGCCAGGGGTTATATATAATAAAAATACTTTTTATTGCCTTTGTCCCTTTCTCATTTGGGCAGGACAATTTGCCTCTTTATCTTTTGATGTCAAAAGAACTTCCTCTTAGAATATAAGCTTTCTCCGAAGTTTTCCTTCCCAAACCTACTTCATAAGCCATAGAAGCTGTTGAAAGTATCCTAAAAAGCCTATTAAGAAATAAGGAGAGGAGCCAAAAATACTAATTCTTATCGCATTTATAAAATAAAAATTTCCCCCAGGTATTTATACTTATGGGACTCAAAATAGATGTCCTATTAAACTGTTCTGAGATTGCATAAAGGGAAGCATGAACGCTTGAAGGCGAAGAGAGAGAGCTTCAAAATGTGTATAACGTACTTTGATGAGGAGAATCAAAGGATTGCAGATTTAATCACATGCAGAACTCTAAAGTCTAATTATAGGAGTCCATCATCCGGAGCCAAAGGCCAGAAACTAATTCTTGCCCGTAAATGTAACTGAATTAAAGCGCATTTTGCAGAAGTAGCATCTGAGCTTCATGGGGCCATGGTTGTTTCAGCCTTTTGCTCCATTTACTTTGTTGGCAAAATTCTGCCAGAACACAAAACAAATCTTGGAATCCATTAATCAGAAATTCTTTAATGCATTTTGAGGAAGGAAAAACTTCTAACCTAAAGCAAGTCCAATCAGTAGAATTACATATATATGTATATACTAAACTTAAAATTTAATCAGAAACTGAATATATATATATATATCTACACTAATAAAAGAGAAACATGGTAATTGGCGTACGACAGCTACCCTTTTCATTGGCTAATTAGTGAGTATATGCAAATTAACTGTCAGCCAAGATGGCGGCCGGCAGCCAGGCACTGAAGCGAGCAGGGAGGCTTGCTTGCTGCAGACTCCAACGTTCGCCGCCT
>NW_005368491.1:1299984-1323873 GCF_000412655.1 Myotis brandtii | reverse complement strand
TATTCAATAACTAGGTTAGGATATTAAGCATAACATATTATTGATAAATGGAGTCTTAAAAATATTTATATAGCATATATAGAAAGGGGTATTTTTTTCTGAAAATTAAATATATGAAAGACTGAAAGAAAAATATATGCTTCTACAATGAAAAATTCAAATGTAATCTGAAAATTTATAAGACAAGACTATGTGGTATGTTTCACTTAATCACAGAGAATGAATTATGTAGTAGAAACATTATATCTATGTCAGTGATCTCTGCATTGCTGAGAAATTGAGTTATTCCAGAAAACATGAAAGCAGACAATAAACTAAACAAGGAATTCGCATTCTTCTTTGTGAAGACTATACTGGTTTGACAGTGAGGAAATACTGTAAACTGACATTTCACCCTCTGCTCCGTTAGCTTATGGAGCTTTCAATAGGGTGTTTTTGACGCATTCTTTTGGCTGATATATCACACCCACCTAAGTAATACCTGACACACACTAGGCACCTAGCAAGTATTTGTTCAATAAATGAATATCTGGGGTGTGGTTTTGATAGCCTTTAGCCTATAAGCAAGGTGGGTGACTTTTTGTTCATTGGTAACAGCACCCTAGTTAGTCCCTGAAAATGGAAATCATTTTCATTAGTGTCCACATTGTCCTCCCACTACACCCATTAACTGCAAAACCAATGATAAGTGGTCTTTGTACAAAGAGATGCCACAGATTCTCTTGTAAGTATCTGAGTTTCAGATCATCCTCCACCAGTTCTGGCAACTATGATGACAGCTAACTACTTCCGCTGGGGCCTGGGGAGGTGCAGAAATTCCAGAACAGGGTCATCTCTTGCTTAAATGCACTACGTCTGATATTGTTTAAATGCTATGTACATTTGCCTGGGATTTATATACTCTCAGAAAAAAAGAATTTTGATCAGTAAAGGTTCTGATTGTGTTTTCTGATATTAATTTTTCAGAAAAAAAGATGCCAGATAAAAATAAAATGTATCCATCATTCTAATGTTATTAATGCTTAGATAGTAATTGTAGATGATTTTAAATTTCTTTCCGACATACTTTTTCCAATGCCTGTTTGTGTATTTGGGGTATTTTTTATTTTATTTTAATTTCCCTGGGAATGAATTGAACATCCCTAAATTTTACAAATGTGTGACTGCCTGGGAACAAACTTTCGCTGTAACTGAGTACAGTACATGTAAAAGTAAGGAAACATCCAACTGAGCCCATTATGTGATGTGGTCTGGATTAATAACTAGTTGTAGAGAACAAAACCTAAGAAGAGTAGCATTAAAATGATTCCAAATCTAAGTGTTCTATCTGCTGGGACGCAGGTTGCCTCAGGTGTAGGAAGGTATGAGACTAGCATGCTGGGATAATTAGTACACATTTGTTTTGCATTTTTGTGAGCCCTTGAATTCCTTCCAGTGTGATGGCAAAATTTTTTTTCTTGCTTTTTCACTTAAGTTTACATCTTTTGTAGTCCCTATGTTTATATTCTTTGAAAACAAAGCTGTAATTGTTAATCATACATCTATTATGCCCTTTGTTTATGTCAGTACAATCAACGATGCACTGTAGGTGGTATATTCAAATCTTTCACTATTTGTAACTTTTTGAAATATATTTTATTTGATGCCATGCTGCTTGGAATATAGTAGTTTCATACATATATTAAAGATTATTGTTTCGACTTCATTTTTTTAGTGCATGAAATTCTCTATCTTCATAATAAGACTAAAATAAAGAAACAACCCTTTCTGAGGGAAGGATGAGCAAGATGCAGAAAATATTGGGGGGAAAGGCCATTATTAAAAATGGCAAAATAACTTTTACTTTCACGTTGATGAGTTTGATACGCATACCTGCCCAGGGCTGGGAAGCTTCAGGACAGAGATTTCCTTTATCATGAAAGTTAAATTGACTTCTGTTCTGTGATGTCCGGTTGGCCACCTCCATTGGCCCAGCCTTCCTCAGAGATTGCGTCAGGACTCAGCCTGCATTAATGGTGCCTGGGGAATGGCAGCTCTGCAGCTCTGGGACTGATAGGTTGGTAATTTTGCTTGAGCAAGAATTCATGGAGCTAGACCAGGAGAGTACAGGGCCTTGAAAAGCCTTAAGGGCATGGCAGGGCACCCTGTACTCACCATCTGAGGAACATTGCACGGAGACATGTTATTTCATTAGAAGGAACAGTTAGGCTTAGAAAATAAGATTTGGGCCTCTTACATAAAATGGACTTAGAAACCTTTTTCATAAAAAAAGAGAAGTGATAAAAGGAATAATGTCTAATCAAGAGATGGCAATGGGAAAAAATATATTTTCTCTCCAGTAACACAAAGGATGAAAAATAGTCAGTTGGGGCATGAGATAAGGAAAACAAATAGATACATGTAATCAAGAAGGAGAGGCCTTCAAAAGTTACTTGTTTTCTAATTTCAGCCTTGATTAAAGCATGAACTGCATTTTAAGAGAGAATGAATGAAATGTGCCTTACCATGCAACTCTCTGTGTTGGATCAGGGCCTAAAAACATATCTAATATAATGCCCACAAGTATTAACAGAGAAATGAGACAAGATAGGCTGAACCAAGGGTCAGTAACTATGGACTTTGGGCCAAATCAAGCCCTCTCTCTTTTGTTTCTGATTTTTTTAATTAATTTTTTTTTTTTAGTAAATATAGTTTCCTTAGAACACAGTCACACTCATTCATTTGCATGCTTCTAGTCTATGGTTGCTGTTAAGATACAATGGTTGAGTAGTCACAATAGATAAGTGTAGGCACAGTCTGTAAACCCTAAAAGAATTACTTCTATTGTAAAAGCACACTGGTTTCTGGGCTAGACCTGAGGAAAACATTCTCAGAGAACGTTAGTTTTCAGAAATGTCTTAAGTGCTCTTAGGAAAAAAGAGAAAACTAAAAGTTATCGAATAATGATTTCACGCCACAAGTTGAGATGTAATGCTCTCACACTGTGCTTAAAAAACCCTAGAAGTACCATTACAATTCAATCAATTAGGAAACGGAGGGTCAGAAACATCACACGTCGCACAGTCCAGGGTCCCTCCATGCTGTGTGGGTTGCGTATTGTACAAGGGTGTCACACCAAGGGGGTGCTGTGTGTTCACAGATATGTAGTTATATATTTATGAAGAGTGTGTGATCGCAATCATTCCTATGTTAAAACAAAATCAGCATTACAAGAATTTGGAGGGAAGTATATTAAGATAGGATGCCTTTATTTTGAACTCACGTGAAGATGCCATCTGGTCTATTGGCAGTGATTCCTATGATATTGAACCATATTGAAATAACTAATCAGCATATGAGGGTGGAATGAGAAACCACATAAGGAAACATGAGGGGAGATTTGAGTTAGCAGCCAGCATGATGTGCATGGGGTTTGTTGTTTTTCTCCACAGTGAAATGGAAGCAGAGCATTCAGACATAAATGAACACAGGCTGGACTGAAAGGCAGCCCATATTTTGCCACCTAGAGCTGTTACCTATTTTTTATGGAGAATACCTTTGTGCATTCTTTGGTTCTTGTGATGCTATTAAAATGTAAATTTTGTAGCAACATTAATAATAGACCTTCTGTGAATTGTATGCATCTCACATAGAGTGGGGCTCCTTTTTATGTGAAAGGAATATGCCTTGCTTACATTTTATTTATTTTTTTAAATATATTTTATTGATTTTAGAGAGGAAAGGAGAGGGGGAGAGAGAAACATCAATGATGAGAGAGAATCATTGATTGGCTGCCTCCTGCATGCCCCCCCACCCCCACTAGGGATCGAGCCTGCAATACAGGCATGTGCCCTTGGCTGGGATTGAACCCGGGACCCCTCAGTCCATAGGCCGACGTTCTATCCACTGAGCCAAACCAGTTAGGGCCTTGCTTACATTTTAATATTTAGTATTATGAGAATCAACTTTAAATATACAGATGAAATACTGGCAGTAAGTAAAATCCTTTGGAGATGGTGTATACTAGTATACTTCAAATTAAAGCCAATCGTGTTAGCTCTTAAGTTCATTGTATTTTAATAATAGCATTTTCACAAGTTCTAATGTAAAAAATTTTGGACCATATATGTATGCATACATACACACTCAGATAAAATGGTTTCCAACTTAATACTTAATGTTTTGGAGGTGTTTTTCTTTAATAAATTTAAAAATACTGTTATAGTTCTATAAACACTTTTACTAAGTAAATGTAAGAATACAAGTTTTATATTCTAGGAACAGGTACAGTATAGTAGGACTGAAGAACAGTTGATTTAAATTGGAGGATTTCACAATGGGGTTGATACTCAACTGAGGTTTAGAAAACAGGAAGGATTTAGAAAAATGTGGGGGGAAAGCAGGTGCCTGTGGCAGAGGAAACGCCCAGCAGGCAGAAGAGAACATGAGTCTTGGGGAAGTCAGCCCAGGGAGACATGCACTGAGGCTCGGCAAAGAAAACAAAATCAATCGCAGGGAATTAAGGTCATCGTATGGATGACTGGGCTGAAAAGAGAAATCTGAGCATGCTCACTGGTCCAATTGCTTCAGTTAACTGAATTTAAAGCTACGAGAGACTGGAAATAGCAGACGTCAGAAAATATCAGAGAATACACCTGCTCTGTCTGAATGACTAGGAAGAGCCAATGAAAAGTAAGAGCATATGGACCACTATTGAAAGGAAGCTAGAGGGTCCCTCCCTGGAGACATGCCCGAAGGCTGGAGTGAATACACTGAGGGTGCACAGTAAGCAACGCTCTCTGGAAACCCTAGGATTCGTTTCCATTGCTACCTACTGGACCTAGAATACTTAGGTATGTTCTTTATTTCCTTTACTTTTCTGCTCAGTGAATTTAGCATTATATTGCACACAAATATTTAAGTTAAATTAATAAGACATTTGGTACATAAGAAGCTTTTTAAAACTTATAAAGTTTTAAAAAGTTATCTTTCAAAAGCACAACACTTTGCTCAGAATGACCATCTTTTAAAGCTGCAGTATCTAGAACGCCGCTCACTCTACACGAACTTTTCCGTGAGCTCCCCAGCCTCTGTCCTGCTCTAGCTCCCGAGTTTGATCACCCTCAGCAAGTGTCTCCTCAGCGCCCTCTCCACTGTGTCTGGGATGCCCGTTTCTCTGTGCGTGCCTATACCTGCCTCACACGTGGCAGCGGCACCTCCTTGAACATACCAGTGAGAGAGAGGGAGGCATGTCCACATATGATTTTTTAATCAGAGAAATGTCTTTCTATTCTCCATGCCTTACCATTCAAAAAGCAAACGAACATACAAACAGTACACACATTTACATCAAGAGGAGCACATGCGTACATACCCTTTTCTGCTTAGGAAGAGATCTGCCACCTCACCTTTGCCACAGTTGGTCTCAGACACATGTCAGCTTCATCATGTAATGATTGTGTGAGTGAGCGGGATCTCACAACAGACCATCCCCCACATACACTGGCTCAACTTACAGTTTTATTTTACTTTCTTTTTCAATATATTTTATTAATTAAATTTAATTTTTTTAAATATATTTTATTGATTTTTTACAGAGAGGAAGGGAGAGGCAGAGAGATAGAAACATCAATGATGAGAGAGAATCATTGATCAACTGCACCTTGCATGTCCCACACTGGGGATCAAGCCCACAACCCTGACATGTGTCCTAACTGGGAATCAAACTGTGATCTCCTGGTTCATAGGTTGACACTCAACCACTGAGCCACACAAGCCAGTGGAGAGAAAGCAGTTTGCATTCAGTAGAATCCTTACTGAGAATTCTGAATTTGATGGTTTCAGGCTGGCCATACGTGATGCTGGGCAGCAGTAGGCTCTAGAGCTTCCAGCCAGCCGGGCAATCACAAGGGTGAACAACCCATACTCCACAGAGCACAGTGCTGCCAGCATGTTGTAGACACTGTATTGAATAAATTATGTGAGCTCTTCAACACTTTATTATAAAATAGGCTGTGTGTGTTAGATGATTTTGCCCAGCTGTAGGCTAATGTAAGTGTTCTGAGCACGTTAGAAGTGGGCTCAGCTGAGCTGTGCTGTTTGGTAGGTGAGCGGTGTTAAATGCATCTTTGACTTAGGATATTTCCAATTTACAGTGAGTTTATCCAGTCAAGGAGCATCTGCACTACATTCACATTCAATGTAGTAACTGTTTGAGCCATGTGGGGGCGCAGTAATAGAAAGGGGAGGCGGTGCTAAGAAGAGGGAAAGGAAGGCACCCAACCGTCCCACCCTCCCAGTACAAAGCAGTCACGGAAAATTAAGTTAGCTAAATATGTGGCTAGTTAAACTTTGTGACACAGTAGGACTGCATTTTATATATTTGATTTTTATGATTCACTGGGGCCTGTGAATTATCAGAGTAGAAGATACATTCATGCCCACTGCATAGAATGTGAAGCATAATTTTATCATTTAAAATTATAACACCAATTTATACGTGTATGTCTCACTTGATGACATATTTTCAGTCATGTCTATAATTTATTGGATGCTTGGCCTACCATATAAAATCAAATTATAACACTGTTCCTATGAGGAAATATAAACTTTTTATAACTATCTGCCCTACAGTGAGGCTTCTAAGAATGCACTGGGTGACAAGTGAGGACGTGCCATTGCGGATTTAGCAACTCTACTTGGCAAACATTTATGGTTAAAGATAAAATGCCCCTTGTGAGTGTTTAACAGCTTATGTAAACCAGTTTAAAATGTTGAGCTGCATATGTGTTAACCTTAACCTTGAAAACCCTGATCCAGGACCACCTCTCTGCATACATCCTCCCCGGGCTCCTGAGGGTAACTAGTTTCCCATAGATGTCACCCACCTTATTCATCCTGCCTTGCACTGCACCGTGCTTCCCTCTGGCCTATCTCTAGAATGCTAACCAGTGCAGTGGTGTTAACATAGGAAGCCTACAGATGTTAGACTGAATTATAGAATTCTCATTATGTTCTTTCTAGAAAAGTAAATTCACTCACAATAATTGTGGTTTATTAATTAAAAAAAACAACACTTGGTGATTGGTGTGATTTATTGAGCAATATGTAAACCTCAATTTCTTCTGAATTCATAGCATTTGGACACATACTATGGAAAGTAAAACCACTGACCAAAATAATGAACCTGACTCATGAAGCAAGAGTTTAAACATATTCATTACAATTATCCCAATAATAGGATATAATTTTAGAGACAGATATTAAATCATATCATTTATTACTATAGAAAAATAAGTTATTTAGATGACTTTGAGCATGAAAAAATTACTAAAGTAATTAGATTACTAAAGTACTTTACTGAAAATATTTATATTTGTTTGAGATATTTATCCCCCCATAATCTTTTATTTTTAATCTTTACTCAAGGGTATGTTTTTCTTGATTTTTAGAGAGAGAGGAAGGGAGGAAGGGAGAGGGAGAGGAGGAGAGGAAAGCAGAGAGAGAGAGGAAGAGAGAAAGAGAGACATCGATCAGCTGCTTCTGTACATGCCCGGACCAGGGATTGAACCCAAGTCCAGAATCAAACAGCAACCTATTGGTGTATGGAACAATGCTCCAACCAATGAAGCCAACCAGTCAGGGCTATCCCCCCACAGTCTTAAGGTATAATTTCAATGTAAAGAAGTTCTGTCAGCAAATGTCTAAAGATCTATGTTCAAATCACGTGATCAGCAGAGAATGGAGATACCATCATAAACTCTCCCTCTGCCCGCAATGGATCATGGTGGATGAAGTTTTTATAGCTAAAATCTGACCTTACCTGTTGTAAAACTGTTGTGTGTTTGTTTTTTCAAGATAATACTGCTTTCAGTTGGTTTAGCTGCCAGATCTCCATAACCTGTAGCA
This sequence comes from Myotis brandtii, assembly GCF_000412655.1. Lineage (NCBI taxonomy): Eukaryota > Metazoa > Chordata > Mammalia > Chiroptera > Vespertilionidae > Myotis > Myotis brandtii. The sequence continues at coordinate 1,315,986 of NW_005368491.1, read as the reverse complement.
TGAGAACACTATATGAATGAACATTTACACCTGCTCACACAAGATCTGAATGTCCACATCCACTATATCAAGCATGTCAAACTCGCGGCCCGCATGCAGCCCACAACACATATTTTTGCAGCCCAGCCAACATAACGGTATGTAAGAAACATTTTAATAAAAATTGTGTAACTTAATTTTTACAATATCCTGTTATACATAATTATTAATAACAAACTACAACGTTCGCTAATGACTGATTAATCGTGTTGCATTCATTTCCCTTACACGCCTTATGTGCAGCTGCACCATTTCTCTCCACTAATACCAGCAGCGAATATTTCAGCAGCCGATTGCCACGTCCATTAGTCTTGTACTGACTTGTTTGGTGTGAGCAACAGGAAATATTTCGCTTTCGGAGAACAAAAAAAATAGGTTTATTTGTGTTACACTGATTAGTTTGTGCAGTTATTCAGTGTCTGGTAAGTTAATTTTCAAGAAAAAAGATTAATTTTTATTAAAATGTTCTATTATTTTATGTTAATGATTACTCATTTATTTCAGCCCTTTCTATTCAGCATGTCTCTATTGAAATAAACCTACGTTTCTATGAAAATTGAAGCTTTTGTTTTTTTGCGGCCCCTGTGAACCTAAACCTTGTTTATTTGGCCCAGGTTAGCCTTTGAGTTTGATGTGCTTGCTGTACAGGATGCACGCTATCATGTGAAGGTTCACCGCTAAAAGAGCAGCAGGAAGATGTGTCATTAACAAGCTAAGATTGGAGAAAATTAAAGCACTATGATAAACATAACAGTGACGCAAAAGCTAGCGAGAGAGACAGGGACCATCGAGTAGCTATGACAAACATCAAGTTGAAAGATATAAGTGTAAATATGCCAGCAATCTGCTCACTCTAAGGGCTACAAATTAGGTCAAAGAAAAACACAGCATATCATGAGGCAGGAAGCTCCCCAATAGCCTGGATCCCGTCTTTGTTCTGAAATGGGATTCCCATGGTTGTGAGGTAACCCCATGGCAATTAGCTCGCCTGCACCTCGAGGTTCAAACCAATTACTCCCCTCTTCTTGTGCCTTTAAACTAGTTTGATCTCTTTACACTTCTGTTTTCCTCATCTATAAAACGAAGACAAGAATAAGTATCTACATGGTGGGTTTTGAGAGGATGAATTGCAGAAAATCCTTAGGAAGCCGCTGGACACCTAGTGACAACAGGCAGAGCGCTAGGATTTTGTGACGGTTATTTCCGGATGTGAAGGGATTCAGAGCTCACCACGCATCATGAGAGCTTGGAGTCCTGACTTCATTATAGTGACTCATCTCTAATTGTGCAGATAGCCTTGCCAGAGAACTGTCTTTTCCTTTTATGTTTAAATGTAGAGCTCATGTTGCTCTACCTCCTGAGTCTTTCATGCTTGTCCTGGAATAACACTGTGACCACGAATGAAATCCTTGGGTCATATTTCCTGTCCCTCACGGCTTTGAAGACAGGGCCTCATTGTCTCCTTGCTTTGACTATTATTATGGCGAAGTCCAAGACCAGGCTCATTTTTTCCCTGCTTGGAGGGGATATTTTCGGTGTGATTGTCTAAAGAACTCTATCTTTATTCTTGAAGTTCAAACGTTTCACATCAGGTTCCATGTCGTCTTTGTCAGAATACCTTGGTTTTTGTTCAGTGCCCTGTAGCAGGTTTCATTCTAATTAATATAGTGGCATGTCCTGTTCCCATAGAAGGATTGGGCCTCAGATCTTTTCTCTAATCCCATATGCAGGCCTTGAGCCTCTCTGCTGAACAGAGAGCCGGCCCTGTTCAGTCGGCCATGTTTTACCCTTTTCTAATGTGCATTGTTCCCACTTCCCCTCCGTCAGAGTTGGGAAAAGCAGAGTGGGCCCACTTGGTTCCTTCCTCTCTCCATCCTGAGGTGTCAGTAGGAATTCCTCAGGATGTTATGGTCTTACCAGCATGAATTCTAGAGGAGGAAGGCAGTGTGAGGAGCTGGGATTCCTTTTTGCTTTGTCTGCAAGGTTCATTTAAGTGGATCTTGCTTTGTTCCTTGGCTGCAGTGGTCGGCAAACTCATTAGTCAACAGAGCCAAATATCAACAGTACAACGATTGAAATTTCTTTTGAGAGCCAAATTTTTTAAACTTAAACTATATAGGTAGGTACATTGTTATTAACTTAATTAGGGTACTCCTAAGGCTTAGGAAGGGGCCAAAGAGCCGCAAGCCGCAGTTTGCCAACCACAGGCTTAAAGTATTGAACATGGTGTCATGAACACGTCTCTTTCCTTATTTTAGTCACGGAACTTTGTTTCTGCCATTGGTTTACATTCATTTTTGTTCATGTTATCAGAATTTGGGAAAGGAAGTTCTATGAGGTTGAATTCCACCACCTCTTATGAACTTTTGACCAAAGAGGCAAAGAAGAGTAAATACATTGGAGAGCCCTAGGAGTTAGTCAAGTAATTTCAATAAAACAGAGTTTCTTTCTTAATAAGAACTAAAAAATATAGGAGAAGAATTTTTTTGAAGATATTTTTATTGATTTTGGAGAGGAAGGGAGAGGGAGAGAGAGACAGAAACTCCAATATGAGAGAGAATAATTGATTGGCTACCTCCTACACAGCCCACACTGGGGATTGAGCCCACAACCCAGGCATGTGCCCTGACCATGACCTCCTGGTTCACAGGTCAATGCTCAACCACTGAGCAACACCAGCTGGGGTGATAGTCTCATTTTTAAAGAAATCATCGCTTCCATTTAATTTTTATTCTTAGAATAAGAGTAGATCACCATGCCCAATTGTGATTACTTTCAAAATTTAATTACCATATGATTTTCAATGTTTCTGATATTAACAAAAAAGTAATTAAACTATTTCTGCAAAAATTTTTAGGAAGTATTTTCAGTACTTGCTTACTCCTTAGCTTCCAGCTTTCGGGATGGTCTGTGGTTACACAGGGTCTCTTGAGCTCCACCAGGAATTAGACGCATGTAGAGTTAGAGTAGGATCTGAGATTACAGTTGTAAATTCCCACACAGAATCCTGATCTTGCTTCCAACAGTGTGTCCAACAACGCTCTATGGAGGGGGATAATGGTATGAAATTGAGAAATAAAATTTTTTTAAAAATATTTTATTGATTTTTTACAGAGAGGAAGGGAGAGGGATAGAGAGTTAGAAACATCGATGAGAGAGAAACATCGATTCAGCTGCCTCCTGCACACCCCCTACTGGGGATGTGCCCGCAACCAAGGTACATGCCCTTGACTGGAATCGAACCCAGGAGCCTTCAGTCCACAGGCCGACGCTCTTTCCACTGAGCCAAACTGGTTAGGGCGAGAAATAAAATTTTTAAAGTAGAACTTTCCTCCCAGAAATAATGCATTTAGTAATTTAGAACAAGAGAGTGCAAGAGTGATCTTATGGCCAGTTATAACTCTTTGTTTAAAGAGAAAAGCCTCAAATTTTTAAGATAATGTACAACATTTGGAAAACAGGAAATTCTGATTTCTGTTAACACAAATATAAGCAGACACCACGTAAGATTTATCTGAATCTTGTGTTAGGGGCAGAAATAGAATATTGGGGACCTATATTCATCCTGCTCTGTGAGCTGTGATGGTTCTGTTCTGATTAGAGAGCACATTCTCACCTGGCTGGGAGCTGTACGCCCTGGGACATGGGAGCTCAAATCGGAATCTGGCCATCTTCCTTTCCTGAGAGCTGCCTATCATTATGGAGAGATTTACAACTATGTGGCTAAAACAATCTGGTCTAGGAGGCGCCCGCCGTCTGTGACCCCCTCAGTCCGCATTGCCTGTAATCTGTAACCATTACACCTTGCCTACTTTCCCATGTCTGTAATTCCTACTTTCCCACGTAATCTCTGTCCTTCTACCCAATATAAGCAGCTGGCTTATGGGAAGGGGTAGAGCATATTTTTGTGGATGACCTGCTGCTCTCCAATATTGCCGGCAGGATTGGAATTAACGCTCACATGATTCAAACCTGTCTCTGCTTAACTGGCTCAGGTAGTGACAGGAAGCTTGGACCCATTGGTTGTCTGGTTACACTTAGATATAAACATTCTCTCATTAGGAGATAATTCCTATCGTTTTTGGTCAGGTAATACTATATAATAAAAGGCTAATATGCAAATCGACCAAACGGCGAAATGAATGGTCACTATGATGCACAAAGACCACCAGGGGCAGACGCTCAACGTAGGAGTTGCCCCTAGTAGTCAGTGCACTCCCACAGGGGGAGCGCTGCTCAGCCAGAAGCTGGGCTCATGGCTGGTGAGCTCAGCGGTGGTGGTGGGAGCCTCTCCCGCCTCCGCAGCAGCGCTAAGGAGCAGCGAGCAGGAGGGCGATAAGGAGCGAGGAGGGGTCCCCGACGGACTGCGACTGGGCTGAGGGACCCCCCCCCCTCCAGTGCACGCAATTTCATTCACCAGGCCTCTAGTTTTTAATAATAATGCAAAAACAGAAGTTCAGAGAGACCCAAAGTGCTGCAAAAGTGATGACAATTTTGATAACAATAATAAAAACTTTAAGATGGAGATAAAGTACAACTCTCTTTTCCTAGGCTTTGGATTCCAGGAAATCAGAGAGATCATGGAAGAAGAAATTCAAAGTAAATTGTATCACATTGTCTGCCTTGTTTTGGAAATTGTACAGGTAGATCTGATACAGATAACTGGCATCAAATGAATACTTCTATTTTCTATAGATCATTATGGAAATATTCCTTTAAACTCCAGTTTTTCTGAATAGCTTTGCAAGCAATTCCTGATTTGACTCTACTGATGCCATATAATAGTATTTAAATTATTTAACCAGCCTAACATTGCCCACCTTCACAAATTCAAGGATTTAGACCATCACTGGATCTCTTCAAATTGTTATCATTAGGTAATATTGGAATTAAAAGTTTGTTAGAGTGTATTGTATTGATTATAGTCTTTTGTTCTTTTTCTTCATCAACTAATTGTAAGAACTGGTGTTCCAATTAGCAAAGCTCAGGATATATAAAGTATACGCTAATTATAAAGTCCTATTCCTCCTTTTAATAATTCATGCTCAGCCAGTACACAAAGATATACCCCCTCCCCACTCCCCTGCACTCCCTGGCCAGTCATTACTTCCAGTGTAAATGCAGAATATTCTTTTTTAAACTCAGAAATTGCTTAATTCACTTCTCTTTTCTGAATGTGTAGTACAGCAATTCTCACAATGTTTAATATTGATATCTTCCCCTGTACTCTTTTCTCTCCTTCTATACACAACACAGATTTAATGTATCTATTTGAGGGCCATAGTGTTTTGTCTTTCTTTCTATTCATTTAATATGTTGCTTATAATTTCATGCAATACTGGACACACTTCCTAGGAGGGTCTGTGAACCTGGACCGTCAAAGCCATAGTATATAACTACCATCGGAGCTGCACTCTAGGGGCAAGGTCGTGGAGCGACCCTGCACAGTGTTGACAAAAAGGACCCTTTCAGATCTGCAAAGCTACCCGGCGAACCAGAGGATATAGATGTTGCATCCTCATTGTACAACATGATAAAATTATTTTTGTTAAATCAAATAACTTAAAAGAGACAAAAAAAACAAATATGATACAATCTTTAAAGTGAGAGAAATCATGATTAACAGAGTGTTTAAAATTCTTTACAGTCCAAATGTCTGTATTTCTGCTGGTTATGTAAGTGCCCCCACCACCACCTCCACACCCTCCCAGCCCAGCTCACCGCAGTGCTGTCTGGTCTGTTTTGCGTCACTCTGTGACCCCGGAGGTGAACTCCTGAGCTCCATGCAGCTGATAGGTCTGCCTTAACAGGGCTCTGTCTCTCAGGATCAGTGGCCTCCCCCGGAGGCAGGGAGGCTGCCCACCAGCTCAGCGAGGTGGCTGAGATCTCCGTAGAGGCAGCTCTCACTGAGCTTTGGAACACTCCTTCACCTCTTGGTACCCTGAAGCCTGGGGATGGGAGTGCCTATCCCTGACGGTGCTAAGCTCTGGGTGCCTCTATGGAGGCCTCATTTGTCCCTTTATCCCTGCCCAAAGGATTGTGAAGAGTCCTTTCATTCTCTTCATTCATGCTTTTGTTTCTTGGTAAATTGTTTCCTGCCTAAACCCTGACAGACGCATTATTATAAAGTCAAATGCTAATAATTAATAATAAGGCATTATTTTGCTTGATGCTTTGCTAATAATACATTTAAGAAATCCTATTATAAATAAAACACTTTAGCATCTGGCTGTTAACCTCTCTGGCTAACTGAAGAGAAAGAAAAAGGATTGAATAATTACTAAGTACTTCCTAGAAATTTCATTTGCACATGTATAGCTTTGCCTAAAGATAATAACAGGAGATGATTTGCATGGATTAAATGCAAGGGTAAAGGCAGAATATTGAGAACTACATGGGTTTTCCTTCTCACCAGTAGAGGTTCTATGATTCGATTCAAGGTTCTATGTTTTACCAATGTTTCTCAAGATTGTTTTAAAAGGAAGTTTTAGGTTCACAGCACAGATGAGCAGAAGGAGCAGAGATTTCCCATGTACCCCCTGCTCCCACACACTCACAGCCTCCCCACTATGAAAATCCCACATCAAAATGATATATTTGTTACAACTGATGAGCCTACATAGATATAATTATCACCCAAAGTCCATAGCTTACCTTAGGGCAGTGGTTCTCAACCTTGGCTGCACATTAGAATCACCTGGGAATCTTTTAAAATCCTGATTTCTGGGCCTCCTCCTCCGGAAATTCTGTTTCTTTGTTACTAATGTTGTGGCCCCACCCCATAACATGATGCTACCTCTCTAGCTGGACATCCACAGACAGTACATATATTCTAGAAAAAGGCCATACCTGGGTGACAGTAGCATAGATATATTATACATGGATCCAAAGGTATGACTTTCTAAGGAAATTGCTTTTCAAGTTCAGCGACAAGAAAGACTGTGGGTTATGCGGTTTTGCAGAGCATCCTTCATACACAGAGAGAGAACACCCTGGGTTTCATCCATTTCACAACTGCCCTGACGTAGAATCACAGCTCCCGCCTTTACAATAACTGCACCAACCACTCGTTGGTCACACCTGGGTGAGTAACAGGCACTTCTGGGTGATATAATTCTCTTTTTAAAAGTTTTACTGCTACATGAAGGGAGTCTGTAAACTGAAGTATAGTAAATAGCTGACTTAATGTTGCAAAATAAAATTCAATAGATCTTCCACGGCTAGAATCTTGAATCTGCTATTGCACCATATGATACGATGTTTATAGTCTATAGGACCAGGTACCACATTCGTATCATATTTCCTGTTACCACGGATACTCTTGCTTAGAAAGCCACGTGAATTGCACAGTGTCATTGTTCAATAGAAGAGCCCAAGCCCAATCCTACCTTTCATTTTATCACTTGAAATCTATTCCCTTGTGAGGTCAAGAATTATAAGTATCAGTTATCAGTTATCAGTTATCAGTTATTCTCTGATAACTGATACTTATAATACTTGACCTCACAAGGGAAGAGCTTCAGGTGTACATCTATAATAATAAAAGGGTAATATGATAATTAGACTGGACGCCCAAAAGACCTTCTGGACGTCCTTCCGAACGAAGCTGGGGCTGCAAGTGGGACCCTCTGGCCTTGGTGAGCCCACAGCCCCACCCCCATGCCAGCCGCCAACCCTGCGAGTGGTTCCCAGGTCCCACAGCGCAGCCCCCGCCTCTGCTGACCCTGTCCAGCCCGGAGCCACCCTACACCCCGGTGGAGTCATTCCTGTGTGCCCACGGACCCTCCCCACACCCCCATGGGGCCACGCACCCACTGGGCAGGAGCCAGCAGCCATGGCGGAGGGCAGCCTGCTCCACTCCTGCGGCAGCTCTCCTGATGTCCAGGTGGAGAGCCGAGGAGCACTTGGAGCTGGCGATAATAATAGCTCCTGTTTATCACCGCTCACGCTGTGCCAGGCTCTGTGTTGAACCCTTTGCATGCATTCTTCCTCATGTCAGCCCCGTGAAGTCACCATGATTGTTATCCTGATTTTTCAGAGGCAGCATTTGAGGTTCAGAAAGGTCAAGCAACTTTCAGTCAGAAGGTGGTGAAGTCAAAAGGCAACCAGAATTTTCTTGCTACCCTACCTACTGCTGAACATGAAGCTGTGGCACCCACCGAGGCGTCGCCAATGTCAATAAGCCGCTCCCCAGTAGCAATAAAACAGCAGCAAAGGGGAGAGTGTGGACGAGAAGTGGGAAGGAGGCACTGGTGGGGCACAGTGTTCACTGCAGACGCCCTAGATAGCGGACAGTTCCCGGTGGTCAGTCAGATCAGTGCCCCAGAGGCCATCGAGGGTCCTGAGGGGGAAGGTTAGCATCCAGAAACCCTCTCATAGCTCACTGCTCAAGGCAGAGGTTTAACTTATTGTAGCTGCTAACTATTGCACAGCTGACTGGAGATGCCCTCAAGTAATTAAAAGTAAAGGTCCTGAAATCAAAACTTACTCTTTCATCCCCGTTATTGACCTTCAAAGAACTTTCACTGGGTGAAAAGAACCCTCTCCAAGCTAGCCATGCACATGCGCATTCAAGCTGGATGCAGCTCCCCTCCATCCACCCCAGTGACCGCACCACCATCTACTGGTTTGCTTCAGCCAGAAACCTCAAGATCATCTTTGGCTGCACTTTCACTTGATCTTAGGTGAATATAAATGTTTTCACTTTTTATTGTGGAAAATTTAAAAAAATATAGATGAAAGGAGAAAGAACAGTGTAATGAACCCTACTCATATACCCATCACTCAATTTCAACAATTATCAACTCCTGGCCAAGAGTTTATTATTATTTGACAACTATCTATGATATATGAATCATGTACCAAGTTCCAAACTAGGTCCTAGGGATCCAAAGATGTATCAGATTTGACTGTACCCCAACCTGGAGGATATAACATCTGGCCTTGGTCCTCGATAGGGGAATAAGAGTTACCCAGAAAAAGAAAGTTGTCCTTATTCATGCCTTCTCTTTCAACAAATAATTATGATGTGTGAGGCACTGTCCTTGGTGCTAGGAACACATAAAGAAATAAGATTGTGTTTCTACCATCTTGAAGCTTGAATAATGGGAAAGAGACATTAAACGTGATTAGAAATGTGATGAGTTTCTTTTAAAAAATACATATGTTTATTGTTGATAGTATTACAGATATCTCCCATTTCCCCCCTTACTTCCCTTCCCCTGGTCCCTACACACCCAATCCCAGGTCTTCACTACTCTATTGCCCATGTCCAAGGGCTATGCATATCCTATATAATAAAAGGGTAATATGCAAATGGACCGAACGGCAGAATGACCAGTCACTGTGATGCACACTGACCACCAGGGGGCAGACGCTCAACACAGGAGCTGCCCCCAGCCTGCAAGCCCCAATCGCCTGATCGGGGCCTACCAGCCAACCCCTCAGTCCCTTCCCCCCAGCTGGCAGGCTCTGATTGACCAATGGAGGTGGGTGGCAGGGGCAGGGGTGGCTGGCTGCCAGCAGCTGGGGAAGATGGCCCTGATCTCAGGCCAGGCCTACGGACCGTACCCATGCACAAATTTTGTGCGCCAGGCCTCTAGTTTATACATAAGTACAGTGTAACTTCATATTTTTAATTCTTCATATACTTAAATAAAAACAACCCATTCATGCTACATATTTGGTGTTTGATAAATTTCATATTAACACTACAGTATAACCCCCTATGACCCATGATGCCTTCATTTTTTTGCTTCCTCTTTAGCATTTTTATGTTACTTAATGTTTAGAGCATTTTGAGAGCAATGAATCTGATTTTGAAAAGGCCTTAGAAATTTTTTTCCAAATATTTTTTAATGTATTTCTTCCAAGTACACAGATGATAATATTTAAGACAGGAAGGTATTGCAGTGTAAGTGAGGGTGCAGTTTAGCCCTATATATTATAGACTTGAATGTGGTAAGATTGAGATAGAACATTTTTCCAGACAAAGACATGAATTCGATTATGACTTTGGCATGTGTCCTCAAGAAGGTATTTGACCAATGAGTTAGTGGTCTCTTTCCTCCTGCTAATGGATAAGTGCCTATATAAGACCTGAGCTGATTTCTTCCTCACTCTGCTGTCTCCACAGGAAACCATAGCACTGGGTTTAATAGGTTCAGTGAACTCTGCCTCCCCCACCTAAGTAGCTCCTCTAGGTCACTTTCATAGCCACTACTTAACTCACCTGAGGACTCTCCTGGTTGTATCAGATTACTTCAGTGACTAATGTCATATGTTTTGTAAGGCTGTACATTTCATGTATATTTCACATCATTTTCCCCTTAAATTAGCTGTTGGGAACTATTTAGTACAATAACGATGGAGGTTAATTACTTGGAAACATAAGATTACCTTTCAGCTCAATTTGTGGGGTATGACCACAGGGGTCATTTACCAAGAAAGGGGAATCTGAGACAGCGAGGGGGCACAGAGGTGGATCAGACACTGTGCTTTAGGAGCAGCGTTGGAGGGGGGTTGGAAGCAAGACTGGACAGAAGGGGATGGTGAACAGTAGGCAGTTGTAACAGAGGCCTCAGCTGATACCTGGGGATGGCCTTTTGGAGATGTCTGCAAAGATGTGTGCTGCGCCCCTGTGTCACTGCAAAGGTAGGCAGCAACCCTAGGAGGCTCCCTTCCGCCAGGGACAACCCTTAGGAGGGCTCAGGTGGGAGCCCTGAAGCCAACACTTGAGCAGCTGGGGATCAGCTGTTTGGTCCCAGAGGGACCAGCCCTGCCCTCTCCACAGCCTCCCCGACAGGTCCCCGTGGGTATCTCCTGTCCTGGGCCCCTAAAGAGCCTGACGTGCCATGTTCTACCAATTTCTCTGAGTGAAACAGTGGGTGTCAGTCTGTTCTCTGGGGAGTCTCCTGTCTCAGAGGCAGGGCTGCAGGGCCACCTCTGGAGCAAAAAGGCACTGCCATCCACTGCCCCCCGTTCTTTCAAATGGTCAGCCAAACAGCGAGGCCTTTACTTGGGCAATGTTCACGGTGCATAAGGTCTCTGGTAAAAGAACAAAGAAACCCGCCAATACAGACGTTATTCCCAAAAGCAGACGGAGATGAAGTCATGTGTAAAAGGTGGGCGTGTATCTATGATATTAGAGGTTCTGCGAGAGGAAAATATATCCCAGCCCTCCATGTGCAGCTCTGCATCCGTCCAAGTTCCATACAGATTTCCATCTGTGCACCCACCTCCTCTCAAATAGGCTGCACCCAAATTTCCGTCAGCCTCAGTTTCCCCAAATTCTCTTCTTCATCTCTGCAAACCAGGGAGACCACTGTGCTCTGCTCGTGTTTACCCTCTATTATTTTTGTTGTTGTTAATCCTCACCTGAGGATATTTTCCCATTGATTTCTTTAGAGAGAGTGGAAGGGAGGGGGGAGACAGAGAGAGAGAGAAGCATCAATGTGAGAGAGGCACATAGATTGGTTGCGTCCTGGGTGCTTCCCAACTGGGGCCAGGGATCGAGCCTGCAACCTAGGAAGGTGCCCTTGACTGGAACAGAACCAGGACCTTTCAGTCCTTGGGTTGACACTCTGTCCACTGAGCCAAACCAGCTAGGGCTGTGTTTACCCTCTTAACTCTGTGATGGGGAGCGGTTCCAGCTTATAATCAGGGATAATTACATAACTTACCTCCTCTGCTTCTCCTGCTTTCAGGGATCACAGTCCTGCACTCTCTTGTCTTTCAGTTTTTGAGACCAATCGTTTCATTTATTTTGTCATATATCATTGTGTATGACAGGAGGGTATGTCTAGTAGCATTTGCTATGACATGAATAGAAGTGAAAGTCCTAAATGCTTTTTTAAAAAATCAAGCATAAAACTGATAACAAATTCTAAAATACATACATTTAAAAAGGTATAGGTCAGTTATGCTAAGTAATGTAAAAATCTTTAAAGAATCAATAATATCATCAGTAAGAAATAATATGGAGCATATCTTATCCATTCAAGAATAGATCAAAATTAGAAAATCTATTCATATATGTTACTATATCTATTTATAAATGAAAATGATGTGATCATTTCTATAGATGCTTGTTTTTATATAATTCAACATCTATTCTTGATTTTTTAAGTGTTGTTTTAAGTAGATATAATTTCCATAAGACAGTTTTTACAAGATCTATCCCTAGCCAAAAAAAAAATGCTACTTATATTCGCTATCTACTGTGACACATTTATTTAAGGTTTTTGAGGTACTATAGTAAAAAAAGATATAAAAGAGGACATAACATTATCACTATGTATAGATAATTGTATATGTAGAAAACCCAAAAGATTCAACTGAAGAAAGTCAAACGTAGAGAAACTAGTATGGCAGCAGGATTCAAAATTAACATACATATGCCAAAATCCTTCCTGTACAGAAATTAATTTGTTAAACCAAGAGCAGGTTCTTTAAAAAGATAAATAAAATTGACTGATCTTTGCTTGGCTCACCAAGAAAAAGAGAGAGAGGACTAAAGCAAAGTCATAAATGAAAGAGCAGACATTACAACTGACACCACATAAATACCAAGTCTCATGAGAGACTGCTATGAGGCAGGATATGGCAACAAATTGGACAACCTAGGAGAAATGGATATATTTCTGAAAATTTACAACTTCCAAGGCGAATCATGAAGACATAGAAAATGTGAACAGACCAAATACTAGTAAGGAGATCGAATCAGTGATAAAAAAACCTCCCAACAAATGGAAGTCCAGGACCAGATTTCTTCACAAAATGAGGATCAAAGCTGGGACTGTCATACTCTCTGGTCTCAAACTCTATTACTAAGCCATAGTCATCAAAACTGCATGACCTTGGCATCAAAACAGACACACAGGCCAATGGAACACAATAGAGAGCCCAGAAATAAACCCATACATTGATGGTACCTTAATATAAGACAACAGAGCCAAGAATATACAATTTCTTAAATAAGTGGTGATGGGAAACTTGACAGCCACACGCAAGAGAATGAAACTGGGCCACTAATTAAACCATACACAAAAATTAACTCAAAATGGATTAAAGACCATAATGTAAGGCCTCAGCTAGTTCCTTCCCTCTTTTGGATGAAATTAGAACAAGTCCTGTTAGTTTCTTGACATTTTAGTAACAAAATATCCTTGGATTAGTAATCAATAAGTATTGCCAGCACATAACTGTATTAGAGAAGCTCCTCCACTTATGAGGAGGCTATGTCCTGATAAACTAATCTTCAGTTGGCAGGATCAAAGCCAACAGCGGGTTTTATGCCACACTCATGGTTGTTGACCCTCATGCCTGCACAGCTGACCACCAGCTGCCCTCACTGCCAATGCCCAGTGTCAGCAGAGAATATCATACTGCCTGTCACTAGCCCAAGAAAAGATCAAAATTCAAAAAATTGAAGGTTTCTACTGAATGCGTATTGCTTTTGCACCTCTGTAGTCAAAAAATAGTAAGCCGAGGACCATCTGTAGTTTGCTAGGACCGCCATAACAAAAGACTACAGAGCAGGTGGCTTGAACGAGGAGTTCACTTTCTGAAAGTTCTCAAGGGTGGAGTCTGAGATCAGGTGTCGGCAGGTTGGTTTCGTCGGCGGCCTTGTTCCTTGGCTTGCTATGACGTCTTCTCTTTTTGCCTTCATACGGCCTTTCCCCTGGGCCTGCCTGTGCCCCATCTCTTGTAAGGACACCAGTACGACTGGGTCAGGATCCTGACCCCATGACCTTACTTAGCCTTTGTTGCCTCTGTAAAGCCCCTATCTCCAAGTGCAGTGGAATTTTGAGTACCAGGGGTTAGCACTTCAACACATGATTTGGGGAACGGGGGGCACACATCAACCGGTAACAGTGGTAACAATAACTACACTTTAAACAGTTACAGTTATAGGTATCCCCCTTCTTAGAACTTTGAATGTGGACTGCTAAGCAATCTGAAGATGGGAAGTTATTGGCTTGTTGTGTCCTTGTGCTCATTGGTAATCTTGCCATTTTTATTTTCTGAGAGAGAGAGAGAGAGAGAGAGAGAGAGAGAGAGAGCGGAGAGAAACATCCATGAGAGAGAAACATCAACATCGATCAGCTGCCTCCAGCTCGCCCCCTACTAGGGATCGAGCCTGAAACCCAGGCATGTGCCCTGACTGGAAATCGAACCATGACTTCCTGATGAGTGAGTGGGTTGATGCTCAACCACTGAGCACACAGCCTGGGCTAACCATTATTATTATTATTATTTTTAACTCTCAAGGACCAACAAAGGTAGAAGGAAAGAAAAAATAAATCTGACTAATAGGCCTCCTCCTCTTTGGACTTAGCAGATGTCCATTGCTAACTTCACCCGACAGTCTTCTTGTGAGCTCTTCGGATAACCACTACTGGGCATCTCTCGCATACATTTCTCTTAGTGAATAGTGTTTACTCTCTTTGGTTAGTCACTAAAGTTTTCTCTTTGGCCCCTGCTACTTGGAAGGTCATCTTGATACAAATTTTCTATTTAGAGAAAAAATGTAGGCCCCTCTATCTATAATTATAAAGATTTAATCTCTAAGATATACTGCAAAGGTAAAAGGAAAATTAAAGTGCATGGGAGGTTATTTTCTATGCTACCATTTTCAAAGGCTGAACTCCGGAAGGAGAGGTCTGGGAGGCTGAAGAGCAGGACATTTCCTGGTACAACTTTCTGTACCGTTCTCCTGATAAGTTATTTTGCTCTACAAACAAACAAAATGATGCATTTTGTTTATAAAATCTCAATGTAGATAGTTTTAGATTCAAAAGAGATAAAATGATGACACAGAGTAATTTTCTCTAAGAAAAAAATAATAGCTATCATTTAATGAATACTTAATATTTGTCATTTAAGTTTGTTACTTATATTTTAATCAAAGATATAATAAATCATATTGTTTGGATGAAGCCCATGAAACTCAAAAAAGTTAAGTAATGTTTCAAGGTCACAAATAGTATTAAAAAACTGAGGCAGGAAACTTGTGATCCATATATGTCTCTAAGTGCAGCCTTATCACATGAGATACACTTCCACCCAGAGAGCAGTGAGCCGAGCCCAGCACACAATGGGAGTTCAGTAAGCAACCAGGAGCCTACCCTTTCCTTTGGAAATTATACTGAAATTCTAAGTGCAAGGCACATAATAGGAGTGAAGGTTAATTGGAAAGAGAATCTGTTTGTTTTTTTAAATCATCTGTGAATAAGTTAACTGTGCCTATACTATACATCGGATACCACAGATACAACCTAAGGAGGAAGAAAATATTTACCCACATTTCCTATCACCCGGAAATAGTTATGTAATCTGTAGCTCAGTGTAAAATAAACATGGACCCGGGGGCTTGTTGAAACTTCAGAATTTCACCCTGGCAGGTGTGGTGCGGTGGACGGAGGGTCAGCCCACCACCCAAGGTTCCTGGGTTCGAGTCCTGGTCAAAGGCACTACCGGGGTTGCAGGCTTGCTCCCCATATCTCTCTCTCTCTCTCTCTCTCTCTCGCTCTCGCTCTCTCTCTTTCTCTCTCATATATTATATCCCCCTCACTCCCTTCCACTCTCTCTCTGAAAAGCAATGGAAAAAATATCCTCCAGTGAGGGTTAACAACAACAACAACAAATTTCAGAATTTCAAGATGGTGACAGTGAAGCATTTCCTTCCCATCCAGGGCCCTCCTGAGTGCTGGAGTGTGGGCCTCTGGACGACACAGGACACACCCATGCAGCCTGTCCTGCCCCTACCCTCTCCCAGCAATCTGAGATACTTAGGTTAGCCACCATCCCTTTATATTAGTCAACTGAAAAGCATGCTGTCATTGCATGCATCAAAAGAAAAGTACCTAAAATGCCACACTCTCTGCTTTGCCTCCCACCACAGGGCCCTTTAATCTTTGCTGTCTCTGCTTTTGACCCAAGCTCTCTATGTTGAAGTACTCC
>NW_005368491.1:1289978-1299958 GCF_000412655.1 Myotis brandtii | reverse complement strand
TAGTTTCTTCTCTCTATATACACTCATCCGATTGATATTCTCATCCCATTTCCTCATTTCAAATACCATCTATGAGCTGAAAACTCCCAAATTTTCATCTCTTACCCAGACCTTTCTCCCAAACGATCTACCTACTTGGCCTTTCTATTTGGATATATTTCCAAGAGATGCCTTCAATATAAGAAATGCTAGACTGCAGAAGTACTGCTGATCTCCTCCTCACTAAAAGAAAAAACAACAAATACTACTCCACACACCGCTTTCCCTCTCAGGAGACAGCCACTCCAACCTTCCATCGCAGAAGCCAAGACCTTGGTGCCATGATGTTCATCTTACCATCTACATCAAGCATGTCAAACTCGCGGCCCGTGGGCTGCATGCCTCGTTTATTGGTCTGTGTTAGCCTTTGAGTTTGACTTGCTTGATCTACATCCAGTCTAATAGCAAATCCGGTGACTTACTCTCCATATGATACACAGACTCCAACAAGAGTCACCAAATACACTTTCCTCTTTATTCTCAATATCATCTTAATCCTCATCATCGCTGATCCTTTGAATAATTGCAGTAATGCCCAGCCTATTGCTTTGCTCCTTCCTTCATCCCTACAGTCATCCCCGCAGCTAAATGGATCATTTTAATGTAAGTCAGAGCATGCGTTTGACTGCTCCCTGCCCTACGATCCTCATTTTACTCCGAATAAGAGGCTCATTCTTTACAAGGGCCCATACACTGAACAGCTCATAAGTAACCTGGCTCCCTGCTACCATCCTCACCTCCTCCCCCTCCTAACAGTCTCTCCCTGCTCACTCCAGTTCAGGCATGCAAGCCTCCATGTAATTCCTCAAACACACTTACCAGGCATCCTTAGAGCCTTTGTGCTAGCTGGTACTGATGGGGTAAAGCACCCCATCTCATGTTCTCTACCTCCCTCATTACTGTTTTCATGTCTCCATTACACCATGATTTGTTATTTATTATATATATTTTATCATCTACCTCCCGATAAGATGTAAAACTCACCTGTGCAGCTGGTGTGGCTCAGTTGGTTGAGCATCGCACCATGCACCAGGAGGTCACCAGTTTGATTCCAGGTCAGGGCACATGCCCAGGCTGCAGGCTCGATCCCCAGTAGGGGACATGCAGGAGGCAGCCAATTAGTGATTCTCTTTCATCATTGGTGTTTCTATCTCTCCCTCTCCCTTCCTCTCTCTCTGAAATCAATAAAAACATAAAAAAGATATGTAAATCTTCCAAGTGTACCCCAACTTTTGAATATGCCTGGAGCATTAAGTGAAACCAGGTGCCACATAAACACTGAGTACATAAATTGACAAAATATTTTCCAAGACAATCTTAGTTATCAATTCATGTTTTACTTCTCCCAATACTTCTATTTGCATTTCACATATTCAATAACCTTGTCAGTCATATAACAGTGTTTTTATAACCTCTTTCACCTTGGCACTCAACAAGCCCGAATTCCTAGCATTCGCTAGTGGGCTGGTTCATGCTTCTGAACTGAATGTCTAGCTTTGCATTTGCTGGGAATATCACAGAATGTTTAGCAGTAGACTACTTATTAAAACAAAAAGCAAAAAACTATTTTCATAGGAGGAGGAAGAACCTTTGTGAGGTTTAGTGAGTACCAAGACAGAAGAACATTTAATTACCCAGTAAGTGTCCTGGCACAGGGCGTCCCCTGGCCACATCTGCCACAGCCATGATGGATGGTTAATTAACAAGCGGGCATTGTAGGGAATGCACTGCCTTTTATTATAGGATTGCACTTGAAAATGTGGGAGGTAAATCCATTCTAATTGTATCAAATAACTTCACAAAGAAAATAATTATATGTCTTAGTGGTATGTTTATCAATTTGCGTTCAGAGTAAAAGCCAGTGTCCTTGGAACACAGTACTTCCTGAATAAATATTTTTGTTATAAATAAATGACTGAATTGAGGTGTTAATAGAAGCTCAGCGAAAAGAATAACTGCCACCAAAGTGCCCCTTGTTGAAATCCATTCTGCAAATAGACTGCAGTGTGAAGAAGACAGAAAAAATAAATGTTACTTTTTAAGAGAATCAGTCTTGTTGTGGTGTAGAGAGTGGTTTAAAAGGGGCAAAACCGACAAGAAGATAAGACGGGCATTGACAGTACTCCCATCACAAATTGGAGAGCCATCAGAAACTAGAAATATGGATAAAATGTTGGGAAAATACATTTACACATACAATGTTCTCCCAGCCCAGAAAACCTCTCCACAAAAGTGGAAGAGAAAGAAAACAATTTGACTGCTGGCTGCACATTGAACCAGAATGCGAAGTGCATCACAGGCTATCCGCTGAGAAATCACAGCGGAGAAGGAAATCTCCCTCCCAGCATAGAGCTCAGCAGACACAACCCTCTTCGTAGATGCTCTCAAGATCAATAATCGCTGGTTTTCACACGAGGCGACCTGACACCACCATTTAAGGCTCAGCCCGTCCTAAGCTCACATGATAATCATGACTGTTAGTTCCTCAGCTTTATACGAAAGACACGTGGCTTTTCCCATCTTCATTAGAGGAAGTGGTTCTGCAAGTGGGAGCCTGGCTACAGCTGCAGTCAAGCTCCTAACCCTCCAGAGAGGCTGCGAGATAGAACTCTCTAGTCCCCATTTCATCCCACGGAGAGGGTTCTCAGGTCCTTGAGATGTACTCTCCTGGGTGTTAAAGCCAGCAAGAGAGGCTTATGGAGCTGCTCAAAAGCTTTATGTGCACTTCAAAGAGGTGGAAAAAGAACTTACAACTTCTCTAAGGTAAATGCTCAAGGGAGGAGGAGAAGTTTTGACCCTTATTTTCAACAGGGATTAAGCCTCTTATTTTTTCATTTGTATTTGCCTTTAGAGAGATCATTTAGTGAGAGGATGCAAATAAAAAGCGTCACTACGTACTATGCCGAAAAACCAATACTGAATGTCTGGGTAGAGAAGGAGCCAGCAGTAGCTAAGACATGTGTGACCACTGAGAATGGGGGTGGGGGGGGTGTTAAAAAAGAAACAGAAAATTGAACACATTTGTATGAAAAGATAATGATCCAGTGTTATGAACTGAACCTGTGCCCCCAGCCTAATCCCAAATTCATATATTGAAGCCCTAACCCTCAATGGGACTCTATTTGGAGACAGGACCTTCAAGAAAGTAAGCTTGACTGAGGTCATAAGGGTGGGGCCCTAATCCAGGAGGAAGAGACACCGGCGTGCTCTCTGTCTGTGTGTACAAAGTCAGAGAAAACTCCCGACAGCACGAAGGCACCATGCGCAAAGCCTGGAAAGGTCCTGGAAACCACACCTACACCTTGCACGACCAGCTGTGAGAAAACGCATGTCTCTTGTTTCAGCCAGTGGTCGCCAACAGGTGGTCCATAGACCACTGGGGGTCCGGGAGGTCCAAAAGGTTGGCGACTGCTGGTTGAAGCCACCTAGTCTGTGGTATCTTGTTCTGGCAGCCTAAGCAAACTAATACACCCAAAACCACATTAAAGATATCTGTGAAAAAGGGATTCCAATCAAGGATTTGATAAGAAACAGGATCCAGAGAATAACGGAAGGAAATACTCTTGGTAGAAAAAGGCCAATAGAGATTGCTGTGTGGTCTTTCTGAAGAAGTTCCTGCCTTACGGCTGTTTCCGTTTCTCAAGAAATATGGACATGGTGCTGATAACCTAGTTATTATTCAACAGGAAAGGAGTAGAGGGAAGACTAAGTAATAGAGGTGAGAGGCATACCATTTGTACAGCTTGGCTAATTTAACCCTCTCCAAGTCTGTCCCCCGCTGATTGGTGGGGGAAGGGGCGGGACAGAGGCAGTGAGGACGCATGCCCAGTAAGTCTAAGTGATGTGGGAAGATGCTGACCTCCAGTCACACCTGCAAGTGAGTCAGTGGCCAGAATAGGTGTGGCCACTGCAAGGGGTGAAACCTGAATGTTTAAACTTCTGAACAAAGGGAGGCCCCTCTCTTGAATCTTGGCCCTCCTGGGACCCCTGTGGCAGAGGGTGCCCTCCCCTGCACTCACCTCCGTGGCCCGCAGCCATGTGGACGCCACACGATGGGCTAATGGACTTGAATTAGCCTATGCTGAGCTGAACCTAGCATCGAATGGAAGCTGGACGTTGGCCCTCCTTTTGGATTTACTGGAATCCCAGCTGCACACTTTCCAGGACTGGGCTAAAGGGCATGGGACTTTACAACCCGAGCGATGTAACTCCCTGCCAATAAAAAGCATTCATATTCCCATGTGAATCTTAGAAAATTCCTTTCTAAAGATATCTTAAGAACCCTGCTCCCACAAGCAACAGAGAAATTAGATTCTCCTGTAACAATAAGATGCTACCTTTTCAACTGAATATGAGGCTGAAGAAGGGAATGGAAGAGATTTGATTTGGATGTGGGTGAGAAACAGTCATTTTGATACTAGAAGAGTGAGCATTGTAATGGGCATTACAATGACCATTCTGACCATAAATTTAAAGGGGAAGCAGCCAACTTGTCTGTGTGATTTTTCTCTAGAAATACCCTTTGATTGGTACATGGAAGACAACAGATAATGGAGTTCAAAGATAGTTGCAGTTTCTCCAGGTGAATATGATAGAGTGGGATGTTTTTTCTTCTTTGTTAAAAAAAAATATTTTTACTTATTTTAGAGAGGAAGGTAGAGGGGAAAAAGAAATAGAAACATCAATGATGAGAGAGAATCATTGATCAGCTTTCTGCATTTCCCCTACTGGGGAGTGAACCTGCAAGTTGGGTATGTGCCCTGACTAGGCATTGAACTGTGACCATAGGTCAAAGCTCAACCACTGAGCAACATCTGTGGGTTGGGATGTTCTCTTGACTATGCTATAGACAACAGAGTCTTGAATTGAAAAGTGATCCACATGTTCAGGCAGGGCTGATAAATACCAAGAACATGCTGGGATCAATGAACTGGTATTGTGATACGGTGGATGAAATGCTAGGGTGGGTTTCCTCAATCATGTAAAATGCAAAGATGAATGGTGGCCCCTGGAATATTTGAAATCTGATTACAGAGTTTATAACAATTTGGGGAGATAAGATGCTTGGATTGTTATGATTTGAATTCTATCCTCCCCGACCCCCTAAGATATGAAGTTCTAATCCCTGGTACTTGTGAATGTGGCCTTATTTAGATAAATGGGTCTTAGATGTAGTCAACATGGGGTTATTAGGGTGGACCCTAATGCAATATGACTGGTGTCCTTAAGAGGGAAATTTGGACAGAGAGACAGGGAGAATGCTATGTTAAAATGGGAGAGACTGGAGTGATACAGCTACACGTCAAAAATGCCTGAGGCTGTCAGACACTGGAGAGGCAATCGGCTCCACAGGACGCTGAAGGAACATGGTCCTGCAAACAGCTTGATTTCAAACTTTTAGCCATTAGAACTGTGAAAAAATAAATTTCTGTTGTTTTAAGCTACCTTATCTATTGTACATTGTTACAGCAGCCCTAGGAAATTCATACAGGGGTGCTACCCTAAGCCTGAGAACTCAGGGAGGGTAGAGAAGACATTTTCTGAAAATGAGGTCAAACAACTAAAAGACCACACTGTGGGATCATTCATTCACCTGCATATTGCGAGGGACATATCTCAGTCAGGGCGGTGGGGTGCCCAGGAGACCGGAACGACATGAATCAGGTGACTTAGTGCAGCATCACCCTCACATAAGTAGTTTCTGAAGTGGTGGGAGTATTGATCTAGAAGCAACGACCAGGAACAGAGCAAAACTGATGCCTCTGTCCTGACCTTCAGGTATGTGAGATGTAAGAGCAAAATGAACCCTATGTGAGACTGTTTTAGGTAACATGGGCCTCATGGGGTAGAGAGGCTAAAGAGAAAGCCGTCTCCATAGATTAGATTAAAATATAAAGGAATTTCTAGCTCAAAGGGTGGTGGTCTAGCAGCCACTGAGAAAAGACTTCAGCGAGAGGCGGGGAGGGGGAGACTGGGTGAGCTCCTATGTTTTTAGTGGAATGGGAGGGAGGGTCTGGGTGCTATATGACCTTTAGGGAGCCATGAACTTCTGACACTGGGGAAGGCAAACAGGGAATGAGCCAGGACTGGTGCCCTTCAGACAGTCGGAATAAAGTTGTGAAATCACACCCAAGATCTGGCCCCCTCTGGTTGTCTTGTTGTATGAGGGCCTTTGCAATGCTGGAGTTCGGTGCTGAACACTGGCTGCTACGGACTGGATTGCATCCCACCCCACCCCCAGGCCCAATTCCTATTTTGAGGCTCTAACTCCCCATGTGATGGCATTTGGAGATGGGACCTTTTGGAGATCATTGGGATTAGATTATTCTTCGATGAATAATTACAAATACACTTGTCGAGAACTGATCCTTATGTCTTGGTTGGGGCCAAGAAACTCATATACGTACTGACACGCACATGTATAGATGTACATTTCTGTGTGGTGTGTGTATGTAGTGTGTATCCATATCCTCAGACAATTTTGTAAATGATCTGTTAGGTTTGGAAAAGATTTGAGTAACATCTTGTTACTCAAAATGTGTTCTCACCCAGACTATACTCAATCAGAATATTCATTTTGACAAGCAAGATTCAAGGTTGGGGGGGAGGTCATACATACAAGTTTGAGAAGCACAGTTCAAACTTATCCTAAACATCTTATGGAGAAGAATCACAGTCAAGAATAACGGAACACTGCATCGGGGAGCCAGGCCATAGCAAATATATGAAAAGCAGGCTAAGGCAAGGAACTGGAGGTGGAATGATAAGGTACCAATAAGCAGATGTAACCAGGCAACTAACCCCAAGAATCAGACAAATTTAAACACTGAGGTGTGCAATCGAAATCACATTCTCCAACTGCGGGAAGATAGGAGCCACACAAATGGGAAAACCAACCATCCTTTATCGCCTGGAAAATGTAAGTATTAAAAAATGTGCCTATTTAAGAAACCGTCAGCCCAGCTGGTATGGCTCAGTAGTTGAGCGTCAACCTATGAACCAGGGCACATGCTGGGGTTGTGGGCTCAATCTCCAGTGTGGGGCATGCAGGAAGCAGCTGATCAGATTCTCTCATCATTGATGTTTCTATCTCTCCTCTCCCTGTCTCTCTGAAATCAATATAAGTATCTTTTTAAAAAGAAAGAAACATTCGCAGATTGTCTCTAATGTATTTTAGTAAAAACTGTAGCCTGGAAGATACCAGAAATAATGCCAGAAAGCTTACTATCATTCCATTCAATGTTTTGGATTATGGGAATGCAATACTCTAAGAAAAATAAACAGAAATTTTAAAAAAAAATACAAAGGATGCAATGTGTGTGTAAAAAACCTGTGGTTGATTTGAAGAACATACTTAGGTTTTTCTATTTGATCCTGTGCTAAAAGCAGGGGGGCGGGGGGGCGGTGAACACAGAGAAACTGGTAGTTAATGTCTAAGGTCTAACCGCTTTGGGGCAACTGCCACAGGGGCTGGGGGTCAGCGTTCTATTTGCAGGTATGGTCTGGCCACTGTCCATGTGTGTGTTCAGTCTCTCAGGGCAGCGCACTCAGAGCACAGGAAACACGTGGCTGACCTCGGAGGACAGGGGGGAAGAGTGGACGGTGGTCACCTCACACAGGCCTCAAGAGTGCACTCAAGAGCGCCGGGGACTTACCTAAGCGACTTGTTTAAATTTGATTGTTTAGAACCATGTTTTTCTGTCCCAAATTATCCACCAAATGAGCTTCCTTGTCGGAGTTCAAATGACAATTGCCATGTTGTCAATACTCACACTGAAACCTAATTTCTGCTCGGTTTAAAAGTATGACCTCAGGCACATACATCCCAGTTCCATGCTCACAGCATATGTTTCACCATCAAAATTAGGACGACATTCTGAGTTAAAAATGTGTCAGAGGTTGTGTTTTAAAAAGATATGAGATGAAGGTTAAAATATAATCAGGGAACTTTACAGCCAACACCATCCCTCCCCGGAGCCGCAGAAGAATCCAAACACGTTCTGCCTCATTTCCATTCATGAAGAGCCAGAAGCTTACAGAAATTCTTGATTGTGTGAGAAATTTATTCCAAAGCAAAAGGGAGGCCACAGGTGGCTTCAGGAAATGGGGTTTTCAACTCCTTTGTATTAATTGCCTTTTCCAATTTGGAGAGAGGACAGCACTGAAAGCAAAAATCTTGCTCTGACCAGTTCCTCACCCACCTCATTGTTGCAATGACAGAAATGCCAACCACGATACAGCGATCACTGCGAGACACAAGGACCTGCTGGGATTTGGCAGGTGCCTGGCCCAGCACGCGGCTCTCAGCGGCTCGATGCCATGTTCCCCAGGCCCCAACGTGCGCAAGGGCCTGCCCAGAAGCTTACAGAAATTCTTGATTGTGTGAGAAATTTATTCCAAAGCAAAAGGGAGGCCACAGGTGGCTTCAGGAAATGGGGTTTTCAACTCCTTTGTATTAATTGCCTTTTCCAATTTGGAGAGAGGACAGCACTGAAAGCAAAAATCTTGCTCTGACCAGTTCCTCACCCACCTCATTGTTGCAATGACAGAAATGCCAACCACGATACAGCGATCACTGCGAGACACAAGGCCCTGCTGGGATTTGGCAGTGCCTGGCCCAGCACGCGGCTCTCAGTGGCTCGATGCCATGTTCCCCAGGCCCCAATGTAGGCAAGGGCCTGTCCATGAACAAGGCCGATGACAGCGGGATGGGCCGACACTCAAAGCCAGAGGAGAAAAGCCAAATGGGCAGAATTTTCACCAGTGCCCCTGCCGAATGGAGCGGTGGCCTTTCATTCAGTCATTCTGCATCAATGCACAGCCACACACAAGCCCGCCTCCCTGCCTTGCGGACAGGAAGGTGAAGGCGGTAGCTGGCCTGGGACTGTAATCACATTGCAGAAAATAGACCCCTTCCTGCCCTGGCGTCTCCCAAGACACATGACAGTGAGGGAGTGAGGGAGTTTCCACCTGGGAAATATGCATTTTCCCAGCCTAAAGTCAGCAGATACATGTGCTATTTTAGACCATGTTAAACAGGTTTCTCTGGCACCAAAACCTCCTTAAGATTCTTTGAGTGAAGAACACATCGAGAGAAAACATTACCAGAAGCAGCTCAGAGGTGTTCTGAGATCTGAGCAACACCAGGCACTGTTTCTGTCCACAGCCCTTGTCTGAGGAGAGGACCCGGCCTTCCCTCACAGCCTCAAAGCCCAGTGGTTCTGTAAATATCTGATATGCAGGATGGTCTTAGGTGACCCCTGTGGAAGGGTCATTCGACCGCCAAAGGGTCGCGACCCACAGGTTGAGAACTGCTGCTCAAAGCCTCTATGTGGCCCGAGAATTTAGACTCACTGATCTATCTAAAGGGTAAGTAGGGCTCAGCGGCCTTCACAACCAGGTTTCAAAGGCATTTCCTGGCCATCAGGAGACCTACTCCCAGCCAAGGCCCAGCTAGTATCGATACCATTGTAATTAGCTGGTTATTAACAATAGGAAAGAAGCAAAGGGAAGGCCAGGCACGACAGGCATGCTCTCTGCTAAACAATGGGGAAGGGAACCACATAAGGAAGATACTCGCCTGTCAATCATACCCAGGGACGGAGATGGCTGGCTAGAAGTGGGCGTGGCCACTTCAAGTGCATGAACATTTGGGCTATACAATCCCCTAACCCAGCGGTTCTCAACCTGTGGGTCGCGACCCCTTTGGGGGTCAAATGACCCTTTCACAGAGGTCGCCTAAGACCATCAGAAAACACATATATAATTACATATTGGTTTTGTGATTAATCACTATGCTTTAATTCTGTTCAATTTGTAACAATGAAAATACATCCTGCATATCAGATATTCACATGACGATTCATAGCAGTAGCAACATGACAGTGATGAAGTAGCAACGAAAATAATTTTATGGTTGGGTCACAACATGAGGAACTGTA
>NW_005368491.1:1285597-1289132 GCF_000412655.1 Myotis brandtii | reverse complement strand
CATTCAGTCATTCTGCATCAATGCACAGCCACACACAAGCCCGCCTCCCTGCCTTGCGGACAGGAAGGTGAAGGCGGTAGCTGGCCTGGGACTGTAATCACATTGCAGAAAATAGACCCCTTCCTGCCCTGGCATCTACCAAGACACATGACAGTGAGGGACTGAGGGAGTTTCCACCTGGGAAATATGCATTTTCCCAGCCTAAAGTCAGCAGATACATGTGCTATTGTAGACAATGTTGAACAGGTTTCTCTGGCACCAAAACATCCTTAAGATTCTTTGAGTGAAAAACACATCGAGAGAAAACGTTACCAGAAGCAGCTCAGAGGTGTTCTGAGATCCGAGCAACACCAGGGACTGTTTCTGTCCGCAGCCCTTGTCTGTGGAGAGGACCCAGCCTTCCCTCACAGCCTCAAAGCCCAGTGGTTCTCAACCTTCTGACCCTTTAAATACAGTTCCTCATGTTGTGACCCAACCATAACATTATTTTTGTTGCTACTTCATAACTGTAATGTTGCTACTGTTATGAATCGTCATGTAAATATCTGATATGCAGGATGATCTTAGGCGACCCCTGTGAAAGGGTCGTTCGACCGCCAAAGGGGTCGCGACCCACAGGTTGAGAACCGCTGCTCAAAGCCTCTATGTGGCCTGAGAATTTAGACTCACTGATCTATCTACAGGGTAAGTAGGGCTCAGCGGCCTTCACAACCAGGTTTCAAAGGCATTGGCTGGCCATCAGGAGACCTACTCCCAGCCAAGGCCCAGCTAGTATCGTTACCATTGTAATTAGCTGGTTATTCACAATAGGAAAGAAGCAAAGGGAAGGCCAGACACTACAGGCATGCTCTCTGCTAAACACTGGGGGAGGGAACCACATAAGGAGGATACTCGCCTGTCAATCATACCCTGGGATGGAGATGGCTGGCTAGAAATGGGCGTGGCCACTTCAAGTGCATGAACATTTGGGCTATGCAATCCCCTAACCCAGCGGTTCTCAACCTGTGGGTCACGACCCCTTTGGTGGTCAAATGACCCTTTCACAGGGGTCGCCTAAGACCATCGGAAAACACATATATAATTACATATTGTTTTGTGATTAATCACTATGCTTTAATTATGTTCAATTTGTAACAATGAAAATACATCCTGCATATCAGATATTCACATGACGATTCATAGCAGTAGCAACATTACAGGCATGAAGTAGCAACGAAAATAATTTTATGGCTGGGGGTCACCACAACATGAGGAACTGTATTAAAGGGATGCGGCATTAGGAAGGTTGAGAACCACTGCCCTAAACAAAGAAGCTTGCACTTTTTTTCCATTAAAGGGATGCGGCATTAGGAAGGTTGAGAACCACTGCCCTAAACAAAGAAGCTTGCACGTTTTTTCCCTACACTATCATTCCATTCTACACTCTTTTTAAAAAATATATTTCTTTATTGATTTCAGAGAGGAAGGGAGAGGGAGAGAGATAGAAACATCAATGATGAGAGAGAATCATTGATCAGCTGCCTCCTGCACACCACCTACTGGGGATCGAGCCCACAACCCAGCATGTGCCCTTGGCCAGAATCGAACCTGGGACCCTTCAGTCCACAGGCCGTCGCTCTATCCACTGAGCCAAACTGGCTAGGGCGCTCTCTACACTCTTGGTTCCTCCTGGCACACTTGGCTCATGGTTCATGCTTGGCTTCCTGGCATTCTTCCATGTGGCCCACGGCCATACAGACCCTCCCACACAACGGGCTGGTGGACTGAAGTTAGCCTGACGCTGTCTGGACCCGGCTCCAACATGGACAGGAAACTCTGGACTCTGGCTCTGATTTTGGCTCTACTGAAATTCTAGCTACACTGCTTCTATGACTGGCCTCAGGGGAATGGGGCTTTGGAAACCCAGGTATGTAATTTTCTGAGACTCATTCCTCCCGTATGAGTCTCAGAAAATTCCTTTTCTCAGGATATGGCAAGGACTGCACCCCACAGCAACAGGTGGGAAGGAGGAACCCTCACTTCGTCTGGTAAGAGTACCATCTAAGGATCCTTCCTGAGCAAATCATTTCTCTCTTCTTCCGTTTTCTCACCCGTAAAACATGGACAGACGAGTTGACATCTAAAAATCATACTCTGGACTCTGGCTCTGATTTTGGCTCTACTGAAATCCTAGCCACACTGCTTCTATGACTGGGCTCAGGGGAATGGGGCTTTGGAAACCCAGGGATGTAATTCTGCAGGAATAAAGCTTTCTACCATATCTCATCCTCCCGTACGAGTCTCAGAAAATTCCTTTTCTCAGGATATGGCAAGGACTGCACCCTACAGCAACAGGAACCCCCACTTCGTCTGATAAAAGTACCATCTAAGGATCCTTCCTGAGCAAATCATTTCTCGCTTCTTAACCTCAGTTTTCTCACCAATAAAACATGGACAGACAAGTTGACATCTAAAAATCAGGCAATAAATTTTATTACTTGACTCAATCCTTGATCTATTGCACCTGTCATGGTTGAATTATATCCCCACAAATAGTTAAACTTCTAATACCCCAAATCCCTAATCAAGAGATCTTTAGATGAGGCCCTATCTCAACAAGACTTGTCATTATAAAAAGGGGGAATTGGTACATGGAGACACGCACACAGAGAACACAGGTAAGATGAAGGCCGAGACAGCAGTGAGGCATCTACCAGCCAAGGAACGTCAAACATTGCCACCAACCACCAGGCACTCCCAGAAAGGAACGGACCACATTCTTCCTCCGTGTCCCCAGAAGGAACCAACCCTGCTTTTTTACAAATACATTTTTATTCATTTCAGAGAGGAAGGGAGAGGGAAAGGAAGATAGAAACATCAGTGATGAGAATCATAGATCAGCTGCCTCCTGCATGCCCACTACTGGTGATCGAGTCTGCAACCAGGCATGTCTCCTGACCAGGAATCGAACCGTGATCTCCTAGTTCATAGATTAATGCTCAACCCCTGAGCCACACCAGCTGGGCCAACCTTGCTTAATGTCTGACATGTGCCCTCCAGTCTGCCCTTCAGCCATCCAGTCTGTGGTGCTTTGCTATGGCAGCTCTAGCTAACCAGTACCCACCCTCAGGCTGATGAATAGCTTTGCCAGAATCCAGGTTATACCTCGATGGGGAATGGCAGTGAGAAGTACACACAGGGACCTGTATCTTTCCGCCCCGGTCTCCTTATGTTTGCCCATGCTCCTTACGTTGTCTGTAGGCATTCCATCTTGATTTCTGAACATGCCTGTTGTGGTCAGTGGTGTGGCCACGCATGAATTCTTCAACAGCCAAAATCCTCAGGGAAAACAAGATGCTCTTCCGTGTCAGTGAAAACCGGATGAATTGAGGAGCTTACTGACAATAGCTTAAGAAAGGCCAGGTACATAAATCTCCAGAAAGGATAACTTCGCAAACATCCTTTTGAGTGGACACCATTGCCTGCCTCTCTCAGGATGATTTGAACCTCGATTTGATTTCACCCACACAAAGCAGGGTGTGCGTGCACGGGTGAA
>NW_005368491.1:1280400-1285524 GCF_000412655.1 Myotis brandtii | reverse complement strand
AGTACCATCTAAGGATCCTTCCTGAGCAAATCATTTCTCTCTTCTTCCGTTTTCTCACCCGTAAAACATGGACAGACGAGTTGACATCTAAAAATCATGCAATAAATTTTATTACTTGACTCAATCCTTGATCTATTGCACCTGTCACGGGTTGAATTATATCCCCACAAATAGTTAAACTTCTAATACCCCAAATCTCTAATCAAGAGATCTTTAGATGAGGCCCTATCTCAATTGGTATGTGTCTTGTGAGACAGGCACACAGAGAACACAGGTAAGATGAAGGCAGAGATGGCAGTGAGGCATCTACCAGCCAAGGAACATCAAACACTGCCACGAACCACCAGACACTCCCAGAAAGGAATGGGCCACAGTCTTCTTCCATGTCCCCAGAAGGAACAAACCCTGCTTTTTAAAAACTTGACTCAATCCTTGATCTATTGCACCTGTCATGGTTGAATTATATCCCCACAAATAGTTAAACTTCTAATACCCCAAATCCCTAATCAAGAGATCTTTAGATGAGGCCCTATCTCAACAAGACTTGTCATTATAAAAAGGGGGAATTGGTACATGGAGACACGCACACAGAGAACACAGGTAAGATGAAGGCCGAGACAGCAGTGAGGCATCTACCAGCCAAGGAACGTCAAACATTGCCACCAACCACCAGGCACTCCCAGAAAGGAACGGACCACATTCTTCCTCCGTGTCCCCAGAAGGAACCAACCCTGCTTTTTTACAAATACATTTTTATTCATTTCAGAGAGGAAGGGAGAGGGAAAGGAAGATAGAAACATCAGTGATGAGAATCATAGATCAGCTGCCTCCTGCATGCCCACTACTGGTGATCGAGTCTGCAACCAGGCATGTCTCCTGACCAGGAATCGAACCGTGATCTCCTAGTTCATAGATTAATGCTCAACCCCTGAGCCACACCAGCTGGGCCAACCTTGCTTAATGTCTGACATGTGCCCTCCAGTCTGCCCTTCAGCCATCCAGTCTGTGGTGCTTTGCTATGGCAGCTCTAGCTAACCAGTACCCACCCTCAGGCTGATGAATAGCTTTGCCAGAATCCAGGTTATACCTCGATGGGGAATGGCAGTGAGAAGTACACACAGGGACCTGTATCTTTCCGCCCCGGTCTCCTTATGTTTGCCCATGCTCCTTACGTTGTCTGTAGGCATTCCATCTTGATTTCTGAACATGCCTGTTGTGGTCAGTGGTGTGGCCACGCATGAATTCTTCAACAGCCAAAATCCTCAGGGAAAACAAGATGCTCTTCCGTGTCAGTGAAAACCGGATGAATTGAGGAGCTTACTGACAATAGCTTAAGAAAGGCCAGGTACATAAATCTCCAGAAAGGATAACTTCGCAAACATCCTTTTGAGTGGACACCATTGCCTGCCTCTCTCAGGATGATTTGAACCTCGATTTGATTTCACCCACACAAAGCAGGGTGTGCGTGCACGGGTGAACATAGACCACAATAGTTCCTTTCCTAAGCCTCTCAGGTGTCATACGTGACACAAAGCAGCTGTGTGGTTCTCACCTCCTTGCTCCCTTGGAATGACTTGGGTTTGAAGTTTCCTTCAGCTTCAATCTCTGGGAGGACCTGCCTTCCCCCCCGCCCCCCCCGCCCCCACACATACACACTGATTTCTAGCTGTTGCTTCAGCTCTTGCCAGCAATGTTTATTATTTATCTTTTCCTCAAGGACTTAGCTGCCGATTCCCTCACAGTAGTTATTTCACAGATTTCTTCGTGGCCACTGGACATCCATCCATCTGCCTCTCTCTGGTACTAGTCGCTGTGCTGTCCTTCAGTGGCGTTTCCAGCCCATCACTGCTCCCTGGAGCCTCATAGGCTGCTCGGTCACACCGGCCTCCTTGTGGCCCGTCCAGTGCGTGCAGCTGGGCCCCATGATTCCTGGGCTAATGAAGGAGAGAAGATAGAGTGCACGCCACATCCTGTCAGCACCTCATATCTCCTAATATGTCCTATATCACATACTAAGTATATGCAATGTAGCAAATACAGATCTGTTGTCAGAGTTACAGAACTCACTCAGGGGGCAATGGAAATGTTCTATGAAAGGTCAAGCAGGAAATATTTTAGGCTGCAGGGACCTATGTTTTCTTTTCTTGCAATGCTCAAATCCACCATTATCCAGTGCATAGATAATACATAAATATCGCCGTGACTGTTACAATAAAACTTTATTCACACAAGCAGGCAGCGGCGGCTGGATTTGGCCCACAGGGTTTAGTTGGCTGACCCCTATGAACTGCGGGGTGAGTAAGCTGCAATGATTATTAGTCATGTGCTGTGTATTATAGACATTTTTTCTGGATGGAAAAAGACAGGCTAATGTATACTTACGGCTTTTTCTCAGGAAGATAATTATAACCAATTCTCTCCAAGTGACATCACAGAGAACAAGCATCAGTTGTCCTTTCTGAACAGAAGGCTGTGGAGAGAAGGCCGCCTGCTTCCAGCGATGTGCAGAGGCAGATACTCCGAGACCCCCCACAACACTGAACTCCACCTTAGACTGGAAGGTAACAACACTCCTTGATACACTCTTGTTGGAGGAAGAGAGAAAATACTCCAGGGAAAAACAAGCTACCAAGAACAAATACGTAAATAAATGTGTCAAAATATACAGACAACAAACGGAAGCCGGAGCTGGGAGCGATGGGCTAAGGACGGGAGGGGCTGCGGAAGCTCTGAGGTTGGGAGGGTTTTCCTCCGCCAGTGGCAAGGTGGGGAAGCCGGGCCGCGCCACCCGGAGCCTCCACACTGACCCCTCACTCTCAAAGGGCTGACCTGCTTCCAGCCTCGTGACCCTGAGTCTGACCAGAAGCAGACACGATCTCATCTTCATGGGCTTGGGGGAAAAAACCATATCATTTAAAAGTTACCAACTATTCGCCCAGACAGTGTTGCGCAGTGGTTAAGCATCAACCTATGAACCAGGTCATCACGGTTTGATTCTCCATCAGGGCACAGGCCCGGGGTTGCAGGCTGGATCCCCAGTGTGGGACGAGCAGGAGGCAGCTGATCCATGATTCTCTCTCATCATTGATGTTTCTATCTGTCTCTCCTTCTCCCTTCCTCTCTGAAATCAATAAAAATGTATTTTAAAGAAGTTACCAACTTTTCAACAGCAAAGATTAAAACAAGAAGCCAGTGAAATTTAAAATTTTTTTTTAAATTGTTTTTGGAAAATAACTTGAGCAGAAGTTATTCTTTTAAGTAATAGTCGGATACAAAGCACATTTGCAGGATTAAAATTTTAAAAAAATCAGTTAACTGACAGCAAATGGACTGTTACTAAAAAGGACGTTCTCAACGATGTGTCTCAAGACAAAACCAGTGACACCGGAAGAATGGTACGAGATGCAGGAAGTGTGAGCAAACAGCCGTCACATGTGTATAAACAATAGGGTAACACTGGGAATCAAAACAAAGACTGTGGGTGTCGAGCGACTGCATTTAATGTGTAGAGTTTAAAGCTGTAGGAACAACAATATTAGACAAAAGTATGAGTTAGGAGGGAAATTAAATAAGCAAACTTTTAAAAAAAGTTGGAGAAGGAAAAATACAAAGAACTAAATAGATAAATATTGAACTGGCATCACTGAAAAATAAAATAAACATAAAAAAAAGAAAAAATGAAGATAAATCTTCAAAGCCTAAGAAAGTAGATCAGTAACAAAAAATAGGTCACAATTTTAGATATGAAAACAGACAAATTAAAGCTAGAGCAGAAGTTTAAAGATTATAAGAAAATATAATGAACAAGAGGCCTAATGCATGGATTTATGCACCGGTGGGGTCCCTCGGTCTTGCCTGTGGGGATCGGGCCGAAACTGGCTCTCCGACATCCCCCCAGGGGTCTCAGATTGTGAGAGGGCACAGGCCAGGCCGAGGGACCCCACCGGTGCACGATCGGGGTCGGGAAGGGACCGCGGGAGGGCTCCAGAGCATGTCCGGCCCATCTCTCCAAGTCCAGATCAGCCGGACCCCAGCAGCCAGCTAACTTACTGGTCTGAGGGTCTGCCTCCTGGTGGTCAGTGCTCATCATAGCGACTGGTCGAACGGTCAGACACTCAGCATATTAGGCTTTTATTATATAGGATTATTTTGTCAATAAATATGAAATTTTAATGACATGGAGATACATTTTTGTACCTATTAAATATCCAGAATTAAGAAATCTGAAAATACAAAGTATTGGAAGTTATATAAATGAACTGAACATCCTAAATCCTCTTAGTAAAGGTATACACTGATATAACTATGTTGGAAAATGATATAGAATTATCATCAAGTATTCTAACAAATTTCCAATGCCAGGTTCATTCCTTAAGAAACATTTTTACATTTGAAATGGATGATCTACACAAAAATGTTTACAGGAGCGTGGTTCATAATGAAAGACAAAACCAACCGGGGAAAAAATGTAATTCAACAGAAGAACTTACTCCATTAAGCTCTATGCATGTGATGGGATTTCCCAGGAGGAAAAGGAATGCTCCACAGCTACATATGACAGCCTGGATGATGCTTTGATATGTAATAGAGAGAAAATATCTAATCTATGAGGCTGAAAAAGTGTGATCCAATCACACAGATTAAAAAGCAAGTGAAATAATGATGTTTGATGAAGGAACATATACACATGAAATAAAAATGTGTTATTAGGAAATAGTGCAAGGCTAAACTCAGATTTCAGGACAGGGACTCCCTTTTGGGGAGCTGGGGAATGAAGAGGGTTCGAGAAATGCAATAATTCCAGCTTTTAGGTCAGGTGTTGATTTTATCACGCTCATTTAAAGAATACATTCTAATACAGCGATAACTTATTTTCAAAAGTTTTCAAAAATTTAAAAAGGACATTAATTCAAAAAATAAGAAAACCAAAAGAATTTCTTAGAAGGAACTGTTGAGGTATAGATTTATTGGTTGCAAGAGAAAAGAATTAAAATAAGTGACATAGTTACAAATCAATTCTCTAGTTTCACCATTCATAAAGTTAAAAAAAACATTTAAAAATAAACAGCTTTGGGCATTAACTGCTATACTTTCTAATTTTTAAAGTATCTCTATTTAATAATT
>NW_005368491.1:1256729-1279515 GCF_000412655.1 Myotis brandtii | reverse complement strand
CACTTGGCTCCACCATCCACTGCCTCCGCTCTTCCGCCCCCTCCGGGCCCATCACCTTCCACAGCGTCTTCCAGAACCTTCTGTATCACCACATTCCCCTGGCCTCTGCCCAGGAACCCTCCTTCACACGGACCTGCTCTCACGCTCTTACACGTGCCCCAGTGGTCTTTGCTAGCATTCACTTAGGAGACGTCAGAGAAAAGCAGATGTTTGCTCATTTTGCTGCCAGAGCATAAGATAGTGGGAACCACTGAGAAAAAACCCACATTTTAGCCATAAAAACCCCAAACTCAGAATTCCAGCAGTATCAGAGCTGATCATCAGCTAGAACTGCATGCCTCTGTCAAGCTCCCTGAGACCCCCCAGGCTTTTCTGGGAAAAGAAATGATAACCAGCCGACCAACTTATCCCTCTCTGCCCCTGCCGCATGGTTTCAGCCAAGGACTGGCAGAATTCTGAAATGCCTGCTAAGGTTTGTTTTCCCCTCTGCTCCCTGTGAAACCTGGCGTTCATACTGACTGATTTTCCTATCATAATTGGGATCATCATTGTAATAATAGCAAGCATAGTGAGCGCCTTTATCAGCATCTAATTTTGAGTGTACTTATGATTCCTAAAACTGTGAGGCGCTGTGGGATAGAAATGAGACTATCGAGAGATCAGCCATTCTCCACTTCTCTCCTCCATGTTTTTGCTGCTTTTTAAAAAATATATTTTTATTGATTTCAGAGTGGAAGGGAGAGGGAAGGAGACAGAAACATCAATGATGAGAGAGAATCATTGATCGGCTACCTCCTCTCACATGATGTCTCTCTCTCTCTCCATCTTCCCCTCTCTGTAAAAATCAATAAAAACATATCCTCAGGTGAGGATTTTTTTAAAAAAAGAGTTCATATGTGTAAAGTTCTCTCCACAGTTCCTGGCACACACCATCCACTCCCTAACCATAGACACTTTCCATGGTTACAACAGGATCATCACGCCCCAAAGTTACTTTTAAAGAATCCTTTCATAACTCTCCTGTGATTATAGTTTTTTATTCCATAACCTGCTCTAAATGTAATAGAGAATACCCACTTTAGCTTCAGAAGTCTGTATTTAACTGTATCTGTTAAGTTTAATAAAGCATGTCTATTAAATTCCACTTTATTCACGTCACATTGCCTCTAATTCTCAAAACTGCATGAGGCAGATGAAGATGTCTCCCGACCTCAGCCACTGGGAAGCGGGTTCCTGGGGGCACTTCCTTGCTGGGCAGCTGGCAGGGTCTCTCTGAACAGGTCCCGCAGGGGAAAGGGAACCGGAGGTGAATTTAGGTGCATTTACGCGGGGCCTGCTCCTAGCCTTGGGCCTTGCAAGGCTGCAAGGCACAGGTCTTGTAACAGCTCCCTGCAGGGGGCTCATCCCTCAGGTTGCCCTTCAGGAACCAAAGCCACAATTTCAAGGTATAATGACAACCATAACCACAACAGGGACTAGACCTCCCAGCTGACCAGACCTTCCCAGGACGATAATTTTACCAGAATACTGTTTGCTGAACAAGGAATTCAGTCCAAGTCCTCTTCGTGTTTAAAGCTTCCTCTCGAAAGGCAGACTTGAGAATGGCAACATCGTAGCTGACACTGCCCGTCCCCTGGATGGGCCCATCTGGGCTTCCCTGCTGACCGAGTGTGCTTTCGACAGACAGGCTCTCCTTGGACGCTCAATGCATTCACCCCGGTTTCCCGCGAGCCTGGTTTCCCGCGTCCAGCACGTCCCGCCTGGTACTGCGTGTATCCGTCAGGTTGCCCTCTCGTGTTGTTCAAGTCGACCAATCAAAGAGGGCACCTCCTCCCCTGGTTTGCGCAGACCTGTCCTCATTAGACACGAATAGCGACCAGCCCCCGGCACAGGTACCCACCCTCAGGTGGGCGAGCACCGAGACTAACGAACTCGCCAAGATTTCCACGGCAATAAACAAGCCACTGGCCGGGCAGGTCCACCTGACGCCGCTGGACTGGCCAGGCAGCCTCTTACATGTTCTTCGCTGGAGCTTATTGCTCAGTATCTACTCACACTACACATCGCCGAAAGTTGTGTCATTGAACACAGAGTGCTCATTTGCTTGGAGGGAAACAGGAAAACATGGGCGCATGACTTGGCAAAGGCATGAACTAGAGCGAATGACGTATGCCCCACACATTCTCAGATGGATGCTTCCCCCTGGGGGAAAGGCACTTTTCACAGCAGGGCTGGGTGAGAGGCAATATCCCCCAAGGACTGTCACCTCTGAAATCACCACCCCTTGCTCCTCGCCTTGCTGTCCGGTCCCCAAAGCCTCTTCACCAGCGGGCCTGCGCGCCTCTGCGGGAACATCAGCTCTGCACCAGCTCTGCATGGTGGCGACCAGGGGCCAGGTGGCTGCCCGAAGATAATGCCAGCCGTGCTCCGACAATAGCAGAATCTGGTGTGACTGAGCACAGGGCAGGCCAATTTGTCACAGTGGGTACAGTAGCCCCCGACCGGCAATTAAGCTGCGGGACTGACATAATCAAGATTCTGCTTCTTGTGCGGCCATGGC
This sequence comes from Myotis brandtii, assembly GCF_000412655.1. Taxonomy (NCBI): domain Eukaryota; kingdom Metazoa; phylum Chordata; class Mammalia; order Chiroptera; family Vespertilionidae; genus Myotis; species Myotis brandtii. The sequence goes on along the minus strand of NW_005368491.1, from coordinate 1,276,955 downwards.
GGCAGATGTTACTGAATAAAAGCCAATGTTGTAGCCACATCTGATTCCATCATAATCACCCAGACTTCAAATACTGTCTCTTATCAGGAAACATGATCTATCAGGTCAAGGGTACGGGCAAGTTCACAGGAGCAATGGATTGGCGCTGTAGAAACAGGAAGTCTCGAGCACCCCGCCTTCTGTATACTAGTAAGTATCATATTTTTCTACGAACTTTGTAAAAAGCACTCTTTTCTGTCTTTAGCACAATCACTATCAAGGACTTTACAAGCCTGAAGAGCAACCCCATTCTTTTGTAAAAGTGTAATTGATGGAATATTTTTGTCTTAGCATGTCATGTTTTCTTTATAATATTGCAGAAAATGAAAAGAATACTCAGATGACCCAGATAATCATACTTTTGATTTATGGAGTCCTTTATTTTATAATATCTTAGAGATTGGGAAAAAGAAAATTAGCACTCAACTGAGGTATATTGATAAGCAGTTTTAAGTGAGAGAGTATGTCTGTGGTAGTAATAGAATCAGGGACCCAAAGATAAAACTATATTGCTGATAAGGATTTGCAAGTGGGTGTCCAACCGCATGGGCCAGGGTGCACTGTATGATGAAGCAGCTTTTGATGCAGAATTAAAAGTGGGAAAAAGTCAATTTCCTTTCCTTCTATGAAATTGTATTTTATCTCTCTGTTTATATAAAAAGATAAGAATAGAGAGAGGAAATATAAATTTTCTATCATTCTAGATTGTCCCCATCACTAGAACTTGCACTTAACTGAATTTCTACAATAGCAATATAAAAAATAATAATAAACCTCCAATTTGAATGGACTCTTATCTGGCTGATAAATATCTTCATGTGCCTGCTTTCTTGAAGGAATAAACCTAAACCACAGCTGTTCTAAATAAGAAGGGAAATCATGAAATATACGCCCTCTACGCAAATGCAATTCCTTCCAGCATCAGCGTCACAGTCAAATCACACACTTCTCATCTCATTTTCACATCGATATAGATATCAACCTTCCCTTTGATGACACTATTATTAGCATTAGTATCTAAAATTCGTTTTCGGAACGTCAACCCTGTAAATGGAAGAGGTACTTGCAGCAAAGAAAGGGTAAGTCTCCTCAGGGAACTGACAATGTAATGGAATGTTGTTTGTTTTAAAAGTTTAATTCTAGCTGAGGTTTTATGTTTTAAACACCTAATAATCCAAATTACCACAAAGCCGAACGTGCTCCCTGGTGGTGCATTAGAAAGCTGTATTCACAAGGGCACTAAGTCAGTTACTCTTTGGTGAGTTTTTGCTCAGCATAGGGCCACATTTCTGTTTTTAATTGACCTAATTAATACTTTCCTGAACTGAAAAAGAAACATAATTCGAACAATGGGACATTAAAAAGGCAAACCATATCTGTTATATGATTTCATTTAAAAGAGGATCACGACTGCCCTAGCCAGTTTGGCTCAGTGGATAGAGCATCGGCCAGTGGACTGAAGGGTCCCAGGTTCGATTCCAATCAAGGGCACACTGGGTTGAGAGTTTGGCTCAGTGGATAGAGCATCGGCCAGTGGACTGAAGGGTCCCAGGTTCGATTCCAATCAAGGGCACATGCCTGGGTTGAGGGCTCGATCCCCAATGGAGGTGGGGGGGTGTAAGAGGCAGCCAATCAATGATTCTCTCTCATCATTGATGTTTCTAGCTCTCTCTCCCTCTCCCTTCCTCTCTAAAATCAATAAAAATATGTTTAAAAAAAGAGTATACAAACTTAGAATGAGGTGCCGGACATGGCGACTCTCAACGGGACAAGAGTTTTCAAAGCAGGATGAGGATTCTGATGGCCTAGAAGTGGGAACTAGAAGGAGAACTGGCTCACTGACAAGCTCTAGCCCGACATGGTGTTTTTAAAAAAATAAACAGTTCACTTGAGGAGACTCAGGGAAAGTGGTCTCCCCGAGAGAACCCAGACCTGGGCTCTCGCAGGCAGGGCAAGGGGAGAGAATGTCCGACACGCCAGCTAATACAGACGAGCTTTGGTTGAAGTCAAGTTCCACAGGGAAGGGAAGTGAGGAACGGGGAGGGGGGTCCAGACCAGAAGCACACAGCCAGCATCCTGGTGTGGGCTGGGCAGTGGAAGGTCGGTGGAGGCCTGGAGACAGAGCTCGAGCCTTGACCGTTCGTGTAAAAAATGAGAGGCTGGTCCCTACAAGGTCCCCTCCAATTCGTTAATAAATAGCTGATCTATGTAGTAGGCAATTTGTGAAATAGACTGTTGAGGAAATTTTCAACATGGGATTCATCGGTTTTAATCGTGAAAGGACTAACAGTATTCTCATTTAGAGATGAACAAGCGAAAGTATACAGTCACCGGGCCAGGAATTATTTCTATTCTGTGCGGAGAGGCCGGAGGGATCTTTTAAAATTATGAAACCAATGCTATCAATAGCCTGTTTAGATCTTCCAGGAGATTGGCACTCGCTCGGAATAAAACCCAGACTCTGTACCCTGCCTGGGAAAGCTGGGTTATGTGTGTCTGTGCTGCCTCTTTCCTTCTTGCCGAGTCTGCCTCAGCCCCACACAAAGCCATGGGTCCAGCAAGCTTGGAACTGTCCTCACGGCCTTTGCATAGCTTTGCCTTCTGCCTGGAACATTCTGTCCTTGCCCAATCATCCATGATTGGTGTTCCTTATCATCACAACTCAGCATTATTTTCACCAAAAGTAAAGCCATGCTCTCCACAGAAACCACCCTGTCCCTCCTGATTGAACATACCGTAAACCCTCAATAAATATTTCGAAGAAAAGAATGGATGTTATTCTAGCATCTTTCTTATAAAGACTGTAATTTTATTTATGGTTTTCTCCTTCCAGATGCCCCCTCCGCTTATGATATGCACACAGTGCGAGGAAGTCTGCATCTCTTACCTTTTCATCCCCAATAACTGATGATTTTCTACGTATAAAAGTCATTTAGAGGACTAGAAGTGCTTCTGAAAAGCCAGTGTATTAAAATGTGGCAAAGGCAATGAAGATTTGCTAAGCATCAGGGACAATCCAGATGCTATGTGACTAATAGCTGGAATGTAACATGAATTCAATCACAGAGTTTTTATTATTTTCCCAGCCATGTTTGACATACCATGAACTATAATAAGAAAATTGGATTGTGAATATTATCCAGCCTTGATAGGAACTGTGCAGGATTTAGATGGAAGAAAAAAAAAAGGTTTGGTGAATAGTTTGATGAAGTGCATGACCATGAGATTCAGACAGACTGAATCAAAGTTTCATTCATTGCTAGTTAAAGTTATGCAGAGAGAGTGGCCTGCTGAGCTAGGAAAGGGATTCAATAAGAACTTATGCAATACCTTAATAAATAAAGAAATTAAAGATTGGGGGAAAAAGAACACATTTTTAGGAAATCTATAAACAGTAGACTTAAGGAAGGATGTCATTAACCTTGAACCTCTGAACCCTAAGTAGCATGAGAATAGAGTTCCTTGTAAACTTATAAATTAATAATATAAATTCCTTGCATTTATATTATCAGATGTTCTAGATACAATCTTTGCTTCACTTTGAAAGAGAGAAGAGATTTAACCTGGATTCTCAAAGGTTTGTGGCATAGAAGAATACTCTATCATTACCTTAATTAGGGATTGAAAAAATATGTGTCCACAGTTTTTAATTCTATCATGTTGCTTTATATCAATTTATATTTTACTTTTATATCATCCTATATGTCCAAACTGGCTTTGTTGTCATTTCTTCATCACCTGTCTTCTCCACTAGAATATTAACTCAATAATTTGTTTACAGCTATATCCCCAGTATTTAAATTAGCACTTGGCCTAGAGCAGTGGTCAGCAAACTGCGGCTCGGCAAACCGCGGCTCGCAAGCCACATGCAGCTCTTTGGCCCCTTCAGTGTGGCTCTTCCACAAAATACTGACTTCTGCGCATGGGCCACGAAGTTTCAATCGCACTGTACGTGCACGCCCGCACGTGGTATTTTGTGGAAGAGCCACACTGAAGAGGCCAAAGAGCCGCATGTGGCTCGCAAGCTGCGGTTTGTCGACCACGGGCCTAGAGGATATTTTCAAACAATACTTTTGAAAGGAACATTGACACAAACTTGGGCTTACTCCAGGTATTCTGTTAGAGTTTCAGGTGGCAAGATGTAAAGATGTTGCCTGGCTCATTTTTAAATTTGAACTACTCTTTAAGATTACTGCTTATGGTAGAGCTAATACCAGGATAGATCTCTTATATAAAACTTGATTCATTTCTGATACTGTGGATAAATTATGCTGAGATGCTAATATATTAGGTAAATCAATGTGGGCTCTAGACTTTGAATTATTAGTTGAGTATATAATATAATCATTTGTCATTATTTAGGAAATCAGTGACTTTCAACCTCTTTTGATTCTATTTCATATGCAAAAACATATTTTACCAGTACAGGTAATTTATGCATGAATTGCATAAGCACACAAGATTCAAGTGAAAGTTCACCAAACATTGACTCTTTCTATGTGTAATATATTTCCACTTTTTCTACTGTATTTTATTCTACTCTAATTTGGTTTCATTATGTTTATTCTTTATTAATGCTCTTCAGACATAATGAATTGATTTTATGATGCATAAGTCTCTCAAATTGTAGTTTACAAAGCACAATAGAAGGTTAAATGAAAAGATTTAAAATAATAAACAAGTACATTTTGTCTCCAACTCTAAAGAGAGAATTCTAAAGATGTGAAACCCTCAACACCTCCTCCATCCTCAGAGCTTTAAGTAAGTAACTAATGAGGGTGATTCCGGGTGTGTTTGTATGTCAACCCTTCAACTACATGTTTTGTTCGGTGAACCTAAACATAAATTCAGGTCAAGGAATCACAGAATCCAATACGCTTGAGTTAGTTAGCTCATTACAATGAATTAAATTACCTTTAAGTCCTGTAAAAATATTTTATATGTTCACGTTAGTTCGTTTTCTAGCAAACAAAGCAAGGGAGAGATGTTTTGAAAGCTGCAGATGCTGCAGGGCAAGGACTACGTGGAGGCTTGAAGACAGGACGAAGCCTCTGGTTTGCTCAGAAGCTCGGAGAGGAAGGGAGTCTCGCACAAATCCACACACTGTTCTGGGAGGTGTCACCCTGCACACTGCAGGCCTTGAACACAGAACTACCGAACTCAAAACAATCACCAGTGAATTTGCCGGGGGATCTACTAGAAAAAAAAATGACAAAAATACTCAAAAAAACTAAAAGCATATCACCACATATGTATGAAGAAGGAGCCATTTGAGAGACAAAAAACATTTCCTTTGCCCTAACCGGTTTGGCTCAGTGGATAGAGCATAGGTCTGCAGACTGAAGGGTCCCAGGTTCGATTCTGGTCAAGGGCATATACCTTGGTTGAGGGCACATCCCCAGTAGGGGGTGTGCAGAAGGCAGCTGATCGATGTTTCTCTCTCATCCGATGTTTCTAGCTCTCTATCCCTCTCCCTTCCTCTCTGTAAAAAAAAATCAATAAAATATATTTTTTTAAAAAAACAACAAAAAACCATTTCCTTTGATTTTTAAAATAATCTGTAAAAGGAAGGGTTGAGTGTTGAGGGAAGCTGTAATATGTTTTTTTAAATCAAATGTATTGCATATTGCTAGAATGAGATAGAGTTTTAATCCAGGGACAAGGAATTATTGTGAAGAGCTACATATAATAATCTCTGAGAGACATTTGTTTAAATTCGACAGTCTCAGCTATAGTAGTGGGAAAATGAACTGATAGTCAATGTGATTGTCAATATATCATGAATTGTGTCACTAAGTTCATTACCTAATAAGCAACTCACAAGATGTTAAAAATGTTATAAAAACAGAATTTTCAAAATTAAATTTCTGTATTCTTTGTCTTTCTTGTTTTATTTTAATTAATATGTACACATGGGTCTTTCAAAAAGGTGGAAGGTAGGGCCCAGATTAAAACAATGTTAGAATGTATGTATGTTTAAATAAGTCAAATAGAATGAAGACCAATTAATGGACCCACAAACATGCTCATTCACACACGCAAAGTGAATACACTTACGCAACAGTTTGTTGGAATTTTTAAGTAATAAATGTAGATCCAAATTTTCTGCCGTTATGAAAGGGATGCAGCCAAATTAGACTATGTATTTTCCATCAAGATAGATCATATATATTTTTCTGAAAAAAAATTAGTTAGACTCCAGCAGGAAATTATCCCATGGGTAGTTACATAGAAACAAAGAGATGACCCTACCACAAATATTTTTACAGAATACTTAAAACAGCAGCAATGAAACCAAACCACCGTTCATCCGGACAGCACTACAGTCTGATCTTTCCATCATTTGATGCTAACGGTAGGACCACCTTATGCTCTTAGGCTTCTCACTCACTTTGCTGAGGTGTCTTAAGAAGAGCCTACCAGGCCTTCACATTTTTCATCCTGATGGCAAATAGTGACAGCACTCTGTGTCCCAGGGAACGTTTGCTATTATGAACAGAAAGCCAAAGAAGATGGAGAAGAGTAGAGTTTTCTATATGGGACTGCACGACTTTGCTCAATAAGGTATACATTTGCACCCAGGTCAGGGGCAACTGTTGCTGTCCCCGGATTGAGTAGGTGACATTTACCATATCCAGTTTAGCCATTATTTAAGATATGTTTTCCTTTTTTATGGTTGTTGGTTGAGTATTTGCCATTTTCTGTTAAATCATTTTCAAGAGACAGTTTTAGACATGTTTGTCTTAGAGAGACTCTGTTATTTTACATAATGTTTAATGATTTCATATCACATTAAAAAGACAGCCTGCTAATGACATAGATTTGATTAGCTAAGAATATATGCCATATGGAGAAACTGACAGCCAACGTTTCTGGTAACTGATTAGTTCCCTCACTTCAGTCGCTGTAGTGCCTACATGAATTCCCTTCAGGCTCCCAACAGCCAAATAGAAGGCAGGAGGAAGGCATTTAACGAATGAGCAAAAGTTGTGTATTCATTCCTCTTAAAAAAATAGTCATATGTGGTAGTAAAAATTAGCATTAGAATTTCTCCTAGGGGGAAAAATATATTTTTTGTTTTCTCCATTTAAGTAAAATCCCAGTCTCCCAGAATGTGCATTACATGAAATGGTCCCCCACTCAGAGAGCACTCGTTTCACATCTCATCTGTTCTGTGAATGAGATGAGAAAGGCATTCTCACGTTTTCCGTCTCTCACAGCAGAAAGGATCCATGGCGAATTGCACACGTGCCACCCAGGATGTTCCACTCTGTCATTTTCTCAGTACACTCCCTGCTGCACTCCTGTCCTTTGCATTCCCGGAGTCCTCCCCTGCCTCCATGGCTACGCCATAGTCTACAGCAGTGGTTCTCAACCTTCTGGCCCTTTAAATACAGTTCCTCCTGTTGTGACCCAACCATAACATTATTTTTGTTGCTACTTCATAACTATAATGTTGCTACTGTCATGAATCGTCATGTAAATCTCTGATATGCAGGATGGTCTTAGGCGACCCCTGTGAAAGGGTCGTTCGACCGCCAAAGGGGTCGCGACCCACAGGTTGAGAACCGCTGCTCTACATGGTTGGTTCAACACCTCATGTCCTTTCAGGCTGTCTTCAAAAGACGAGCGCCAGAGAATTAAGCAAAGAAGGAAAACTGACGTCTGAGTAACTGGTCACCAAACCTGAGACAACACAAACTCTTTGAGGCATTCTTTATTTTCAACTGCTGGGCTTCAACACCACTTTCCCCACAATTAGTAGAATCTCATCATAAAATACTCACATAAAAATCTATTTAATTTTCCACTGCAGGGAGCAGAGGGTTTGATCTCTTATTACACATTTTATGGAAAAGTCTGAAAGTACTTTCAATTATTTATCGAATTAAAATCCCGCGCTTGGAAATTGCTGGCAACACACACACACACACACACACACACACACACACACACACACACTCACACTCTATCAGCCCACTGAGCACCATTAGATCATAAAGCTCTGCGGTAGCAACATCTCTCCTACAGCTGCTGGCACTCATGCGATTTTTACTACAGTTATACAGTCATTTATTACATTTTCTTTATGATGCTAATGCATTGCAGTCTGTTACTTTACTGTCCCCACTGTGATAAAGACTGAAATGTATATTGTGCGAAAAATAGATATATACATAAATACCCCTCATCACAAAACCTACTGCATTAAAAATCTCTTAAACTTAAAAGGTCCATAAAATATTGGCAAGGGGTATCAAAAAGGAAACAGTTCCATGGGACATTTTTTTGCCATTTGTTCCATCCTTTCCCATAGAATTTATTTTTAAGTTTTACTCTGTCAAAATATACTAAGGATGATATGAGTGTGTGACTTTTCCCCCTTAGTTACAATTTTATTGTCTTAGAACATAATTGGCAATTCACTTTGGAGGAGGAACAATGACTGTGTAATTTACAATAGTCATATGAAAAGAAACAAAGTCATTAAAAGGCAAAAGTCCATAGACCCAAAGGTACCTATAATTGATCATTGCATCTTGTTCAAATTGTCTGAACTCTCGCCTGGCCAGTGTGGCTCAGTGGTTGAGTGTCGCCCTATAAACCAAGAGGTGGCTGGTTCGATTCCTGGTCAGGGCACATACCCCAGTTCCAGGCTTGATCCCCAGTAGAGGGTGTGAAAAAGGCAACTGATCAATGATGTTTCTCTCTCATCCATGTTTCTATCTCTCTATCCCTCTCCCTTCCTCTCTCTCTAAAACAAAAATCAATGAAGAAACTATATTAAACTGAACTCTCCCTTTGATACAATGGTAAAAAGTGCAGTTTTCTATGAGGAAACAAATCAGGTATGTTCATTACCAGCTACCCTGTGCTAAGCTTACAGTCACCTGCCACACTGAGACCCCAATGGGAGATTCCCTCCCAGGCCACCGTTCTTTGGAGCCATCCGGATAGCTGCTTCTCCACGTCTCCTCTCCACGCTCTTCCCCTCCCTCTTTTGCTAATTAAAAACAAGTTTCCATAGTGAGAAAAGCCCATCATTTGTTTAAGCAGTTCTTGAAGCTCAACATCCTATTTATGGATTTGGGGATATTTAATTTTCCTCAAAGAGCAGTCAGAATGAAAAAATACACAACATGTACAGAAAGGCTTAGCATTATGTTGTAAAATTATATCGATTTTTGTTCTATTCTCAATACTTTTTACCTTTAGTAACTTAAGTGCAATTATATTCTATTATCAACATGATTTGTAAAATGGTGAGAGCAATGAGTTAGCAAAATCCAATAACGGGCCTCAGCATTATTAGGCTACTAACATGACTTGAAATGGATGTGAATTTGGAGCTGAGTGGCCTCTCAGAAATGGTTTCCTTATGCTCTCACTTAGCTGCGAACTAGAAAAGTCTGTTTCAATGAGAGACTTTTATGTGGCTCCATAGGACATTTCTTTTCAAGCTGTGTTCAGGCTCAACACGAGCGTGGAGATGGAGAAGAGACCACTACCTTGAAGCTGGACTTCCTCACAGAGATGAAAGGCGGGGTCGCGAGCCCCTGTGGCACCTCCCTCCTAGGGCTGGACTGGCAGAGGAGCCCAGGGTGAGCAGCTGGAAATTTGACGACAAAGGGAGGAACCTGAGACTCCTGGTCCTGTATGGTTATTTCAAGTTGGAGTCAATAAGACAGAAAAGCTGTATGTATGTCCAAATTTAATGAAAGTGAAGTGCATTAGATAAAACAATTTTAAAGCGTGTCTAAAACTGCTTAACTCTGGGCTATTAAATAAATATTAAATAATTAAGAAACATCATAGAGCATACTTTTATGTTCATCTGTTATTTATAATTACCTTCAGAGAATATTGTAGAAGAAACTCTGAACTTACTGATAATCTATCATACACTGATATTAAATCACTGAACTTAATATTTACGTCTCTGAGAAGCAGTAGTGATAAAGTAAAAAGAGTCCTTAAACCAGTGGTATCTATTTAGTCTGGGTTTTGTACATTTAATCTTATCAGTACATATTTATTTTTAATCAATATATATTTAAATGTAATATGACATTTACTATTTTAATATATAATAGGTATTTTCTAAACTAGAGAAGCAAAGAAGATAGGCTTTTCTCACTTTGATGTGATATTTTTAAATAAGTATATATTTCACATAATAGTTGAACCAACTACATTATAGCAGTGATTCCTAGCCTTCTTTTATTCTCCTAAATTTGTGGAAAATTAGTTAATTTTGTGTCTCCAGTTATTTGAGGGAATTCTGCAGAACTGTCAAAATATATTAATTCATTTTATTTGGAGACACAAAATTACATGAAAGCATGCTGAGTGGGGTGAGGTTACTGTAAAATGAACACTGCATTGCCCAGAAGATGTAATAATTTTCTCTTTTCTAAATGTTTTTATTGATTGTTTTAGAGAGAGGAAGGAAGAGGAAAAGAGAGAAACATCAATCTGTTGCTCAGCTTATTTATGCATTCATTGGTTGATTCTTGTATGTGCCCTGCTGGGGGGTTGAACCTGCAACCTTGGCATATGAGGAGGATGCTCTAACCCACTGAGCTACCGGGTGGCCAGGGCTGTGATGATTTTCTTATCCCTCATCTAGTCAGAAAAGGCGATCGATTTCACAAAGTGTAAGGGCCATGTTCTCTATGAGCAGAGCACCGTTATGTCCCATGTCAGGGGTAGCTGATTTCTCCTGTCAGCATTGAAAACACGAGAACCGGGATCCAAGCCCACAGTCGTCCATCCTGAGCCTCTTTTACCCAGGCCTAAGGACGAAGAGTCCTTTCATCTGTTTGGTGCTGATCATTGTTTAGAGTGAGTCACCTTCCTAATGGTTCTCAACCTTCCTAATGCCGAGACCCTTTAATACAGTTCCTCATGTTGTGGTGACCCCCAACCATAAAATTATTTTCGTTGCTACTTCATAACTGTAATTTTGCTACTGTTATGAATTGTAATGTAAATATCTGATATGCTATATGTGTTTTCCGATGGTCGCGACCCACAGGTTGAGAACCGCTGGTAGACTTTAGATGTGCACTTGCTATTGCTTTTATGCTGCCCATCCTCTGCTCTAAGCATGAGGCAATTGCCCAGGAGGGCAGAGAATCGGGTCTGGTTTGACACAGTTGATCCCCGCTGCCCATGTATATTAGTTAACACGTATTGTTTGACTAGATCAATGGACAGTTATGGTAACTAAATTTTAAAATACGCACCCTGGGACTTACTGTGAATTATTTAATATTTTCAAAAATACTGCAATGGATATCAGTACGCTAAATGAGATATGCATTTTACTAGTATTTTGAGGGATATTTTATTAGTTTCCAAAAGACATTCATCAGTTTACATGTTTTCTATATACATTACTAGTATGTACATATATGTAGAATGCCCAATATGTTAATAAATTAATCTCCTAGAAGGACACATGTACTTGTTTCTAAAAGACAAGATTCATCTTATACATATTTGTTTGGTAAAGGCACGGTATTATAGAACACTGTGAAGATGAAGAGTGCTATAATTATTATAGATATTGTCTTATTAACTTATAGCATGTTTACTTTTTCTGCTACATAAAGCAATGTATTTTCTGTTCTCAAACATTTAAAATACAGGGTGGGGCAAAAGTAGGTATATACTGGAGTACCCAAAACAGTATATTCTTGTATTATTATTTACTAGAGGTCTGGTGCATGGGATTCATGCACTGATGGGGGTGTGGCCTGCAGGAATCGGCCTGCTGTGGGAGCGCTGCTCATCCTGGCCAGCCAAGCAGCACTCCCACTGTGAGAGCACACTGATCACCAGGGAGCAGCTCCTGCATTGAGTGTCTGCCCCCTGGTGGTCACTGCGCATCATAGTGACTGGTCGACTGGTCGTTCTGGTCGTTTTGTGGTTCAATCGCTGGGCTTTTATTACATGGGATTAATCATTGTATTATTTTCCATATTAACAACTGTAACCCTACTTTTGCCCCACCCTGTATGTTTCATTGTACTCTTCTAATTTTTTGTGTGTGTGCTTTTTTTTGTTGTTGTTGGACTACTAAACTCAATGAAGATTCAATCGCACATGGTCTATTTAGACACTGTCTTGCGAACCAGAAACTTGGCTCATTGTCTGGGTCAGAGCACATTAAAATGTCATGGTCTCCAGTTAGGGAGGAAAGGCAGCAGTGTTCAGCATTAGGAGAGACAGCGACGAAAGGCAGGCAGTTTACTAACCATCTGACAGACTCTTTATAGATCACATGAGAACACCCTATAGACCCAGATAAAGATAGACATCGCCTGGGGGAGGCATGGAGGTCTCTTTCCCCGTTTTATTGCTTCCTGTTAAAATGAATTGACGCTGTTTATCCTAACATGCATTATGTTTTCACACACACGTATTCCACTTCGCACATGAATTACATATATTTTGTGAAAAACAGGTCGAAGATGCCTGTAGGAACATATGGATGAATAAAATATGGTTAATGGGTTCTCCTACAGTCCAAGAGACTGGGGGAAAGTAAGAAATGGTAAAATGCGACTCAATCCCAATAGAGACGTTGACAAAAGCGAGTCAGGCTCATTATTTATAGAATTCCCAACTGCTCCGAACTACATTAAATTTTTAAGTTGTGCCTGTACAAACCGGATCATATGTCATGTTTCTCCATATGCTTCTTAGCAGGCATGGAGAGTTCTCAGTACTTTTTCAGACAGACCGAGCCCTGTGATATGATTCATTATCACGCATTAAGTCCTAGGTTGTTAGCGCATCATTGCCATTTGGAAAATGATGCTCACACACTTGATCTGAGGTGATAGAGTGGAGTGAGCTGTGCATAGTGAACTTAACTAGAGGCTGCCTGACAGGCATGCATTTCCAGGATCCTCAGTAGATGAGAGTTGCTGAGGATTGAATCCCCTGTATGAAGCTAATTTCGGAAGCAGATGGCTCTACACAACTTTGATGGCCCTTCAGTTTCTTTATTGCAAATAAAATACTTGTCAGGTTTGGTTAAACAAAAGAAGAGCACAGCTGTCTTATCAGTATGGATTTTGATAAGGATGCCTAATCAGGCTGTAAGTGATGTGAGAGTTAAAAAAAACAAACAAACAAAAAAGAACCCACACAATTGTCATCTCATGGCGCTAGTGAACACAATAAGCCCCATGATGAGGCACAGGGAGGATTCATTGCAGAAAAGTGTCAGACATGGGATGTTTTCAAAAAATGGGGGGTGGGGAAGGTATTCTGACAGGAAAGATAGTTTTAAAGTACAATCGTATAATAAAAATGGTAATTGACTGCTGTGAGCTTTGAGAAAAGGTAAGCTAGTATCTGTGTAATAAAACCTTTGATCAGATCAGGGTTAGATCATTTCTAGAAATACCTCAAGGCAAGTAGTGTCCTGTCTAATCTGGCACAAATAAATTCATTTTATAAATCACTGTCACCCAAATGCTTTTTCTTTCCAAACTCCAGTGGCACCTGCCCCCAAATCCCATTGAGATTTACATGCTTTGTGGCAGCTATTCAGATGCAATTCTCCCCGCAGCACAGTGAGGGCGCTGAAGGCAGGGCCCATGTATCTTCCTCTTTTGTAACCCCAGCACCTGGCACAGGGCTAGCTGATTAACTATCAACTAACTGTCAATGACCAGTAATTGATCAATTTACCACTCTAATAAATGAATAATATATAAAATACAGTGTTGGGTTTCTGATTAAAATAATGAATGAAAGATGACCATGGGAAGATAGGTGGGAATAAAGCCCTATTGATGGCCTTTGTCCTGTAGCTGGTAAAAGGGATGAGGGCTGTTCCTGAGAGAGCCAAATACATACTAATGACATCAGGGGTCACAAACCCAACTGGCTACTGAGGGGAGCTATAAACTTAGAGGTAAGGTATCATTCTGCTTATTGTGCTACCAAGAATATTACTTTCCTAAATACATGATTTTTCAAAATATCGTATGTGCTGCAGTGTTTGGGCCCTCACCTGCAAGCCCCGCCCACAGGAAAGTCATGTGGCAATGGGGGCAGCTGTTCAGGAAGATGCTCAGGCTGCAGAGAGCATTCTGCGTGGGAGAAGTCATAAGGAACAACTACAGGCTTGGAAAGCTGCTCAAGGACACATTAGAGAAAGCATAACCAAGCCAACAGAGGAGGTTAGCTGAACAACGAAAGAGGGATACAAGTAAATTACATGGCCTCCCTCTCTCCCCACAGTTGTGGGGGAAAACTACCCCACAAAAACTACCCCTTGAGTGTGGCTCCAACTTCTGTGCATGGGCCACGAAGTTTCAATCGCACTGTACATGCACGCCCACACGTGGTATTTTGTGGAAGAGCCACACTCAAGGGGCCAAAGAGCTGCATGTGGCTCGCGAGCCACGGTTTGCCTACCATGGCTCTAGAGTTACCAATCAACATTTGACATTCTTCCAAAATAAGAGCCTCCTTCCTCTTTGTATTTATTTTGTATTGTAAAAAAAAAAAAAAAACAAGAAAGAAAGAACAGGCTCCAAATGGAGTCACTTGTGCAAAACTCCACATCAGGAAACCAAAACTTAATACCTAACCTAAGTGCAGGTCCAGCCTCCCGGGAATGTAACCTTTCCACGCCGTGGGTCTGGAATGACCTGCCCAGCACTAGTGAGGCCCTCTGCCTGACAGACTCCCCCTCCCCCATGGAAAGTGACCTTGTCCGAAACAAGCCGCTCTTCCCTAGAGCAGTGGTTGGCAAACTGCGTCTCGGCAAACCGCGGCTCGCGAGCCACACGCGGCCCCCCGGCCCCCTGAGCGTGGCTCCTCCACAAAATACCACGTGAGGGCGCACATGTACAGTGCGATTGAAACTTCGTGGCCCATGCGCAGAATAGCTCAACCATTTTATTCCACAAAATACCACGTGAGGGCGCACATGTACAGTGCGACTGAAACTTCGTGGCCCATGCGCAGAAGTCGGGATTTTGTGGAAGAGCCACACTCAAGGGGCCAAAGAGCCGCATGTGGCTCGCGAGCCGCGGTTTGTTGACCACGGCCCTAGGACAGTGATGTCCAAACATCTTACTCACACAGCTCTCCTGAAATTGGTTACTATCTGTAACAAAGCAGTCAATTTAGGTTAAAAAGCATACTTTAGACCAGATCATCATGATTCATGCTTTAGATAGGGGCTACAATCTGCTTACATTATTCAAATTAGCCTTATACATGAAACATGATATGTTGAACAATGACACAGCAAAAAAGTTTTAGTATGGGAACCAAATGAATATTAAACGATGTGGTAAACTCTATTCCTGTAATATCAAAAATAAAACTATTCTTGTATTGTGAAACGTGTAATTCTTGTATTTACTGATCTAAACATCAAGGGGTCTGGGTGAGAGTTCACTTTTCAAGGGGAAAGTATGGCCATTCACTCCCATCATCTCCCCTGAGCTTGAGACTCCAGGGCTTGGCTTTGCCTCAGGAAGGCACCCAGAGTAGGGCTCACACGGTGTCTGCCACCCTGTCACTTCTGCCCCGTGCACCCCATCCTCCACTTCCTCCAACCTTCCCATTCATTCCTGGGGGAAGTGTTTCCGTGTGTTTCATTTATGATACACAGCCTACCACACCCACTTCCTATACTGCGACTTCAGGTCAAGTTTCCCTTCCTCGGGAAACCATTGCTCACCCAGGGTTTCCACTGGGATCGGTGTACTTACTAGTATACAACCCAGCCTCTTCCTCTGCAGCACTTGCCTCGGGTTGTAATGATAATGCTACTCTCTGTGCCACTGTCTTGTTACATTTCTCTCCTCTACTAGACGGGAAACATGACCAGAGTGAGGAAGCTGCCTGGCTTATCCCAAGTACCAGGATCTGAAAGACATGAGGCATTCCTTCCGATTCACTGGTGAACGTAAGAACGAGTCCGCTACAGCGATGCACATGTGTTCCGAGATCAGTTGGTATCTTTACAGTTAATGAAGCAGGTATTATTTTGTGCTTGATTGGGGCGGGGGTGGGGGGCAGATTTTAAATGAAGAATAATCCTGAAAACAGAGCAAATCAAGTGAATGAAGAGGAGGAGAGAGGATCTTAGGAATTGTGAGGCACTGATCCTGTTAACCAGTAGTTTTAAGGTTTCTGTTTGTAAAATGACCCACAATGGAGGGTAGGAACAAGTGGAAAGAAACCTGAAAGGAATGGATGAAATAACAAGCTACAGCACATGGCAAAGAGCGGGGCAGGACTGAACCCCGTTCGGATTTCTTTATGATCGTTTCCTTACTTTTCCTCGTTCTCCGTAAGACCGGTCCCTTTCTCGCGGTGCTGGGTGAATCACTGTAGCCCAGGGAAGAGCTTCACTACAAGTGACAGACACACAGAACCTTCCTCTGAAAGTGATATTTATTCCTGGGCCTTTGTTTTACTATCTCCTTCTCTTCCTTTCTGTATCTAATTATCTCACAGATCACCTATTTAGAGCTGTTAATTTAAGTCTGCTTTCAAGGCAGTTCTATTCATTTGTGGTAGAAAAGCAACTTGTTAATTAAAAGCACTGTCCTCCTCACCCCTTTTCCCATAGATTTGTTCATGGAATTCACTGGTTTACAGTAGCCCACCTTATAAATGAGGTCAAGAGTACAATGACTCTTTTAAGGAAGAAAAGCACATGGGTGTAAAGATGAAGCAGAGAGCTCCTTATCCCAGGTCCGATCTGAGTGGGAGTTGTAAGACAGGAAACTGTTACACATCAGAGGTCAGAAGGAAGTTAGCTTGCAGGACAGCGGTAAAACACAAATGAGTTTCTAGGTGAAATGTTCTTGACTACATGTAGTTTTTTTTTAATGTTTCTAATAAAAATCTCTTTTTTTCTTTATTAAGATATTACATATGTGTCCTTATCCCCCGCCCCCCATTACCCCCATCCCTCCCCGCTCTTGCCCTCACCGCCCTGGTGTCTGTGTCCATTGGTTGGGCTTATATGCATGCACACAAGTCCTTTGGTTGATCTCTCCCCCTTACCCCCACCCTCCCCTACCTTCCCTCTGAGGTTTGACGTTATGATCGATGCTTCTCTGTCTCTGGATCTGTTTTTGTTCATCAGTTTATGTTGTTCATTATATTCCACAAATGAGTGAGATTTATCTTTCTCCAACTGGCTTATTTCACTTAGCATAATGCTCTCCAATTCCATCCATGCTGTTACAGATGGTAAGAATTCCTTCTTTTTTACCGCAGCGTAGTATTACATTGTGTAGATGTTCCACAGTTACATATAGTTTTTATATGTACAATATTCTACTCTGAGTGGTCTCTAAAAAGTCAGACTTTAAATGTATTGATAATCCATTTAATCTTCCTTGAATGCTGGGTAAAGTGCATAAGGCCAAGCCACCACTTACAATTTCTCTGAAAAATGTTAGCCAAGGTGTAACTGAAAGTTTTACACTAATTTTGTTCCTTGTAGATGAATAGCCCACATTCCAGCAGGAAAGGATGTCACTCCCCACGGAATTCCTGAGAAAGTGGAGGGAAAATATGGAAACAAGGGACACAACCAAACCTTCAAAAGATTAACTTTTGTTTTCTTGGAAGCTGACCTTCAGCTGGTATATAAGGTAGACTTCTTGGAGGCTGAATAATGGAAATGAGAACCTCAATGGACAGCACACAAATTCCATCAGTGGTGGAGGCTACAAAACCGAAATAAAGACTCACATGCAGAAGTCCAAATGCTCTGAAAATGTATTTTCAAATAAAAGGAATTGTTACTTGATGAAGAACTATGACTACCTCCCAGGATGGGGAGCTCCTTAAAGAAAGAGAACTGGACTGCACAGTATAGATATCAATAGAGTTGACATTATCTATATCACAAGATTCCTGGGTCCTTCTCTATGGGCCATTCACTCCCATCATCTCCCCTGAGCTTGAGACTCCAGGGCTTGGCTTTGCCTCAGGAAGGCACCCAGAGTAGGGCTCACACGGTGTCTGCCACCCGTCACTTCTGCCCAGTGCACCCCATCCTCCTTTAGACTCCCTGGGGCCTCCTGGTCATCTCTCACTTCCTCCAACCTTCCCATTCATTCCTGGGGAAGTGTTTCCGTGTGTTTCATTTATGATACACAGCCTACCACACCCACTTCCTATACTGCGACTTCAGGTCAAGTTTCCCTTCCTCGGGAAACCATTGCTCACCCAGGGTTTCCACTGGGATCGGTGTACTTACTAGTATACAACCCAGCCTCTTCCTCTGCAGCACTTGCCTCGGGTTGTAATGATAATGCTACTCTCTGTGCCACTGTCTTGTTACATTTCTCTCCTCTACTAGACGGGAAACATGACCAGAGTGAGGAAGCTGCCTGGCTTATCCCAAGTACCAGGATCTGAAAGACATGAGGCATTCCTTCCGATTCACTGGTGAACGTAAGAACGAGTCCGCTACAGCGATGCACATGTGTTCCGAGATCAGTTGGTATCTTTACAGTTAATGAAGCAGGTATTATTTTGTGCTTGATTGGGGCGGGGGTGGGGGGCAGATTTTAAATGAAGAATAATCCTGAAAACAGAGCAAATCAAGTGAATGAAGAGGAGGAGAGAGGATCTTAGGAATTGTGAGGCACTGATCCTGTTAACCAGTAGTTGTAAGGTTTCTGTTTGTAAACTGACCCACAATGGAGGGTAGGAACAAGTGGAGAGAAACCTGAGAGGAATGGATGAGATAACAAGCTACAGCACATGGCAAAGAGCAGGGCAGGACTGAACCCCGTTCGGATTTCCTTATGATCGTTTCCTTTACTTTCCCTCGTTCTCCATAAGACCGGTCCCTTTCTCGCGGTGCTGGGTGAATCACTGTAGCCCAGGGAAGAGCTTCACTACAAGTGACAGACACACAGAACCTTCCTCTGAAAGTGATATTTATTCCTGGGCCTTTGTTTTACTATCTCCTTCTCTTCCTTTCTGTATCTAATTATCTCACAGATCACCTATTTAGAGCTGTTAATTTAAGTCTGCTTTCAAGGCAGTTCTATTCATTTGTGGTAGAAAAGCAACTTGTTAATTAAAAGCACTGTCCTCCTCACCCCTTTTCCCATAGATTTGTTCATGGAATTCACTGGTTTACAGTAGCCCACCTTATAAATGAGGTCAAGAGTACAATGACTCTTTTAAGGAAGAAAAGCACATGGGTGTAAAGATGAAGCAGAGAGCTCCTTATCCCAGGTCCGATCTGAGTGGGAGTTGTAAGACAGGAAACTGTTACACATCAGAGGTCAGAAGGAAGTTAGCTTGCAGGACAGCGGTAAAACACAAATGAGTTTCTAGGTGAAATGTTCTTGACTACATGTAGTTTTTTTTTAATGTTTCTAATAAAAATCTCTTTTTTTCTTTATTAAGATATTACATATGTGTCCTTATCCCCCGCCCCCCCTTACCCCCCTCCCTCCCCCCCGTAAAAAAAAAAAAATCAATAAAATATTAAAAAACAAAGAACATGAATACTATTAAAAAAAAAAGACAAATCCATAGAAATAGAAAATAATGAATGGTTCTCTGGAGCTGAGAGTGGGAAAGGGGGCTCTTACTGGAATGATGGAAATGTTCTAAAATTGAACTGTGGTGATGGTTACACAACTTGGTAAATTTACTAATGATCATTGAATTGTACACTTAAAATGGGTACATTTTATGGTATGTAACTTATATTTCAATAAAGCTGTATGTGTTGTTTGTTTGTTTTTTAAAAAAACAACTTATTAAATTGCCTGTTTTGTGATTCACTACACAGCTATAAGTAGCTGGAAAAGAGAAAAGCAACCACATTGGTCCCACTTAAGACTCAAATGACTTTTAAAAAATGTATTGCCCTAGCTGGTTTGGCTCAGTGGCTAGAGCATCAGCCTGTGGACCAAAGGGTCCCAGGTTTGATTCGGTCAAAGGCACATGCCTGGATTTTGGGCTCGATCCCCAGTAGGGGGTGTGCAGGAGGCAGCCGATCAATGATTCTCGTCGATGTTTCCATCTCTTTTTCCCTCTCCTTTCCTCTCTAAAATCAATAAAAATATTTTTAAATGTATTTATTGATTGATTTTAGAGAGAGAAGGAAAGGGGAAGAGGAAGAGAGAGAGAGAAAGGGAAAGGGAAAGGGAGGGG
>NW_005368491.1:1243139-1255342 GCF_000412655.1 Myotis brandtii | reverse complement strand
CTGACAGCAAGCTATCCAACAGAAGATTCTGTGAGGAATGGGGCTGCCTCCTCCCTACTGTCAGGGTTTGGTTTGAAGGCCGGACTCAGTACTTCCATGTGCTTCTCCAAGGGTGGGTTCCTGCCTGAAACCTCGCCCTCTGGGGAAACAGCTGGGGGAGGGCGCAGCCGTTTCCAAGACAACCCCTGCAGGACTGACTTCCTTCTGCTTGGTCGCACTTCTGGACGTGATGTTACACCCAGGGTTTTTATATAAGTAGATATATAAAAGCCCAGCGACCTGAATGGCGGAACAACCAGAACAACCAGAAAGACTGGTGGCTGTGATGTACACTGCAGCAGCCAACCAGCCTGATTGGAGGTGGGGTTGGCTGCCAACCACCTGCGGCCCCTCCCCCTGGCCTACCCTGCCCCCAACCACCTGCGGCTCCTCCCCCCAGGCTGACCTGGCCCGATGGGCCCCCATTGGGGCAGGCTGGTTGGACCTTACCCATGCACAAATTCGTACACTGGGTCTCTAGTAATATATAGAATTATCTTTCCATCTAGTTGAAAAGATTCTTGACAGCAAAAATCACTGGTCTAACAACTACTTTTGTGCCATACCCCCCAAATCTCATTAGCTGCTATTTCAGTACTAGAAACTAAATAGTATTTGTTGAATAAGTCAATAAATGTCTTTATTAATGTCATCTTTGGAATAAATTCCCCCTCTCTCTTTCCCCCTCCCAGTCTTTCACACTCCCCTCTGGTCCCCACTATCACCCCCATTTTTAGTTTGTGTGTGGTCCCACATGGTTGTACTTGTCCTGTGTCAGAGGCTTCTGGGAAATAATGAACTGTTACTATTACTCTAGTGGCTGCACCCTGATCCCAAAGGGCAGAACAGAGCTAGTTATGCCTACACTCATACAAGTTTTATGCACTGCACATATTAACAAGAAAATTATTACTTTGGGGACATTCACATAATTATTACAAAATAGGAGCTTTGAGGTCATGGAGACAACGATTGTGTTCACACAGTGCGGGCTTTCTGATAAACCTTAAGTATGCTGAAATCAAATAAAGAGCCTAATCCTCTTCCCTGAAAAACAAAAACAGCTAGAAACAAAGAAATCTGGGGAATATGGCTACACAACAAATAATGAAATGTTAACGATAATAATGCCTCCTTAGACAGCAGCCAGGCAGTTACTCGATTACTAAGGGCTCCTGCACCAAAAGCTCTAGAGGACATATTTGAAGAAGTCCTTTAATTTCACCAACATTTTTATAGTTTGGTCTCCAAATTTCTAATAAAATCTAATCACTGTTACAATTCCAAGTGATATTATTTAAAAATCACAATGGAAATTTTTGTGCTAACGTAAGTAACACTCAGAAATAAAACTGAAAATATTCTTTACTCTGAGCAAAAACTTGATGTGTCAGAAAATGTTCTCATGATTATGAAATCACTTCATTTTTTTAGGTTCATTCAGTTCCACTTATATTTATCAGCACCTCTTTAATTGTGAAGTGAAGAATTATCCAAATTCACCAAAGAAAAAGGAAATGAAGGAGTATTCCATTAAATCTGTGATGCCTATTACAGACAGGAAGGATGTTCTTAAATGTGTAACAAGCCTATTTCTCCAGAGTGATGTGATAAGGAGCTTGTTAGTTCCTTCATTCTTTTATTCAACTGTTGCAGATTGGGCCTCTGTAAGAGAGAAGCCACTTTCCTGGAGGGTCTGTGAATCTACTGCTCCTAGAAGCACCTGAACACAAGACTGCTACGCTCAAGTGTACTGTAACTAGCTGGTCCCCAGGAAGGCTGAAGAGGAAAACCTCACGCATCCTTGTAGAATGAGCAGGAGCTAGTTCACAGGTGAAAACAGCACACTCCTGGCCCGAGGATGTGCGCATACCAAAGGAAGGTTTAAAAAATATCTGCCTCTGATTATCAACGGTGGGGGTGGGTGAGTGGGAGGTGGGAGGAGATCAACCAAAGAACTTATATGCATATATATATAACTCATGGACACAGACAATAGGGTGGTGAAGGCCTGGGGTGGGCTAGAAGGGGTCAATGGGGAAAATGGGGGACATTTGTAATACTTTCAACAATATTTAAAAATACATAAAAATTTAAAAATATGTATATATGCGCGCCTAGGAATGTGAAAGATTGTAAGGTATTGGCAGATGGAAGCAGATATTGGAGGTAGATGTTAGAACACAGGGTTTAAATAGTGAAGGGCCCAGTTCATCCTGCTGAGTTTTGATGCCCTTCTAGTCCCTGAGTAGTCACCTGGAATCCCTGATGGTCGGCATCCCCCATCCCTCTGTCATCCAGGCTGCAAGAGCAAAGTACCATGAACCGGGTGGCTGATAAACAACACATGTGCCCCCACAGTTCCGGAGAGTCCCGGATGGAGATGCTGGCACATGTGGTGCCTGGTGAGACCCCACTTCCTGGTCCACAGACTATTATTCCCTGTGCCCTCACTTGGTGGGAGGGACAGGGAGCTTCGTCTAGTCACTTGAAAATGGCACTCTTCCCATTCATGAGGGCAGAGCTAATCACCTCCCAGAGGCCCCAGCTCCTAATAACATCCCCCTCAGGGTCAGGTTCCATTCCAGATCGGAACTGGGAGAGAAGAGGAACGCTCACAGCAGCAGCATGTATCAGGCTTGTCTTCTGCAGGGGGTGGAATGTGAAGCCAACAACCTGAGTGTGAAATACTTTGGTATCTTGATCAGAGAAGAGCAGATTCTGTCCTGCTAAGACAGCCGTTGTTTCACTGCCAAGTTCCCGAGGTGGGACATTTGCTGATGGGGATCGCCATCCACCATCAGGAGGGCAAATGCTCACCTCCCACCGGAATGTCCCATTACCTCTGCTTTTCCTGTATCACGGTGCCCTTTTCCTTGTCACAGGCCGCCTGCTTTTCAACTTCCCTATCACTGACCTCAGACACCCTCAGCTGTCTTCCAACTCCATTCCTGGCACTGTGCTCCCGGATGTGCCTCTCCTGGCACACTAGTCCCCCTTGTCCTAGAGACATTCCTTTATTATAACTTACCCTACATTGTAATGAATAATGAACAAGCTTCGCAGAAATAGCTGAATTTTAAAGAGTCCTATAAGGGGAAACAACTACCCTATATTAAAAGAAATGCAGCCTTGGCCGCTGTGTCTGAGTGGCTGAGCATTGACCTATGAACCAGGAGGTCACAGGTCAATTCCCCAACCAGACACCTGTCCGGATTGGAGGCTTGATCCCCAGTAGGGGGCATGCAGGAGGCAGCCAGTCAATGATTCTCTCTCATCACTGATGTTTCTCTCTCTCCCTCCCTCTCCTGTCCTCTCTGAAAATCAATAAAAAACATTTTTTAAAAAAGAGGAAAAGAAATGAGAACTAAACAGGACAGGCACAGAAGTTAGGGATTACTGGCTAGAGGCCACCTCAGAGCAGATGAAAACATGTCGCCTGCAAGGCACCTCCCACCCGGGAAGTTACACTGCTCACACTGCAGGTGTCCCTGGAATTTGAGAGCTACTTCTAGCAGCGGTTCTCAACCTGTGGGTCGCGGCCATCGGAAAACACATAAAGCATATCAGATATTTACATCACGATTCATAACAGTAGCAAAACTACAGTTATGAAGTAGCAACGAAATAATTTTATGGTTGGGGGTCACCACAACATGAGGAACTGTATTAAAGAGTTGCGGCATTAGGAAGGTTGAAAACCACTGTCTAGAGTCTGCAGGACTGACCCAATGTCAATCTCCTTTGAGTGTATTTTGAGTTGTTAAAGTCCTGTGTACATAGATTCACAACCTGACAAATTTCAATTCCTGTTTTGCCAACCCACACATGCCCTGGATAAATAGAATCATTGGAAAGTCCTTTGGGAATGTAAATAAAGAGGGTATTTACAGGCATACACATTCCCATTCTGTATGAGAACTTCAGAGAAAAATGAGAGGGAGGATTTTTTTCAATAGGAAACAAATTTACCTCCTTTCAAAACCATTTAAATCATTCCATAAATATAGACTACAAAAGCAAAAAAAAAGGGGGGGGAATATTCCAGGGTCAAATGATTTTGTAACAATAAACAATAATCTTCCCCTGGTCGTCAGTGCGCTCCCACAGCCAACCTCCCATGGCCAGCCAACCTCCAGCGGTCCCTCCCCCTGTCCCTCTGACCCCATCGGGCAGCCAGGAGACCCCAACACCCTGTCCAGCAGCCAGCAGCCGGCAGCCCCAGCAGCTGGCTCCTGATCAGGACCGGGCGAGATGGCCCCAATAGGCCCTGATCACTGGCCAGGCCTAGGGAC
Organism: Myotis brandtii; assembly: GCF_000412655.1. Taxonomy (NCBI): domain Eukaryota; kingdom Metazoa; phylum Chordata; class Mammalia; order Chiroptera; family Vespertilionidae; genus Myotis; species Myotis brandtii. The sequence goes on along the minus strand of NW_005368491.1, from coordinate 1,251,008 downwards.
CCCACCCATGCACGAATTTCGTGCACCGGGCCTCTAGTCTCTGTATATTGATTTTGGGTAAGAAACATCTAGTTCAGTTGAGAAGCATGTAAGCATCCATAGTGCTGAATTCCTTGAGTATAACTATTCCTGCAAATTCCAACACTATTGTGGCGCAGCCTAGGTCTTGTGAACAAACACGTGTCCACACAGGTAATTCTTTTATTGTGTTCACTTCACAGCCATACCTGTTAATGTCACAGGCAGTTTTTAACCGTTGTAATCTGTGATATTTTCCTAATGTGTGTATTTATGCATGCTGCTGTGTGAGCTGTTACCCTTTAAGCATTTTTAAGGACTCTAACCTGTGACATTTTACTAATGTGTGTATTTATGCATATCACAGAAAGCTGTGAATGTTATAAGCATTTTTAAGGACTTTATCCAGGATATTTTTAACTAATGTTTATAAGTACTCAGACATTTGAATGTGTCTGGCTAGAAAATAGGACTTGAAGTCAGTTTTGTTTACATAAGGTACCCAGAGTCCTGTGTGCCTATCTCAGGGCCAGATTGCTGTTGTTTTTTCTGGGAGTGGATAATTGAATGAGGATGTTTGAAAAAGGAATGAAACATTCAGGAAAAATAAAATTAATAAATCCTGTAATTCTAGATAACTAAAATTTATAAATATTTGTTCGACAGATATTTTACACAAGACATTAGATAATATTGAGAGCAAAATAAGAACACAAATGTTCCTGCCATAGCGGGTTTGCTCAGTGGGTGGTTAGGGCTTCCGGCATGAGGCACAGTCAAGGGTATGTGCCTTGGTTGCAGGTTCCCCAGCTCCGGTAGGGGCACATGAGGGAGGAAACCAATTGATGTTTCTCTCTCTCCCCCATCTTCCCTCCCTTTCACTTTTTCTATAAATCAATGGAAAAAATATCCTTGGGTGAGGATTAAAAAAAAAAATGTTCTTGCTAACAAGGAGTTCATAAATTAGGAAGGAAACGTTATATACAAAACTAATTCAAGTCAGGTAACCGTGGGAAAAGCCGTGGTAGAGATATGCTATGTAACAGGAAAGTAGAGGAGAAAATAATTCTGAAATAATTGTTGTCTCTAAACACAAATTTACTTTCATTTTTTCTGTAATGGTCTTCATGGTTGTTACATTTTCTTGCCTGGAATACCCCTCCCTCTCAGTTCACTGATCAATTTACTGCTCATCCTTCAGTGTTTTCCTTCAACAAATCTAACGTCTAGACTAGAGACTCAATAAAAATGTCCCGTGTCTGAAACCCCTTTGAGGTATGTTACATAAAAAGCTGTACATTGTTAATGTATGTAACACCGTCAGCTTGGGTGCATACACATCACCGGTCGCCCCATAGATCGGCCCTAATCACCAGCCAGGCCTAGGGACCCTACCCACACATGAATTTTGTGCACCAGACCTCTAGTATGTCGAATAAAAGAATTAGTTCACAGAATCAAGTTCCCTGAATAATCATCATTTCATATTTATGTAATACTTTAGATGTTACCAAACATTGTCCTAGATGTTAATTAGTATTTTTACTTTTTTTTATATACAGTTCTAGTATTAAAAAAAGTCTAATTTTTCTGTGAAACTCAAAAATAATTCATGCCCATAAAGAACTAGAAACTTAAACAAAATCATGTAAATAGCATAAGAATCATCTATATTCCTACTACATAAAAGTCACCACTGACGCCCTGGCCGGTTTGGCTCAGTGGATAGGGCGTCGGCCTGTGGACTGAAGGGTCCCAGGTTCGATTCTAGCCAAGGGCACATGCCTGGGTTGTGGCTCCATCCCCCGTGGGGGGCATGCAGGAGGCAGCCGATCAATGATTCTCTCTCATCATTGATGTTTCTATCTCTCTCTCTTCCTTTCCCTTCCTCTCTGAAATCAATAAAATATATTGAAAGAAAAAAAATTCACCACTGATAATATTGTTGCTGTCTTTCCTTTATGTCATTTTATTGATTAGATGGTATATTCTATATGCAAATTTCCACATATTTTATATTTATCATAATTTTGAATGTAATTAAAATAGTTCATTATTGTTGGATAACATTCTACTTGCCATAATTTAATTATGTTTTCTATTTTGTTGGTCACCTTATTTATTTCCTATGTTTTATTAAATGTTAAACAAGGTATACATTAGTATCTTTTTGCATAAATTCTAGTCTGCATTTTGGATTATTTTCTTACCTTATATATCCAGAATAGAATTACTGCGCCTTACACTATAAATCACTCCTGAGAGTATGACCCAATGCGTATAATTAAATGTGATCCTAACCTTCCCAGGGAGTCATGAACACAGAGGCCTCGAACCCCTGGTCCCCCTCAGCGGTCAAGGTGGGTAAAGGCTCTTGAGTCTAGAAGGTTATGGTCATTAAAGCAGGTATAATTTTTTCTTTTCCCACAGATAATTATGTAATGCAGTGTTATTTTCATTTTTGCTATTTCCTTTGTAAAATAGCTACAATTTTTGAAGCTTTGTTAGATTATAGATATAATTCAGGGTTGCACCCTGTTGTCTGCTTTCTAAAAGCTTACAAAGCTCAAAACTTTTCTTGTCCTTAAGTATAGATTCACTACAAAAGCTTTCCAACATTCATTTATGTGAAAACTCTCAACAGAGTGGATATAGAGGGAATGTACCGCAACATAATAAAGGGTATATATGACAAGCCCACAGCTGACATCATACTCAACAGTGAAAAGCAGAAAGTGTTTCCTCTAAGATCAGAAACAAGACAAGAATGCCCGCTCTCCCAACTTTTATCCAACATAGTATTGAAAGTCAAGCTAGAGAAATTAGGCAGGAAAATAAGTTAAAAGTATTCAAAATGGAAAGGAAGAAGTAAAACCGTCACTATTTGCAAATTACATGAACTTAGATATAGGAAACCCTAAAGATTCCACCAAAAACTGTTAGAATTAATAAATGAATTCAGTAAATTTGCAAAATACAAAATCAAAATACAGTAACCTGCTGTTTTCTATGCACTATTAACAAATTATCAGAAAGGGTAATTAAGAAAAGAACCCCACTTACAATTGCATCAATAAAATATGAAAAATAAATTTAACTTAGGAAGTGAAAGACCTGAACACTGAAAATGATAAGACACTGATAAAATAAACTGAAGAGGATACAAATAAATGGAAGGACATAGCATCCTCATGGATTGGAAGAATTAATACTATTAAAATGTCCATATTACCCAAAGCAATGTACAGAATAAATGCAATCCCATCAAAATCCCAATGGCATTTTCACAGATACAGAACAAACAGTCCTGAAATTTGTATGGAATCACAAAGACCCTGAAAAGCCAAAGCAATCTTAAAAAAGAAGCTGGAGACATCATTCTCCCTAATTTCAAACAATATTATAAAGCTGTAATTATCAAAACAGTATGGTATTCACATAAACAGACACCATATATCAAGGGAACACAATAAAGAGCCCAGGAATAAATCCACGTTTTTAAGGTGAATTAATATAAAACAGAGGCCAAGAACATACAATGGGGAAAAGACAGTCTCTTCAGGAAAACTGGGTAGCCACATGCAAAAGAATGAAACTGGTATATTTTTTGAGAATATTTTTCTGTTGTGTTCACATGTAGATGACAGCTTATAGGAAATTCTTACTGCATTCTCTTTTCCCTTTTAAAATATCTAGATGCCATATTATTGCTTTCTGAAATTTTAAGTAACAGAAAAGATAATGAAGTCTAACAAGTTTCTCTAATAATTTGATGAATGCCCTGAATACTGTCAATGTTTAATTTTTCTTCAGATTTATTATTTGAAGATTAGCATTTGCATCATTATGTTATACATGAATGAATTCTGAAAGACTTATTTAATATCAATTCTTCATCTCATTTTTTTTTATTTGTTTGTTTTTTGTTCTACTACAGTATTTCTCTCTTCCTAACACTGTCTATACCAACAGGAATCTAAGTAGACATTTAATTATGTCATAGGAATGTCATTTGCCAACACATACAAATTAGGTCGGGTTTTAGTATATGCTGAGGTGCTTTTGGTTTTTTGTGGTTTTGTTTTTGTTTTTTGGTGTGTTTTTTAAAGCAGCCGGATTACTGTTCCCATGCCCTTTTCCGTTACAACCAATTGCATTTTTTCCCCATCCTGTCATAGACTGCAAAGCCCATTAAGTCACATTGATGGGTGGTAAAAGGGTGTGGCGGTTAATTGCATCCCATGCTGTGGTACAACACAGGTCAAGTGCTTTACATTGTAGAGATAAGAGCAGCCCCCTGCGGACCATATACTTTGGACTGTGACTATATATTTCATGTGGTCAAAGTGAGAGAAGGAGTGGATTTTCTTCCAACATACAGTGGGGCCTTGACTTACAAGTTTAATTCGTTCCGTGACGGAGCTCGTAACTCAAATTACTCGTATGTCAAATCAACAGTGAACAAGTGAGACACGTGATGCTGGGCTGATGTTGTGGCATTCACTGTGACGTTCGCTACGCCAACTAGCGGTGTGGTATCTGAAGCTGGCTTGTAACCCGAATTTTAGCTCGCAACTCAAAGCAAAAAATCGGCTGAGGGACGACTCATATCTCGAAAAACTCGTTAGTCGGGGCACTCGTAAGTCAAGGCCCCACTGTACCTCCGTAGATAATGGCACATTAGTTTCAGGAGAAAGGGAGCTTTTCTTTCCATTAAAGGTATTGGAGTGACACTGGTTTCCAGCACACAGTTCCACAGTACATTGTATGTACATGGCATTGTGTGTTTACCAGGCTTTCAATCAACTTCATTAACCGTCTCTGTTCTAAAAGGTGACAGAACACAAAGGTGACAAGTGTGGACTCAGCAATCAAGATGCATGACTGAGGTAGGCTTTGTCATACGAGCCTCGAAGTCTTTGTAAAACAGGAGGGAGTAACTACTTCATGCGCTACTATGATGAGGATAAAGCATACGCCAGTTAAACAGAAAGCAGTGCCTGCCATGTAGAACACCCATGAAGTGTTAGCTGTCTGCACTGGTTAGTAAAATACTCCCCAAACCCATCCAATGACTCCCTCAGGATGCATATCACTGGTCTTAGTGTTTCGTTTGCTGTCATGTGTATCTCCTTGCGATTAGCAGAGACTTACAGGATTGCTAACCAGGCAAGGTTCTAAACCAGAATTCAGAGGATGCCTTTGGTTACTCCAATGATGCTGACTCCTCTTTTACTTAAATGTCATCAAGAAAATAGACAATCTGCCTGGCTAAGGTGGCTCAGTAGTTGAGCATCAACCTATGAACCAGGAGGTCATGGTTCGATTTCCAGTCAGGGCACATGCCCAGATTGTGGGCTCCATCCCCAGTTGGGGGCATGCAGGAGACAGCTGATCAATGGTTCTCTCTCATCATTGATATTTCTGTCTCTCTCTCCCTCTTCCTTCATCTCTGAATTCAATAAAAAAATATATTTTTTTAAAAAAAGGAAAGAAAAGAGACAATCTTTCTCTTGTGTATGTTTTCTTTTTTAAAAATATATTCTATTGATTTTTTACAGAGAGGAAGGGAGAGGGATAGAGAGTTAGAAACATCAATGAGAGAGAAACATCGATCAGCTGCCTCCTGCACACCCCCCAATAGGGATGTGTCTGCAACCAAGGTACATGCCCTTGACCGGAATTGAACCTGGGACCCTTCAGTCCACAGGCCAATGCTCTATCCACTGAGCCAAACCAGTTAAGGCTTGTGTATGTTTTCTTAAGGTAATTTGCAAGGCTGTGGTCACCTAACTTATTCCTGTGACTACAGTGTTAGGAACTTGATGGCAAACACTATGACTTACTTGAATCTTTATAAAGATTTAATGCAATCTCTGATACAGCCTGGCACATCCATGTTTCATTGAATAACGGGATAGATTAATGAAAAAGTAATAAGAGGAGATAAAAAGGATCAATGTAAGTAATAAAGGATCTATTTCCCACCTTATTTGTACCTAAAAGTATTTAATCTGAAATTGATTTAAAAAATAGATTGAGAGGAATACAATGAACTTGAATAAAGATGCTTTACTTTGGTAAAATCTAAAAGTAAGAAGAGCAAAAATATGAATTTAATTTCTCTTAAAATACAAAAGGGTTACAATGAAGAGAAATAAAAAAGCTTGGCAAACATGTTTTTTAATTCAGCAGATGGATGCTTTTTCTCCTTTGCTGATAAAAGAAATTCACATAATGAAAACATGTATTCTGCCTTAATTTTTGCATTTTCTTGCACTTCAGTGAGAACTTCAATTCCCTTCTGGCCCCTTCAGGTGTTTTAACAATAAATATTTTATTTTAATGTTTTCTTTTCTTGGCAGACAGGGCAGTGGAGCTTATGCAAGTAAGTGTTTCATTCAATTACAGAAATCTGCTCACTTAAAGCACTTAATGATCATGGAATTATAGCAATGACATTTCAAATTACATACCTACCAGCCACTGACAAATTTCAGATATACAAATAGCTCATCATAGGTCAAAAGCTACTTCAACATCTTTTATTGTGAGTATGATTACATTAACTATCAGGATTCTATAGTGTTAAAATGACAAAATTATCTTTAATTTTCATTTTCTGCTCTAATAACACTGTTAATAATTATGGTCGATGTTTCTGTAATACTGGTGTATAAAGTAATTTGAATTCTATGAAAATAGAAAATTTTGAACTAAAATATACAAGTGTGAAAACATTTTTTTCAAGTATCTTCTGGGATATATTTTTCTGCTTCGCTTACACAGTCTATTTCAAACCAGTTATATTTTGTTTCTAGGTTCTCTTTGCCTTCAAAATAAACATAAAGCTGAAAAAGTAAAATAAAGTCTTTAAACAAGACTCCATTTTCAAGTTATGTTAAATTGGCAGAAGTATCAAGTAATTATCGATTGACCTTTAGATAAAAATACGTGCTACATTATATGGAGGATAATTCATGTGTATTCATGATGTAACACTCATGTTCAAAGATCATATTCCTTTATAAGGTTGCATGTTCCAACTCACTAAAAATGAAGAAAAAGCAAGTTGCTCCAAGATACCTTTATCACATAAAATGAGCAAAGATTTAAACAAAATGATTACAGTTAACATTAAGCAATGGTACATGAAACAGAAATAACCATGGATGAGGGGAAATGGCCATACTGCAATCTAGTATGGAAATCAATTTAACAATATGTTTGGTAACTAAACACACTTGAGAATTTAGTCAGTAATTTGGATAAAGACACATATACCATAAGTGACTGTGTCAAATGCCTGTAATTATTTAAGTGTCCATAATATGACAACTGTTAAATTATAGCACAGTTTTATGATAATGTCAAATCATGTTTTGTAGCTTTAAATGTTTCCATTCTTTAAAGTAGAATAATCCTACTAAAGGGCTTACCTTGCCCATAATGAAGTGTAGGCAAAGACATGTGCAGGGCATAGTGGTATTGTATAAAATATCTGAAGGAAATATTTTTAGATACATGTATGTGAACCTTCTACATAACAACATAGGACTCAGTAATTAAAACCAGACTTTTAAAAATACAAATTCTGGAGGAAAATGTCCATAAAAAGTGCTACATGAAAATTCAAAGAGCAAGACAGCATCTGCAGTATTATTAAACTTTTTATATACAAATATCCACAAAAAGAAATGCAAATAAAAATACACTAAATATACATACTAAAACAAAAAGTGATCTATGGCCTGACTGCAAGATTTCTTTTATAATTATGCATATTTCTAAAATTTTCAAAAAATGTATCCTATCTAATAATAGACAAACATGGTAATTGACCATACCTTC
>NW_005368491.1:1217609-1242851 GCF_000412655.1 Myotis brandtii | reverse complement strand
CCACCAGGGGGCAGACGCTCAATGCAGGAGCTGCTCTCTGGTGGTCAGTGCGCTCCCACATCGGGGAGCTCTGCTCAGCCACAAGCCAGGCTGATGGCTGCCAGTACAGCGGTGGTGGTGGGAGCCTCTCCTGCCTCCTCAGCAGTGCTAAGGATGTCCGACTGCAGTTTAGGCCTGCTCCCCGCTGGCAAGTGGACATCCCCCGAGGGCTGCCGGGCTGCCAGAGGGATGTCTGATTGCCAGCTTAGGCCCAATCCCCTGGGGAGCGGGCCTAAGCCAGCAGGTGGTCATCCCCCGAGGGGTCCCAGACTGCGAGAGGGCATAGGCCAGGCTGAGGGATTTTTGTGCACCAGGCCTCTAGTTTTATGATAAAACATAATATTGTGAAATAAATAGCACTTGAAATAAATGCTAAGAACACTATGAAAATTGGTTTATATATCTGAGAAATTATATATAAAGTCAATTTTTGGCAGATATTTAACTGGATAGAAATTATTAAAGCATTTCACAATGATTTTCCATGTCCTTCATTGTTTCTACATTTAGTAATTGGATTTTTTTTTCTGTAAGAAATGTAATTTTATCCGATTTATTCATTTCATTTAATGGCTATGGACTCATACATATTAATTTTATTTGGGGGATTATAATCTTTTACTGCCACAGTTTTGTTGGTGACATTGTTTCAGCTTTGGCCACTGGGACATTTTGGGGGTTCCTGTGTTACTGTAACATGCTACTGTCCTTTGTTCTGTTTTTGTTTTTTTGCATTTACTTACTTCCTGGCACCTACCAGATGCCCTAGGTTCATCTTGTGTGTTTCCTGCCCTCACCCCAGAATCAGCTATTTCTCCAAGCAGCATGGCTCCATTTACTGTAGAATGATATTTGAAAAGCAAGACTGGTTTCTTATCAAACTGGAGCATCACTGCTTTTAGGAGCACCACAGCAGTAAACAGACACAGGAGATGCATAGACAAATGCTGAAATGTGGTCAAGATGCTTGCATACCCCTAAATTACTTATTGATAATTATAGCATATGTCCACAAATCAGTGACGCCCCTTGACTCAAGGAGTGAGTGTGGGCTGAACTTAACTTTCTTCCACTGGTTAGCGTATGGAAAGAACAGAGTAACTGTACACAGCAAAATGCTGACACTTTCTTAAGGGAAGAATCAAGGTTAACGTTACTCAAGTAAATCATGTAGCTATCACACCGATATGACCTGATAAGAATACACATCATCTTGTGTATTTTTGTCAATGGTCATCCTCTACAAAATATGTAACAGCAGGTTAACCATGAGAAATATCAAACAAACCCAAACTGAGGGACAAGAGACAAAAATATCTAACCAGCTCTCTTCAAGGTCAAGGTCATAGCACACAAGAAAAAGACAGAGAAACTCTCATAGACTGGAAGAGACTACAGAGACACAAAGACTAAATGCAATGTCATATCGTGGATTGGATCTTGGAGCAGAAAAGGACATTTGAGGAAGAACTGGTGGAATCAAATTTAAGCCAGGCAGTTTTGTAAATAGTATTATACCACTGCTAACGTCTTAGCTTTGATAAGTGCACCATGGCTATACAAACCATGAGGAAGGGTTCATGGGCACTCGACTATCTTTGCAATTCTCCTGTAAGTCAAGCATTTTGAAATAGAGTGCAAAGATAGGACATGGTTCCAAAATTCCTGAGTTTGGGTTCACAGGGTGGCATGCCAATCAAGGACTGCCTGCACGTTTCTTCGTTTCATCCCAAATAATAAAGCCTAGAAGAGTGAATGCATGCTACCTTCACTTATTAGTGGTAATTTCATGATCTTAGAGCAATGAGGTGTAATGCTGACAAGATAAAGTGAAGTTATCTTCTACTGGAGGTTGACACTGGGAGGAGGAGTTGGCATGAAATGCCACAGGCTGTGAGGAACGAGGGGAGACCTGTGGATAGACTGACAGTGCTCTGGTACACAAATGGGTGATCACATGCAGCGATGCTATCAAAAAGGAAATGATGACCTTTGATTTATTTTTATCCCGCCCAAGCTGGAACAGGAAAAAAATTACTTATTGATAATTATAGCATATGTCCACAAATTGGTGACGCCCCTTGACTCAAGGAGTGAGTGTGGGCTAAACTTAACTTTCTTCCACTGGTTAGAGTATGGAAAGAACAGAGTAACTGTACACAGCAGAATGCTGACACTTTCTTAAGGGAAGAATCAAGGTTAACGTTACTCAAGTAAATCATGTAGCTATCACACCGATATGACCTGATAAGAATGCACATCATCTTGTGTACCTAGAAAACTGGGACAATATCAATGCTTAAAGTTTCACTTAACAAGAAAGCTCATCTTGTCCTGATTAAATAGGCTTGGAAAAAACAATATGCATGGAAGGAAAATTAAGACTCAGTAGTTAGTAACGGTTCACCCTTTTTGTATTATTGTCGAGGTAAACTATGATTCTATTAAGCCACTGTTTGAATGTGTTAAAAATTATTTAGCTTATAGTGCTATTTTAATTTTTAAAAAACAGACTTCTTTTTGTGCTTTTTTAATCCTCACCCAAGGATATTGTCCACTGATCTTAGAGGGAGGAAGAGAAGAAGGGAAGGAAAATGGCAGGGGAGGGGAGGAGGGAAGAGAGAGAGGAAGAGAGAGACAGGGAAAGAGAGATGTGAGACAGAAACATCTATTGGTTGCCTCCTTTATGCACCCCACTGGACCAAACCCACAACCTAGGTATATGCCCTGACACGGAATTGAACCCACGACCTTGACCTTTGATTTATTTTTATCCCGCCCAAGCTGGAACAGGAAAAAGAGATTAAATGTTGTTTTACAGGAAGAGACGTCTTGCTGCAATACTGAATCATCCATGGTCTGTGTCTCTGGGACCGGAGCCCTGGCCTTGCTTTCTTTGTCCCCAGGATGACCAGTTCAGTGCTGAAGCTCCCGGATAAGCCCTGGCTGACCAAATGCCTCTCGTGATTCCTTTCTCCCCAGGCTGACTGACTGCTCCAGCGAGCCAACAATGAAGAACAGGTGGAGGTACTGATGCAGGTCCCCCGAAATCTGCTCAGCCAGTTGTTCACCTACAGTTTAAGAGCGAGTGCACCCTTGTCCGAATGGAAGAGAGGAGGAAAGAGCTTTCATTGTAAGAGGCTGTGTCCATTTGAGTGGGTCTAGTCAAGTGGAAGAGGGTCGCAATGCTTCCGACTTCCAGTGTCAGGCCTTGCAAGCATCCTCCTGCCTTGAGAGCTGCGAACTTCCCCAGGACTTTTAAGGAGCAGTCAGTGGTAGCTACGCTCCATCCGACACATTAGCCCCATGAACCTGACTGAAGACATACCACCTAGAAAACTGGGACAATATCAATGCTTAAAGTTTCACTTAACAAGAAAGCTCATCTTGTCCTGATTAAATAGGCTTGGAAAAAACAATATGCATGGAAGGAAAATTAAGACTCAGTAGTTAGTAACGGTTCATCCTTTTTGTATTATTGTCAAGGTAAACTATTATTCTATTAAGCCACTGTTTGAATGTGTTAAAAATTATTTAGCTTATAGTGCTATTTTAATTTTTAAAAAATAGACTTTTCTTTTTGTGCTTTTTAATCCTCACCCAAGGATATGTACACTGATCTTAGAGGGAGAGAGGGAGGAAGGGAAGAAGGGAAGGAAAATGGTGGGGGAGGCAAGGAGGGGAGAGAAAGAGGAAGAGAGAGACAGGGAAAGAGAGATGTGAGACAGAAACATCTATTGGTTGTCTCCTTTATGCACCCCAATTGGACAAACCCACAACCTAGGTATATGCCCTGACACGGAATTGAACCCACGACCTTTCAGTGTAAAGGACAACACTGCATCCTAGTGAGCCACACCAGCCAGGGCTTTAACTGTATTTTTATTGTTGACACTCTTGCAGATGTCCCCATCCCCCGCCCCCACTTGCCTGCTGCCACCCAGCCCTCACCTCTGCATATATGTTCTTTTGCTAATCCCTTCACCCTTTTTTCAGGGGGTGACCAACATATGAAAAAGTTTATACTACTTCATTAAATGGACTACACTCATTCATCTAAATCTCCAGCAGGTGGGACACTGAACTTTTTCTTGACCATGTAGTAAGCAATGGTATGTATGTTGACTCCAGAAAAAATTAAGAGTTCAAATTTTAAAATGGACCTTGACAAAAAAATTAGGTGGTTTTTAGTTCTCCATAATTAAGGCAGTCCTGTAATGTAAATCTAAACTGATGTATGTGCAATAAGTCATACTCACACACAAAAAAAATACTATAGGACAAAAAAAAGCTCACTATCTTAAAAAGATCTCCATAATTAAGGCAGTCCTGTAATGTAAATCTAAATTGATGTATGTGCAATAAGTCATACCCACACACAAAAAAAAAATACTATAGGACAAAAATAAAAAGCTCACTATCTTAAAAAGGTGATGTGTTTCAGAAGATGTTTGCCGACTAATGACTTATAAGCAAGGAGGTACATTTTCTAAGAGGAAAGCATGTCATTAACACATTGGAATATTTCAATGAAATACATATTTTAAAATTTAAAACAACAGATCTCACATTAGAGGCATCAGTGCAGAAAAAAAATGGCAAATCAATTCTATTTCCATATCAGTACCTGCATCCCAGAGGACCCCTTGCTCACAGGCACATGTTTAGATAGCCTGCATCTCTCTGACCCTTCCTTCCTGCCTTTGCCTTGGTAGTCCCCCTCCCAGGAAGAAAACCCTTTTGCATTTGGAAAAGCTGGGGTTTGAGCTGTTTGGCGAGCTGTGAAGGGATCTAGTCCAAACCTCACTCCATGAGGGGACGGATGTATAGAGAGAAGACTGTGCTTCCTGCTTCTGTCCTCCTTAGATGCATAGACAATAAAGTGGAAACTGGAAAAGGCTCAAACAATGATCCACTGGGACGTGTTACAGCTTATGTTACCCAGGTAGCATCAAAAGGGGACTTAAGTATCTTCCATTGAAAGCTGTCTGGAAACCTCTCACTACTTACTCTCAGATAGTATTTGTGTTATGATCTATATAATAAAAGCCTAAGTGACCGTTATGGTGGAACAACCAGAATGACCGGTCGCTATGACGTGCACTGACCACCAGGCGGCAGACGCTCAATGCAGGAGCTGCCCCCTGGTGGTCAGTGCGCTCCCACAGGGGGAGTGCCGCTCAGCCAGAAGCCGGGCTCATGGCTGGCGAGCACAGCAGTGGTGGTTGGAGCCTCTCCCGCCTCCGTGGCAGTGCTAAGGAAGGAGCAGTGTGCAGGCAGGCGGTAAGGAGCAAGGGGTCCCGGACTGAGAGAGGGCTGTCCGACTGCCAGCTTTGGCCCAATCCCTGCAGAGATTGGGCCTAAGCTGGCAAGTGGACATCCCCTGAGGGGCTCTTGACTGCAAGAGGGCACAGGCCGGGCTGAGGGAACCCCCCTCCAGTGCACGAATTTCATGCACCAGACCCCTAGTTTTAATAAAGCTAAAAGCTACCACATAATTTGATTAGTCAACTGAAATAAAGCTTTAGCCCTGGACAGTATGGCTCTATTGGTTGGGCATCGTCCCTTGCACTGAAAGGTTGCTGGTTTGATTCCCCATCAGGGCACATGACCAGGTTTTGAGCTTGATTCCTGGTGGAAGGCATGCAGGAGGCAGCCGATATTTCACTTTCACATTGATGTTTATCTCTCAGTCTCCCTTCCTCTCTCTCTAGAAAAAAAATTCAGTAAAATTTTTTTTAAAAAAGCTTTATCAAATTATATATACTGAGCAATAGCATCTTCAAAACCCCTTTTCATTGATTCATCTATATTTCCTTTAAAAAATGATATAGCATGAAACTGCAGAAGAATAAACAAACCCCAGGAGTTTGAGTAGTGCAGCCAGCCCACTGGCACTGAAGCTGTGCTCTGTGCAGCATAACTCAGTGAGATAATGACGGCAGGGGAGACCTGAGAACAGCTAAAACAGCTAAGCAGCTTAGGATACGCTTAAATGGATCCAGGGCAGCGTGTATACGTGTTCAATACATGTCCTCAAAACACAGTGGGAATCGGGGACTGTGAGGATTGGGCGCTGCGGTGATGGAAGTTCAACTTCATAGGCGACATTCCTGAGCACTTGAGCTCTTGCAAGTAGACACACACACACACACACACACACACACACACACACACACACAAAGACAGCCTTCTCATACACTGCCCAGTAGTTGATGGCTACTTGGAAGTCCTTCTAGTGAAAGAGCCAGCATAGTAACAGCAATAATCCTCGTTAAATACCCGGTAAAGCTCAGTGAACCCACAGGACTCAGCTCCTCAGTGCTGCCTGGAGGACGGCTGGCTTTTATCGTTATGGGCCCGGGACCTGGAACACAGGACATTTAGCACATGTATTCTGAATGAATAGTTATTTCTTGAATGGCATGAGCCACTGACTTAACCTTTATGTAAACTTCGTAATTGGCAGGTTCTCTCCCAAGGAAGGATAACCCTGAGTCAAAGTTGGGCGCTGCGGTGATGGAAGTTCAACTTCATAGGCGACGTTCCTGAGCACTTGAGCTCTTGCAAGTAGCCACACACACACACACACACACACACAAAGACAGCCTTCTCATACACTACCCAGTAGTTGATGGCTACACGGAAGCCCTTCTAGTGAAAGAGCCAGCATAGTAACAGCATTAATCCTTGTTAAATACCCGGTAAAGCTCAGTGAACCCACAGGACTCAGCTCCTCAGTGCTGCCTGGAGGACGGCTGGCTTTTATTGTTATGGGCCCGTGACCTGGAACACAGGACATTTAGCACACGTATTCTGAATGAATAGTTATTTCTTGAACGACACCAGCCACTGACTTAACCTTTACATAAACTTCGTAATTGGCAGGTTCTCTTCCAAGGAAGGATAACTCTGAGTCAAAGTCAACTGCTTTGGGCTACTGGACACCAGCTGGCTCTAAAAGAATCAGCAAATGCCCAGCCGGTGTGGCTCAGTGGTTGAGCATCGACCTATGAACCAGGAGGTCACAGTTCGATTCCAGGTCAGGGCACATAGTCGGGTTGTGGGCTGGATCCCCAGTGGGGGCTGTGCAGGAGGCAGCCAATCAATGATTCCCTCTCATCATTGATGTTTCTATCTCTCTCTCCCCCTCTCCCTTCCTCTCTGAAATCAATTTAAAAAAAACAAACTTAAAAATAAAAAAATCAGCAAGTGAGCTCTCTTTGTCCCCAGAAGTTGTGATGCTCTCAGTATAAAGAGAATTCAATGCAAGCTCCCACTGGGTTTGGAACACATACTGGCGAGCCAAGCCCCATCTGCTGGGAGGGAGAAGAGAAATGGCGTAACTGCTGTACAATGTGATTTCAAAACTGTTTTATTCCTCACGTGTCTGTCACAGCCATTGTTCACAAATGCCACTTTTTTGTATGATAGCTCCAGCATAATAATGAGATCAGTAGAGGGCATGGCTTCTGTCCCTGTTGGTTTAGCAAAATAGGAATTATGTTGAATGCACATTTCTATTAGCCATTCCAGAAAGGAATGTGTGAGAGCAGTGGCAAGTCATTGTGAACTGAAGTTATAGATGTTTCAGATGAACTATTATACTTGGAAGAATATGTTATAAGCCACTTGACAAAAAAGAGCAACTGGACTATAAAACTGACTGAGCAAATAAAAAAGGTATGAAAAAGCCAGAGTGAAGTAAGTAATGAAAGGCTTTTAGTACCAAAATACTGAGTGGAGTCCATTAAGAAGTGGAAATGAGATGGGGGGTTGTGTATGGGGAGCTGGTGCTGTGCGGATCTCAACTCAGTATGTAATTCTACAGGCTTGGAGGGAAAAAAGTTGGTGGACATAATTTTAAGAAAAAGGGAGTGATCAGCAACGCAGAGGCATAAATGTGATTTCAAAACTGTTTTATTCCTCACGTGTCTGTCACAGCCATTGTTCACAAATGCCACTTTTTTGTATGATAGCTCCAGCATAATAATGAGATCAGTAGAGGGCATGGCTTTGGTCCCTGTTGGTTTAGCAAAATAGGAATGATGTTGAACGCACATTTCTATTAGCCATTCCAAAAAGGAATGTGTGAGAGCAGTGGCAAGTCATTGTGAACTGAAGTTATAGATGTTTCAGATGAACTATTATACTTGGAAGAATACGTTATAAGCCACTTGACAAAAAAGAGCAACTGGACTATAAAACTGACTGAGCAAATAAAAAAGGTATGAAAAAGCCAGAGTGAAGTAAGTAATGAAAGGCTTTTAGTACCAAAATACTGAGTGGAGTCCATTAAGAAGTGGAAATGAGATGGGGGGTTGTGTATGGGGAGCTGGTGCTGTGCGGATCTCAACTCAGTATGTAATTCTACAGGCTTGGAGGGAAAAAAGTTGGTGGACATAATTTTAAGAAAAAGGGAGTGATCAGCAACGCAGAGGCATATAAGAATTAGCGAGAATGATTGCTGAGAATAGGAAAACCCAGCCCCAAGGTCTTCCATGGGTGTTGAGTGGCATGCATTCACAGATGTGAGTTTATATGCACAATAAAATAAAAGTGCATGTAAAATACCTTAGTGATAAAGAGATGAGTGTCTACATGTAAATCAAAAACACGCTGCTTAATGACAGATAGCACGTGTCTTGTTAAATGTCTGTATGACCAGGGAAATGTGAGAGAAGTGAAGAAATACACAGGAAAGCTAAACATAGTTTTAAAGATTAAAGTAACATAATTCAAAGGTGACATGATAAGCAATGACAGTCATGCCAATGACCAAACAGCAGAAAGGAAGCAACAGCACCAGCTCTCAGGCTGCATCTGTCTGGCGCTGCATAAATCATCTCTCAGGCTGCTTCCATCCACTGAGATCCCCAGTAATAAACAAGCAATACCTCACCATTCCCTGTGAGCACTGGTCTACACAATGTGCAGCAATACAGGGCAAGAGGTCAACCAAGAGGGGACCTGATAAGCAAGTTCTAACTCTATATTCAGACTAGAGGCCCAGTGCACAAATTCATGCACCAGTGGGATCCTTCGGCCCGGCCTGTGAGATCGGGCCAAAACTGGCTCTCCAACATCCCCTGAGGGTTCCTGGATTGTGAGAGGGCACAGGCCAGGTTGAGGGACCCCATCGGGGCCAGGGAGGGATGCAGAAGGTTGGCCAGTGGGAAGGGGCTGCGGGAAGGCTACAGGGCATGTTCAGCCCACTCTCAGGCTGCATCTGTCTGGCGCTGCATAAATCATCTCTCAGGCTGCTTCCATCCACTGAGATCCCCAGTAATAAACAAGCAATACCTCACCATTCCCTGTGAGCACTGGTCTACACAATGTGCAGCAATACAGGGCAAGAGGTCAACCAAGAGGGGACCTGATAAGCAAGTTCTAACTCTATATTCAGACTAGAGGCCCAGTGCACGAATTCATGCACCAGTGGGATCCTTCGGCCCGGGCTGTGGGATCAGGCCAAAACTGGCTCTCCAACATCCCCTGAGGGGTCCTGGATTGCGAGAGGGCACAGGCCAAGCCGAGGGACCCCTGCAGGAGGTTGGCCAGCAGGAAGAGGCCGAGGGAGGGCTCCAGGGCATGTCCAACCCATCTTGCTCAGTCCTGATCAGCCAGGCCCCAGCAGCAAGCTAACCTACTCATCCTGATCAGCCAGACCCCAGCAGCAAGCTAACCTACTTATTGGAGCACCTTCCCCCTGGTGGTCAGTGCATGTCATAGCAAGCGGTTCAGCAGCCTTAGCATATTATTTCATATTATGCTTTGATTGGTTGAATGGATGACCGGATAACTGAACACTTAGCATATTAAGCTTTTATTATATAGTATGCCATCGAAATGCACAACCTAAACATTGCAGTGAGATTGTTATGCACAGAGCCTCAAAACCAGTCCCCTTGCTCATGCTTCAACCAGACTGTGGCACTTAAGTCCCTCCTATATTGAAAGCAAGATGCTATCTTTGGTCATGGAGGTTACTGAATGTGTTGCATAAACCCTCCAGGCAGTGCAACCTGCCACGCCTGCCCAGGTTCCGAGTCTGCAAAGGTGGCGTGGTGGGCTGAGCCTGAGGGCAGGAAGCTCATCAGCTCTCCCAAAGGCGCACATAATCTCAAACACACTTGGAAAGCAGAGGTAACTGAACACTCTATGTCCAGGGCAGGCTGGAGTCCACCTATTACTCTTTCAGTCAAACACACTTGGAAAGCAGAGGTAACTGAACACTCTGTCTATGCCCAGGGCAGGCTTGCGTCCACCTATTACTCTTTCACACAGTAGCCAGTCAGCCATGCCCACTTCCTGGGTCAGTCAGAGTCTAGGAAAATTCACGATGCGTATAGTTGAACTGGAGAAAAGTGGTGGGAACAATGAAGGCCATGGATGCACACAGGGACTGAGCCTTAGGCCCCCGAAGGTTGTAGAGGCAGCATTGGTAACTCTTGCAAATACTACTCTGACTCATGTACTGGATGGCCCAAGAGGCTCGGAAGTCTCAAGAGGGACCCAGAGCAAGAGAGGGCTGTTGGGTCCAGACATGGCTGCAAAGCCTACAATTTGAGCTCATGACCCGAGGGAGCCGATGCCACGATCAGTATCTGTAGTCACTAAAGGAGCCCTGAGGAGTGTTGGGCAAGTGCCCACAGGAGGGTCACAGCGCAGACGCCCGCGGTTCCAGAGCAAGGCCGTGCTGTTCGCAGCTGAGATGCTCCTTTGGTAAAAGTTCCGGATAAGCTACTGGGCCCCGAATCTGAGCCTCCCACTACATAGGACATCAGTGACTACGCAGTCCGAGTTGCCCATCCTCCTATTCATCTTTAGGTAACAGGAGAATATTAAGTTTATCTACAGATAATAGATGAATGTTAATTACAGGGCGTGACCCCGGTGCAGCAATGGGGATTGGTCTTGTTCCACTTACTTCCTGTGAGGAACCTTTGGAAGAAGCTGTGGCTGGGACCAGCACGCAGAGCGGGTAACTAAAAAGATCTAATGGTGGATCTGAGTGGCGCACGGGGTGGGTGGATGCAGACAGAGTAGATGTTTTGTTGCTCCTTCTCATCGCCCTGGCCCAGCTGTAATTCCAGAGAGAACCGGATTGGACAGCTTCATGCAAACAGACCCTTAGACTGAGAGCGTTCCCACAATTGCCTTTCCAAATTCCTTCAGATTTCTGGCACAGAGTCAACTTCTGAGTCTAAGATTCTGGCCAACTGGCCCTGCACCAGTGTGGATCAGAAGTGAGGGATCGTGAATAGTACTGGGCACCCCTCAACCCGTGCAGGACAGGAGCTGGGGGGTCAGCGCTGCAGCCTAGAGACAGATCTGGGGCACCTTCTACAGCCTTCCCAGCGGTCCCTGCAGATCTGAGCCCCGTTGCCTGAGCAGCGACACTGATAACCCACTCCTGTCCTTCCTTCTGTGTCCCTGGGCCTCCTCACTCCTACCAGTTGGAGTCAAGTCTCACCCACGCACGCAGCCCCCGTCTCAGGCTGTGCTTTCCGAAATGCTACTGAGCCCTGTGCCTCACGCAGGCTCCCAGGTGTAAACACATAGTTGCATTTACAATGGTGGTATCACTGAACTACACTGGTAAGTGTATGTGATGAGTATGTCCCTTAGCATATGTAAATGAGATTAATCCTGTATGAACCATGGTTTTATTCACAGATCATATATTAAACTTTATGCTGAAATACATCATTCCATTAAGAGTGTTAAAGTAGACCACCACCCATCTGCTGAACTGACATGCTTCAGCCTGGCATTAGTATTTGTCACAGACAGGCAAACAGTCCTACCGAGTCTTGCCTAGGATTTCAAAGGAATGTGTCTCCAGGCAGAAACTTTTTAACGAAAGTCTGATTTAATGGAAATTATGAATCACAAAAACAACTGTATCACCCAACATCAAACATCCAGACTGGAGAGAAACCTGTAGTTCTAACCTGAGAGCTGCTGACCGTCTCTAAGTGACTGTACCACCCAAGCACGTTTCAGACCCGTCGCCATCAAGGCTGCTCTATTTGCTCCCTGTGTGATCTGTAAGCAGCCAATTTCCCTCTTTGGAAATGAGGGTGCTTTTTGTTGTTGTTGCCACACTGTTTTCAATTTGGGGTTCCCCACCATGACCCGCACGCAGTAATGATAGAAGGAATGTTAGTGAATATTCTGTGAGCTCATGCCATGCTCGGTTCCTATTTCACACGTACATTCCCATATTTAGTTTTCCCAGTATCTCTAGGAAATAAAGTTGTCCCCATTTTATAGATGAAGAACTCATGGTAAAGGGATATAAAATAAACACATCTAATATTATGACAGGGGTAACACAAGGATAAAAATCCCAGAAGTTTGTCTCCACAACATTCATTCCTAACATCTAGACATTTATGGCTAAAAAATAAAAAATAAATAAAAATCTTAAAGTCTTAAAAGTATACACCATGACCCGCACGCAGTAATGATAGAAGGAATGTTAGCGAATATTCTGTGAGCTCACGCCATGCTCGGTTCCTATTTCACACGTACATTCCCATATTTAGTTTTCCCAGTATCTCTAGGAAATAAAGTTGTCCCCATTTTATAGATGAAGAGCTCATGGTAAAGGGATATAAAATAAACGCATCTAATATTACGCCCAGGGCTAACACAAGGATAAAAATCCCAGCAGTTTGTCTCCACACCATTCATTCCTAACATCTGGACATTTATGGCTAAAAATAAAAAGTAAATAAAAATCTTAAAGTCTTAAAAGTATAGTTTTATCTGTGCGACTTTTCACCATCTCATATACTAATTAGTAGTTTTCACTGGCTAAACTAGTTTATAACCTTCAAGATTAATGTTGCAAGACTTTAAAAAATTATCATCATAAGAACAATTTGTCCATAATCTTAACAGACCATGGTATACCTTTATACTTGAAATATTCTTTAAGAATAGACTTCATTCTTACTCTAAATCAAGGAAATTATTGAACATGTAAGTCAAAACATCAATCCACATGACAACAATCAATACAATTTCCTACATTGAGACCGTATTTTAACAGCAAACTCACATTCCATCCAACCTACCCATACTTAACACCATAAATATCATATTATACATCTTTAAATCAAATCCTTTCTAGGAGAATTATGTTCTCTTGGCCATAAGTAAGCTGTAGAATGTAGGTGTTTTTATGTGTTTAGAAAAAGATGCCATTAGGAAATTAGGTTCTTCTGAAATTGAAACAACTAAGCAAAATCATCTGTGGCGTCAGGAATCACTTGAAGGATGCAGGGACCCCTTTATGAGGAGCAGTCTCAGGAGCCGGATAGGCTAGTGTCTGAAGCTATGTAAGAGCAGAGTCATAAGACAAGTTACAGACACCCTTGCAGCGTGCAGACTGCTTGACCTCCTGGTGCGTCTGTTAGGTCTTGGAAGACGGTGATACTGCAAAGGGCCAAACACATCTCTGCCCACAGTTAGGGCTGTGTAACCGGCTGCCCTGGGAATGCAGCCCTCTGGTAAGGAGTAGACACGCTCACCATTTATTCAACAGGCACCAGCTCTCCATGAATAGACAATGTTTTCAAACCTCCTGCAATTCCCTATGAATCACTCTGCTCATGGTGACTGCAATCTGGATGGAGTGCCATGAGGCCGCCTCACACTGGAGGAACTAATCAACTTGCGGCACCGCTATTTCTAAGGCGGACACACACTTGCACCGGATTTCTGTGTGGCCCACCCAGCGCTCTCCTGCAGCCGCTGGAGCTCAGTGTGGAGGACGGAGCTGTGGGTGAGAGGGCTGAGAATGTGGAGCAAACCATTCTGCTAGGCAAGCAGAACAGAACAGAACCTCACGTCACTATCAGGTGTCTGGAAACCCAGAAATTTCTATCAAGCACTTGACACAACAAAAAAGACAAAACCAATAGAATGGAAATTATAGTAAAATATTAGTTATTCGCTAAGGAAAGTAAGACATACATCATTTACATTTTTGTAGACAGAGGAATCCAATGAGTCTAAAGAGAAAAATACGAAGCCTGCATACAAGTAAGTAAAATGAAAGAACGAAGACCTACTTAGAATTCCCAGTGCCTCAGGGATTCAGTAGCCGTTCCACTGAGATTTATCCAAAGAAACATAAGCCCAGGCACAGAGCTAGATACAACATGGAGGCGACTGTGGGAGTCAGAGATTTCAGGGGGGAAATTACCCATGAAAATTCTTTTAAAATCACCAAGGAGAACCACTAATCATTTTGTGTGTTTTTCTAATGCTGTAACCATGTTTAAAAACATTGACAAATCTGTTGAAGTCATAAATGTAATTCTCTAAAATAGAAATTACTTAGAACTGTTTCAAAAAAAGGACCCATTTTCCTTTGCGTTGCAGTAGTTCGTATATTACCTAGAAGAGCTCACCAACTTGGCCCCACACTCTGATGCAGCAGATTTCAGCTGTCTTCCTAGGCTGACGAAACCATGGCGGCAGGAGGAGCCACGCATGGTTCTGCAGATCATTACCCACAATCACCTCACTGTTTAAAGACTGTCTCAGATGAAAACAGCTACTCAGTTTGTGGCACTAAACTTGGGTTGTCTAGCCCAATAGATAGACAGCTCACAGGAAGAGATATTGCTCTTGGCATGATCATTATACAAAGGTTTAAACTGTCAGTGAGGATGAGAAACCCTACAATACGTTTCACTGATTCATAATCACGTTTCCTTTTTTTGGTTTCCCCACCATATATTTTACTTAACCTGACCAATGCAAATGCCAGCTTTCTGGGAGGAAGCCCAGGGCAAGGTCGTCTGGTCGCCGGATGGATTTAATGTGAGCCTCTGGGAAAGCTGCAAACCTCCTGTGTGTTTCAGGATTTTCCCCCTGAACAAATTGCCTGTTATGTCCAGCTAACTCCAAGCAGAATCTCAGGCTGTGAAATTTATATCAGCCCACTGGACTTGTTCATAAATTGTAATTCTTTAAGCTGAAGTTTCAGATAAATTTAAATAAATTTTTACATGGTGACTCAAGAATTTGATTGAGTTTTATAAAAAAATGAAATAGCCCTAGCCGGTTTGGGTCAATAGATAGAGTGTTGGCCTGCAGACTGAAGGGTCCCAGATTCCATTCTGGTCAAGGGCAATTACCTTGGTTGCAGGTTCCTCCTCACCCCTTGCCAACCCCTGGCCCAGGCCCTAGTCGGAACTCATGCAGGAGGCAACCAATTGATGTGTTTCTCTCACATCGATGTTTCTCTCTGTCCTTCCCTCTCTCTTCCACTCTCTCTAAAAAAAATCAATGGAAAAATATCCTTGGGTGAGGATTAAAAAAAGAGAGAAACAAATTATTATGGAATTGTTCAAAATTAATTATAATTTACAGAAAAAAGTGAATTGTCATATTTTATAACCAGAAAAGGCAAAGGGAAAACTGATTGTTGATTACATGTGTTTGAGATACTACATCAGTAGCATTCTGAATATAAATGTTTTAATTCCACAAATAAACCTGCACATGTGTACCCCTCCTGATGTACCATATTTGACACAAAATATTCAAAGTTATTTTTATGTGCTGTGGACATACAATTTTCTGCATGAAAAATTTTCCATCTTTAAACCTGGTAGGTGGGGAAGTTAAGCATGAATGAGTTGCTAAGAAATCACAGGTATATTCCTATATACAACTTACGATGCTTTGAAAATGTCACCATCACTTCTATAGTAAGCGTCCTCTTATTGTAGGACAGCTACCATGCAAAGCACAGAGAGAACTCAAAAACTTTAAACAACAATGAATATCCTGCTTCGAACAGGCTTACCATTTCACTCATTCAGACATTTGTGTAATTTGTGTTAATGTCGCTAACTTCCTTGCCTAGGAAACAACCGCCTTGGTGGGAATTATGAATATGTGTGAGGGACAGAAACGCCTGCCTGAGAAGGTCAGATGCCCTTTGGAGAAGTCATCGCCTGCAGGTCAGACATCTGAAATGAAGGGAAACTCAAGAGAGCGGAGCTCTGAGCCTCCCTGGGCCACTCCACAGGCAAAGAGTTCACAGCGAGCAAATGACTGGAGGGCAATACGGTCTGTATTCCCAGAGTAGCCATGCCATCATTTCCATCCTGCGCAAGGGTGTGGAGACCCTCTGAGTGACCCTGAACTCATAGGCCTAGTGCAGTGATGGCGAACCTATGACACGTGTGTCAGAGGTGACAGGCGAACTCATTCTTTTGGTTGATTTCTCTTTGTTAAATGGCATTTAAATATATAAAAATATCAAAAAAATATAAGTCTTTGTTTTACTATGGTTGCAAATATCAAAAAATTTCTATATGTGACACGGCACCAGAGTTAAGTTAGGGTTTTTCAAAATGCTGACACGCCGAGCTCAAAAGGTTCACCATCACTGGCCTAGTGAGTTAGATTTTGTAGATGAACGTAACACCTCACACCTTTGGACAAAGAGGTCACGGTTGCCTAGGACTCATCAGGGAGACCTCTGAAGCTTCCTTTAGCCGTTTCTATGAGGAGGTTCCCCCCCACACACGCAGGAGCTATTTCCATGTCCAGTCCCATGGCCACTGGCAGGTGACAGTACAGCCTTGGCGCCAGGGGAGGAGACGAGGCTCCCGTGAGGGCTGGTCGCCTCGGAAAGACATTCCCCTGATTGAAGGCTGTTTTATTATTATTATTGGTAAACTGATCTGAATTCCTGCTGGCCAACCTCAGAGGGATATTGTTGTGAGAATTAAGTCAAATAACAGATATGAGAGTATACTGGCCTGATTGTAGACGGGATACAGATGTCCCAAAGGGCAGGCACAAACCGCATGGCACAGGGGACATCGCCACTGACGGGCAAGGACACGGTGCTGACCCAACTAGGGCCTGACCAACCGGCGCAGCGCGTGGAGAAGGTACTCAGCCCTTATCGTAAGGGCCACCGTGAGGAAAAAGCAAGTGCTGCTCAAAACCATTCTGGGTGCGTGTTTTACCAAGAACTGGCCGCCTGTGTGACTGTGCATGGAGCCACCCGATGGCCTCCTTGTCTAGGGATGCGGAGCCTGAGGCGGCGGGGACAAGGCCTTTCTCTGACCCACACTCACCTAAGACGCCACCAGTTCCTCAGGGGAAGAGATGAATGTCACCGTCACAATAATGTTCAAGATCCATTGTAGTTTGCTGGCTGAAAAAATAAAACCACAAACTAAATTAATCCTCAGCATTTCCAATGTGTCAAGTTACAGTGCACCAAGTAAATCACAATAATGTTCAAGATCCATTGTAGTTTGCTGGCTAAAAAAAATAAAAACCACAAACTAAATTAACTCTCAGTATTTCCAATGTGTCAAGTTACAGTGCACCAAGTAAGTATTAGTTTTATTATTTGCCATTTCCCTGTGCACAAAAGTGGCAGCAAGGAGGTGTTCAATATTGAGACCGAAGTTTATAAAGGTTGTAGAAAAACCATATTTTTTCCATTGATTAATAAGATCACTTTGCATAATTTCAATGTGCATGGTAATTTGCATGGTCCCACAGTAACATTCAAAGTTATATATCTGCATACACACACAAGTAAACGTATATACAGGAAGAGTGCTTTTTAAGGTTAATAAAAGCTTTGGTGGGAGGGAACTGGGCCAACATATTTTTGGCATGCACAAATACTCATGCCAATTTTATTCCAATTTCTTAATTTCTATCGCACTTGTTGCTTCCACGTAGACAAAGCCATCAACTTGTATTTCTCCTAAGTTTACATCTCTTCTCTTCGCTTATTTTCCCATTGCCTTGCCTTTGTGCTAGAGCAGCAGTTCTCAACCTGTGGGTCACGATCCCTTTGGCGGTCGAACGACCCTTTCACAGGGGTCACCTAAGACCTCGGAAAACACAAAAATAATTACATATTGTTTCTGTGATTAATCACTATGCTTTAATTATGTTCAATTTGTAACAATGAAATCGGGGGTCACCACAACATGAGGAACTGTATTAAAGGGTCGCGACATTAGGAAGGTTGAGAACCACTGTGTTAGAAGGTGTTGTTTTTTATACTCTCGATTTTCACCCGGAAATGTTTGCTTTGTGTTCCCACACTTCTGTTGTGTATGATTACAACGACCTCTGTGGAAATGCAGGTCCTAACGGTTTTTCCGTGCCTTCTCCACCTAAAAGCAGGCTGCTACATGTAGAGGATACTACTGCCTGTGCCATGGGCTGTCCCTGCTGATCCCACTGCAAGATTTCCTGATGCAGCATTTCTAATGTGTTTTATACTTTTTCATGTCTCCACATATTTAGTTGTATCTCATTCCTTGTGTTTACAAACCGGTGGCATTTTATTAATAATCAATTACATATTGTCATTAATGTACTTGCACTAGATTATCTAAGTTTGTTAAACATATTTTTACATATTCCAGAGAGGAAGGGAGAGAGAGATAGAAACATCAATGATAATAATTACTACAATCAGCCATGGTCTAACAAAAACCTGTATTTGAAAATACCACTGAGTCTGTTTCTGGAAATGTAGACTGTTTAAAACTTTGAAAGATATTTATTAAGGGAAAGGGAGAAAAGAGAAAGAATTTTCCTAAAAGCAAACATTTCAAATCTGTTTCATTAGTCTTCACAGCATACAAAAAATTGGGCATTATTTCCCTTACTAGTATTAGCTTTACGCATACAGTGAACTATAATTTCAGTTTTAATTATATTTCCAGAAATGAAAGGATCACAAATAATATTTAGCACAGAATATACATCACTGTTTTTCTTGATTTCTGATCTTTGCAAATCCCATTTTAAAGTCTGTACAATAACACTTTGTCTTTTCACTGAAACTATTTTTTCATTTATTTGATTATTGAATACTCATTATGCATAAACTATAGTAATAAGCATTTCTGGCACCAGAAACCTGAGAAATAACATGTGCCTGGAAAAGTTAAATTTTCAGTGGAGATAATAAGTTATATCTGAAAATTACTATAATACCAGACAGTACATGAAGACTTGTATAGAAAAGTTTTAAAACATCCAGAGAGTTCGGACTATAGGTATTTCTGTCTACCATGCTCCGGGACAGTGTTTGCTGCAGCAACGAGAAGCTGGATTTGAAGGCTCCATTCTCCCTTTCCAGCCCCATGGACAGGTCACCTCTGCCTCCTCACCTTCTCCTCACAGGGCGTAACACTCTAAAATTGGGTCTTGTGTTGTTTTTTTACTCTTGTTTTTTTTGGTGCCGTACAACTGTCAATATCCTTCTCAATGTTCAAGGTTCGGTTCATTCATCTGAACTAAGTTTGAGTTTCTAATTACCAGCCAAGCCCTGTGCTAGGGAATGTCTTACCAACAGACCCAGTCTCTGCCTTTGACACCCTCAGACATTAGTCCCGTGGGGATAAGCCAGCCGTGGGCAAACTACGGCCCGCAGGACGGATCCGGCCCGTTTGAAATGAATAAAACTAAAAAAAAAAAAAAAAGACCATACCCTTTTATGTAATGATGTTTACTTTGAATTTATATTAGTTCACACAAACACTCCATCCATGCTTTTGTTCCGGCCCTCCGGTCCAGTTTAAGAATCCATTGTGGCCCTCGAGTCAAAAAGTTTGCCGACCCCTGGGATAAGCCCAGGGCTCCAGGGGAAGGTCTGCGCTACTTGAAATGGAAATGGATTGTGGAATGGTGTGAAGATGAGGGCCGGCCTTCAGAGGAGGTCAAATTGGCTGGGATTTTCAATACTGAGTGTGCCAGGCAGACCACTGGAGTTACAACAGTGTTGTAGAACTTGCTGGGCAGAGTGTATGAGAAGTTGTACTCCATGACCATTGGTAGGATGAGACTAAAAAAAAAATTCTTCATCTTTGCCCATCAGGGGGAGAGGGATCACAGGAGAGGGGCCAGGAGAGCCCAGAGCACTCGCCCTCCTGGACCCCTGGACATGTCTGTCTCGCACCCTATTTACAGAGTGGTGGTGCACAAAGTTTTAGAAGGGGTAGTTAGCTTATTTTTCTTTCAATGCTGACCAAACATATTAGAATAACATGTGGGTATGCTGCTGAAAGACTTTTAAAGTATAGCCATCTAAACATGATAATGAATTCACAGCAGTGAAATGATGTTTTTTTAATTTACAGAGAATTGGCCATAGTATCACTCTATTGATATTGGCAATAACTCTCCAGGTTAAATATTTCCTCCCAACCTCCTATGTGGAAATAATGCTGGAGTTTAATATGTATCGTAGCTCTATAAACAGACCTGGCTGAAAAATAAGGTCATGAATCACTGTCACCGATGAGAGATTATTTGTGCATCAGAAGTTCTTAATGCAATATTTCTCAATAATTTGTGAGCTAAAGGATGAAGGACTTAGCATTTTTCCTAGAGATGGATGAAAAGAATGCACAGGGCAGCAGAAATACGGCATTATATTCGGGTGCCTGTGGAAAGGGAGGGTTAACTTACTGGCTTTTTAATCACAATTAAATACAGACTCAAGAGTCACTGTCCCAAAGCCATTACATATGGTTAAACAATACAAGCACACAGTCATTTAACCATTCACTGTGGTTCTTTAGGAATAAGCTGCATATACTCATTTTCATTGCTGAAACATCTAAGGCAAAAATGTGTTTCAGCAACTTCAAATAAACATCTAGTACAAGTACTAACCTATTAAAAGCAGGTGTTTCTAAGTCTTCTAATGGCAATAGCAATTCAATGTTTATGCATTGCTAATACATGCTAATAGCGAATATTTATATCCTTAAGTTAGAATCTAATAAAGTGTATTTTAATTGTGGGTAATGTAAGCAAAAAAAACAAAACAATTTTGTAGAAGATTACATATGAATGAGACCCAAAGTGCTGCCGGATGGAGCATTTCTCCTTCACACCAGATTCCCATGCTTGTAGCAACTGTGACAGGAAGAGTCATCACTGCTGGGCCCGTCTGTCCCCACCCAGACTCACTCCTCCTGCCGATGCTGGAGCTGGCTCTGACAGCAGAGCTCCGAAGTCACTTGGGCTGAACACATGTGGGCTGGGGGACATGAGTGGGGGTGGCAGGAGTCTTAAAAGCTCACTACCAGCATCACAGAGCAGCTCCGTTTATCTATCCCTGTGCAACGAACCATCCCAACATGTAGAGGCTGTAAACAATAATTGTTCCCTCCGTTTCCGTGCGTCAAGGATTCAGGAAGGTCACTGGGGAGTGAGTATTTCCGGTCCCTGGACAGAGTGACCATGAACATCCAACTTTCATGACCCAAGCCTCTTAAAAACCAGCATTGTCATTGGTAGACTTTTATTTTCACGTGGAATCATTATAAAAGCCAACTATTTCTCTTACTTATTTAGAGAAAGCTTCAAGTTCTCAGACCAAGAATGAGAATGATTTTAAAACTCTCAGGCTCCCAAATGGCTTGAGGTCCAAATTGCATAACCTACTAGAGCAAATGCTTTGAACTAGAATGGGAAAATAAACTTTATGCTTGTAGCCTGTCATTGTTTGCTGCCTTACTCTACTCCAAGCTTTCAGTTGTTGACATTTTTAAAGTGAAATGAAAGCCCCAAACTCACACAAAATATAATAGAAAATGTCAAAAATGATTGTGATTGGTAAAAAAAAAAGAAAGAAAATCATGATAAACTGTGAAACTGATATAACTAGTTAGAACTTCAGGAAGGCCCTAACAATTTTTAAGCCCAATATAAGGCATTCTGTGTCCAATGGAACTCAAATCTACCTCTTTAAACTATTTCAAGCACCTGGAAAATTTGCAGGCCTGTATTTTAGCCCCATGTGGTTTCCCAGTACTGTGCTAGGTATACTAGGGAATGGATGATAATATCGGGGGAAAAGGAAACACGCCATAGCAACTTACCATATGTCCAAAATAATGCCAATAACCTCAAAATCATTGTGAAATAATTACACATTAAATGGTATGATTCTATCTCTAAGTGCTTTTACTATAAGAAAAGATATTAGTGTGTGCAATTGGTGTTGGCTGGAAATGTTTTAAGGAAAATAAACAGAGGTAAGAGTTGGTGAGGATAGGCCTTGACTGAGTCTTTCATGATGAATGCATTACATAAAAAGTATGGAAGCCATTCCAGCCATTCCAATTAAAAGAGAAGGCAACGTCACCTCAGAGGGAAGGTAGGGGAGGGTGGGGGAAAGGGGAGAGATCAACCAAAGGACTTGTATGCATGCGTATAAGCCTAACCAAGGGACACAGACAACAGGGGGATGAGGGCATGAGTGGGGGGCAATGGAGGATAAGGACACATAAGTAATACCTTAATCAATAAAGAAAAAAATTTAAAAATTACAATATGAAGCTTTTGGGGGAAAAAGTATGGCATCATGGAAAACAAGTAATGCGATAACTTGGGGAGGCGGCAGGGATCCGCTGTGTTAAATGCTGGTGAGTCAGTGAGGTCATAAACTGTGACAAGGGCCTTGTGAAGGGCAGGATGAAGGTCACTGGCGTGGCAGAGTGGTTTCAGCAGGAGTGTAATAAGGATTTAAGGATGGGTGAAGAAAAGGTGGGAAGAAGTAAATAGTAACTACACACGATTTACTGGACAAGTTTTGTTACTAAGGAAAGCAGAGAGTTTGACAATATTCAAGGAAATGTAGGTATTAGTATGTATATATATACATATAAATTTTTTCATATCTTGTGCTGTTATATTTATTAAATATTATAATACCATATTCAACTGTATCTTGCTTTTCTCTTTCAGTAGTTCATGTTGGTAAAAGTAGATTTAATGAATTTCTTTAACTGAATAGTATTCTATTTATGATTAGGGTGGCACATCTAGTCTATTTCTCATAATTAGTTTTTCTTCACTTATTTGTTATTACAGATGCTGGTACAGTGAATGTCATTTTACAGGTCATTTTATTGACAAGCTAAAGCTTTTACATGCAGAATGGAAGGAGCTGAATCATTTATACACACGTTTCCTTTCACTAGCTCCTGCCAATCATTTCCTCTAAGTATTCACGGTGATCTCACCTCCACCTGTAAGAAGACAGTCCCTTCCCTTAGTCCTTCCATTGTGGCTCCTGCCGGTCTTGTATGTTTGCCAATAAACTGCTTCACTGTCTTTTCCAACTTCAGTTTCTAAATACATATGTGGCTAACCTGAAGGTTATCCCATAGGAGCTGGCCTTCTGTATTTCCTCTATCACGGTCGGAAAACTCATTAGTCAACAGAGCCAAATATCAACAGTACTTCTTCAAAATAGACTCGCCCAGGCTGAAAACCGACTTCTGCGCAAGGGCCACGAAGTTTCAATCGCACTGTACGCGCGCCCGCATGTGGTATTTTGTGGAAGAGCCACACTCAAGGGGCCAAAGAGCCGCAGTTTGCCGACCACAGCTCTAGATGAGTTCCTGTTCAGGTCCTGTGTCCACCCTTTTGAGGCTTCTTCTTTGTCTCTGCTACTGACGTGCAGTAGGTCATGTTCCCACACAAGTTGCTGGTTGCTACCGCCATATCTGGTCTTTTTTCCTAGAATCTACCTGCACTGAGACTCCACTCTTCCCCCTTCGAGGCTCTACCCCAGGCTGGGTACGCACAGGACCAGGCAGCTGAAGGCGCCTCTGCAGGGCCCAGCGGGGGCTCCCAGCCTCTCCCGCTCCTAGGGCCTCCCCTCCAGGCACACACCGCCCAGGATGAACCCCAGCCCGTGTGACCTTCTCCCCTGGGGCTCTAGGACTCGGGGCGCTGCCCGTTCCCTTCGGTGGGATCTTAGCTGCTTCCGTCTCCGGAGAATCCTGTTCCTGCTCCCGGAGGAACCCTTTTCTTCTCTTGGATCCGGTGTGTGTGTGCCTTCTCCCCTTGTGTGTGTTTGGGTGGCTTGAGGAGGAGAGACGAAAGCCTCCCACAGGGCGCCCAGCTCTGACCATCCCAGAGCCCCAGGCGGGCGGAAGAGCGTCCACAGTTTCCTACACTGACCTTTGCCCTCACAGCCCTTTCCAGCCTCAGGTGACAGGATTGGCCTCCAGGAAAGGAGCTGGACCCTAGAGAAGAGGAACAAACCCCCACACGTCCCCTCCATCACATCCACCTTCAGGTCAGCAAAGGCCAAGCGGCACTCTAGAAACAGAGGAAGCTGCTGTCATCCCTCCCACGTGAGAGTGAGAGTGATATGTGGGAACCGGTTATGACTCAGCTTATGGAAACGAGGCTGTAGGATTCAAGGGGAAACATGACTTTCAACCACAGCAGGTCACCCCCAAGGTGCACACACCGGCACAGCGTGTCCTTTTCCTTCTCACCTACCCGGGTGGACACTTCTCAACAGTCGGCCACCAGATGGGGTGCAAGGTAGAGACCTCCGAAAATAGGGGGCAAGGCCCCTTTAAGTGGGCAGGATGCTAACTGATATAAGGCAGGTGGGAAGGAGAGAACATTATGATTTCACTCGTATGTGGGATATAAACCAAAAAGCAACAAGTCAGAAGCAAACATCAGACTCTCACTCACAGCAGAATGGCGGGCACGAGGGGTCAGGGCTGGGTGGAGGGTGGAGGATGCACAGGGTAAAGGGGCCAACTCCAGGGGGTGGACGGAGACCAGGCTTCAGGAGTGAGAGCGCACAGGGCCTCTTAGGAAGCTGTACCCCTGGCATTTACATAACGTTATTAACCAGTGTCACCCCAATACACTTATTTTTAAGGGGGAACAGGGAAAGGAAGATTTCCCAGGTAAAGGCCCGAGTTCCAGCCCTAAGGAGCTCCCCCAGGAAGAGCTGCCTGCCCCCTCCTGCCCCCTCTGTGCGTCTGAGATGTCCAAGTGTTGTTTAGGGAGATACGGTTGGTGGCAGGAGTCTGGGTGTTTGGGAAATTTTAGTTAATAAAATCGTGAGGCAGCCACTGTGTGGGCGGGCTTAGCTGAGCCACTGCTGGTCTGCCCTGCGGGGTAAGGCCCTGCTGACAATAAAAGTCCTAGGCTCAGCCTGTCCCTCTGCAGGGCTGGGCAGGTGCTCCTAGCCTCTCCCCTCCAAGCATACACCTCCCAGGATGCAACCACCACATGTGTGAATTGCTCCCCATGATCACACTGTCCTGAGAGGGGACAGGCCCTGGGGGAGGAAAGGAGGGCAGGCCCTGGGGGAGGAAAGGAGGGCAGGCCCTGGGGGAGGAGGGG
>NW_005368491.1:1186858-1217418 GCF_000412655.1 Myotis brandtii | reverse complement strand
GAGGGGGGACAGGCCTGGGGGAGGAGGGCCCGGCACTCACAGGTGGAGGGAGAGTGCAGGCGGCTGGCAGGCCAGGCTGAGCCTTACACCCCCCTGGGCCAGGAGCTCTGACCCACTCACCACACCGCTCACCCCTGAGCAGGCTCTGGGGCAGGACACAGGGTCCCCAGCCGCAGACTGTGAGCAAAGCTCCACACGTGACTCCTTCCAGCTGCAGCCAAAGCGGGGAGACCCCGGATGGAGACTCGGAGTCAGTGCTGGGACCGCTGGGGCTCGGCCACCAAGAGACGAGAACTTTCCGTTCAGTGTTAACTGACCAGCCACCCCGTCCTCCGCCTCCCGCTGCTCTTCCCACCACGGACGCTGCTCCCAGGACAGCTCCCACATGCAGACCGTCCTCCCAGCGCTCCCAGGATCCCATCCACAGCCACGGGGGAAGGAAGGAAGCTCACCACGATGTGCCTCTCCGTTAGCGTCACTGCCAACCTCAGAACCGATTCTCCAACCTCAGAACCGATTCTCCAACCTCAGAACCGATTCTCCAACCTCAGAACCGATTCTCCAACCTCGGAACCGATTGTCAAACCTCAGAACCGATTCTCAATCCTCAGAACCGATTCTCAATCCTCAGAACCGATTCTCCAACCTCAGAACCGATTCTCAAACGCAGCCTTTCTCTGCGCAGCGGGCGCCTGTGTGACCCCGGCCATGACAGCAGCTGTGTCACCAATGTGCCCTCCGCACTCAGTGACTCCCCGGCCTGTCCCTCAGGAGCCTGGGGCTGAGCACCCCGGGCTCGCGGACCCTTGGCAGGAAGTCTGTCCCCCAACAACTGCCAGCGCCTCCTCCAGGGGCTGTTCCTGGAATAACTCCTCCCGAGAGCGAGGCGGACACTGTCCATTTTCACGCTCACGTTTCTGAGCAAACATCCCGCCCTCTCCCGCCTCAGGGGCCTGAGTGTGTGACTGTCTCATGAGGGGACACAGGCCCTTCCTAGTGTCCAGCTGAGGGGCCTGAGTGTGTGACTGTCTCATGAGGGGACACACCCCTTCCTCGTGTCCAGCTGTGGGGCCTGAGTGTGTGACTGTCTCATGAGGGGGACACAGGCCCTTCCTCGTGTCCAGCTGCGGGAGGAGCACAGAGCTCTGTCCCATCGGCCAGGACATGTGTCCCGGGCCCCCGGCCACTCCCCGGGCCCTGCAGCCACAGCGCGTGTCCCCAGTGAGGACGGGGCAGGAGGTGTCCCACGGGGGCTGTTGGGAAGCAGGACGGGGAGACCCGGCCCCTCAGGCTCTGGCAGGACCGCGGTGGCCACATGGTCTCTGGGTCCCTAAGAGCCTCCCCACCGGGGCCAGGACAGCGCAGCCTCGGGATCCGGGGCAGAAACGCGGGCTCAGGGCCAGGGGCTCCCGGGCGTCTGCAGCAGGAACCCAGGCGGTTACTTACGGGGCCTGCACCCGGCGTGAGTCCTGTGGCCACAAGAAATCCCCAAACACAGCGCCTTCACCCACAGAGCGAGGCCCTGACAGCCAGGAGTCGGGTGTCGGGCTGGTTCCTCCTGGAGGAAGTGCTCGTCCTTGTGGGGGGTCTAGTGGTGCTGGGACCCCAGGCTCCTGCTGCCCCTCCAGGTCCCCCTCCTCCCACGGACCCAGCAGCTCCCCCACCGCCGCTCTGAACAGCCTGCCTCGCTCTTAAAGGGCCCGTGATGACACTGGCTGCACCTGGGTGAGCTCTTAAAGGGCCCGTGATGACACTGGCTGACCTGGGTGGAGCTCTTAAAGGGCCCGTGATGACACTGGCTGCACCTGGGTGAGCTCTTAAAGGGCCCGTGATGACACTGGCTGCACCTGCGAGACCCAGGCTGCCCTCCTCATTGAGACCCTTAACCATCAGGCCTGCGAGGTTCTTGTTAGCACGTCAGGTAGACACTTGCCAGGTGCCTGGGGTTAGGACATGGCAGCCTTGGGGCTCACTGGGCAGCTGCCAGATTCCTCCATGCAGCTTGCTCTGTGGGTGACTTTCTTCCTGAAAAGGGATCACACAGGAGAGACTTTTCGTATCTCATCACCTGCTGAGATGAGAGGAGTAGAGCCTATTTTGACCTGTAAGTTTTCTCACAAAACATAAATGCTAGAGACCAGTAAGGAAGTCGGATGGAACTATGAAATGTGGTGCCCAGCACACAGCCTAGTCACACCGACCATTTATTCCTTGCTGTCCATATGCCAACCCCCGAATTAGTACTCGATAGATGCGGCCTCACGTCGCAATCACAATAAATCAGGATATAGGTATCAAAACCAAATTATATCACACAGATATGTTTTTATACATTTTAATAATGTGTTTTTCTCTTAGGTACTCTCCTCTGAAGAACTACAAATATGGATAGCAGCCTGCGCATTAAAGGAACACCAAGGCATGGCAGAGCTGCTACCGATGGACGAGAAGAAGACAGGAGGAGAGGAGACCTGAGGATGGCACTTCTAACGCTGGTAAGTCTACTTTGTGGCTGCTTGAAAAAGGAACTGAGGGCAACGGTGGGAAGAACTGACTGCATGTCACCTGCAGATGTACTCCTCCTCAACTCCAGACAACAAGGTATTGCTAGTTAAGAATTCCTCCCACGTGCTTTTCTGGTTGATGTGGGTAAAATTGACACTGCAATATATGCAAGAATACTTAGGACTATGGGGAAAATTCTGCTGTCAACTATAATAGATTACAAAATGTAATGTACCATTACTGGGTACATTGTCTGTATGATTCTAGTTTAGATTTTAAAGTATATGTCGAGCCTATTCATGGAATGCTAACAAGAGTTAATTCTTAATGGTAGAATCATAGCTAAATTTTGGTTGGTATTTTTTCCCCTGAGAAGTTTTCCAAAATTTTCTAAAATGAATATTTATTCTATGTGTAATCAGAAAATATTTCTTAAGAGGAGGGATTTTTTCCTCAGGGTTAACCAACCTGTTGTGCAATTACAGTTAGTGAATGCAGATGTAATAAAGGTATTTTCTAAGTGAGCTGCACATTATAGCATGCCCAAATGAGTAACATCAATTAATCACATAGCCCCAAATCATACCTCAACTGTCTGCATTACACAGAATAGCACTAAATGAGAATTGGAACCCTAACAAATACTATAAATACATCGGAATCCACAACCGACACCTGATTTATACAGACCATATTTCTAAGGTGTAGTAACGGAACCCTGTTGTGACCCGATCTTCAAATAATAGAAGAGTTCAGGCCCCCCATTAGGTAGCCCCATTGGTTAGAGCATCTTGCCAATACCATGAGGTTATGGGTTTGATTGTGCCACGCCAGCATGGCGAAGGGTGAACCTGAGTGTGGGCGGCTGAAAGGCTTAGAAAAGACAGACAAGAGAATGAAAGCTGGGTCTTGGTGGGACGCTGCTTCTCTGAGAGACAGCAACCACGCCCACAAGCCATGTCTTTATTTTATAGCCAGATTTCCAGGAGGCGAAGTAAGGGCGTGGTCAAGATGTTTACAACATTCTCGTGGGTTTTGATCCTATTCAATTACATGCACCTGAACTCTATCAAGCCCACATCACTCAGGCACTTGGGGCCACGTGTTCGGACCATAGATTCAAGCTTTCAACTACAGCTGTTGGCTATAATTGTGCTGGGAGGGCCCTGCCCTCCAAGCTGGGACTTGCACGTGGCAATGAGAGGACTGTGCCCTCTCATCAGTCCAAGGCTTGAACCTATCCAAACACTGTAGCAGCTCCCCACATTTGATCCCTGGTCAGGGCACATAAAAGAAGCAACCAATGAATGCATGAATAAGTAAGTGGAACAACAAATTGATGTTTCTCTCTCTCTTTCTCTCTCTCAAAAAAATAAAAATAAGGGTGGAACAACAAATTGATGTTTCTCTCTCTCAAAAAAATAAAAAAATAAAAATTAGTTCAGGATCTCTTTTTTAAAATGGCACCTATCTTTATTTTCACTTCAGGAGAAAAGCAATCTGGGAAGCTGAAGTCCACACAGCAAATCCTCAACTCAAAAGGCCCTGTCCCCTTTACCATAGAAATCACACGAAAGGTCCACCAGGAATCCCCTCACAGGGGTAGCAGCAGCTTCAGTGCTGCAGAGCATGGTGAGAACCCTAAGGGGAAATGTTTATTGACGTTTTTATTCCTAGATTTGATTTATTTTTCTTAGATTAAATGGACTAACAAGCTCAAAATAGAAATAGGGAATCTATTGCAAATGGAGCATTCTCACACTTTTACACTCAAGTGTATTTATTGGGGAAGTGAAGTGGATAGTGTGATTACTCATATAACCTAAATACATTTCATGGTGTATCATGAAGCCTACAGGACAAAGAAAACTTAGTCCTTTTACTTGAACATGTTAATCCATATGACTCTTCATCTCTGCCTCCCCAGACTTCCTAAATCTGTGTTGTTTATATGTCACAATTGATATGTTAAATGTTTTACATAGAGCTGGACCGTTGACTCTCTCTAGTTCACTGTTGGTTGTTCAGGGTAAAATGAAGTTAAAATGTTCAGTAAGAATATTTAACAACATAAAATAACCATGAGAGTAATGTAAGGAACTAAGATAGCAATCACTCCGTTGCTAACTGGACAGTAAGTCGACTTGCAGCTGAGCTGTATTTTATGCAGGTGTACTTCCGGAAGAAAGGTAAACCTCATTTTTAGAATGTCCAGCAGCTTTTTTTGTCATTTTATGTATAATCCTAACACTCTAAATTACACACATTCTCAATATCAGATAATCATATACTTGCTCCGCTTTGATTAGCCTGAAGCTCAATGAGTTTTCCTGAGCATCATTCAAAGACATTCAAGGT
This sequence comes from Myotis brandtii, assembly GCF_000412655.1. Taxonomy (NCBI): domain Eukaryota; kingdom Metazoa; phylum Chordata; class Mammalia; order Chiroptera; family Vespertilionidae; genus Myotis; species Myotis brandtii. Next base: position 1,212,555 of record NW_005368491.1, on the reverse strand, counting down.
CTGGGGTATCAGGCAGTACTATTAAGTCAGGAAAAATAGAGTTTGGGGAAATTAAAGAGTTTTTTTAGGAAAAAAAAACATTCACTATTAAAATATACCTTTTTACTTCTATCGTTATATAGAGAAGGGATTAATTAAAAGCAGTAAAAAGGAAGATATTTTAAATTTTTGTATGGGATGTTCTAGTCATTTTAATAAAAATTTGAAATCACCGTGCTGGAGCTCATCCATGTGTATCCCATAACAGCTTTACAATTGTACTAATTTCCCCTGTTAACCAGTGACAGACACCACCAACTACAGACCACGAGGAATAGAGTTGTGGCTAAAAAAAGAGTAGGTTTATTTATTTTGCAGCAAACAATGATACACACAAGAATGATCATGGGGCATTTCATAGGAGAAGTTAGGGAAGGGTAATTGTAGAATTATTTTTTAGCTCAAGATATTGGCCAGGATAAAATATGGCATACGTGTTTTAACAGTGATGGCCTGCATGTGTATACACACTTTGAATAATTATAAAGGTAGTGTTTATTGAAACACATTTCAGTTTAAAAATTGAGCTACCAGCTGTGGGAGTGTGTATACATTTTTCTGGGACACCCTGTCTGAGGTTGAAGCCATTGAACTGTTATTACTGCTTGTCTGTGTTGGACAGTGACAACTTCTCCTGATGCCCTCGCTGTTTCCTGGTGGATCAGCTCCACACACACCTATGCATTTTTAATAGCATCTTAGTCCTATGAAATCTGTCTCCCATTTATTTAGGGAAGTGGTACAAGAGTACATATTGAAAAGTACACCTAATCATCAGACAAACACAGTTCAAAACCACAAGTTATCACTCACCCCTGTTTGAATGGCTGTTACCAAAAGGTAAGAGGTGACAGGGGCTGGCAAGAGTGAGATGTAGGGGGGAGTGTAAACTGATGTTAGCTACTATGGAAAACATTATGGCGTTTTCTAAAAAATTAGAAATAGAACTAGCATATGATCCAGAATCACACTTCTCAGTATGTATCCAAGGGATATAAAGCCCTTTTCTCCCAATAATGCCAGCACCTCCATGTTTACTGCAGCACTATTTACAATAGCCAACCCAGGGAAACACCCAAAGAGTCCACTGACAGATGCATAAATAAAGAAAATGTGACAGATTACAGGTATAAATATAGACATATAGATATCGATATAGATATCGATATAGATTATATAAACATGATATAAATATAGGTATAGATATAGAGCTAGGTATAGTTATAGGTATAGGTATAGATATAGGTGTTAGAGACATAGAGATAGAGATGTACAGATATAGATATAGAGAGATAGAGATCAAGATATAATGAAATCTTATTCAGCCATTAAAAAGAAGGAAATCCTGCCATTTGCGAGGACATGGATGGAACTTGATGACATTACGCTAAGTGAAATAAGTCAGACAGAGACAGAGAAAGACAAATACTGTATGATCTCACTTGTATGTGGAATCTAAAGAATACTGAACAGAGTAGATTAGTTTGCTAGGGGCAAGGTGGGCAGGGTCAAGGGTGAAGGTGGTTAAAGGGTACAAACTACCAGGTATAATATAAGTCCTGGGCATCTAATGTACAGCATGATGATTATAGGAAAACTAGAGGCCCAATGCATGAAATTCATACAAGAGTAGGCCTTCCTTCCCCAGGCTGCTGGCACTGGCTTCCCTCAGGCACCCGTTACCTGGGCTTCCCTCCAGCCCTGGCTTCATCCGGAAGGATGTCTGGAATGACCTCCAGTCTAATTAGCATATTATGCTTTTATTATTATAGACCAGAGGCCCAGTGCACGAAATTCATACATGGGGGGGGGGGTTCCCTCAGCCCTGCCTGCACCCTCTTGCAATCCTTGACCCCTTGGGGGATGTCTGACAGCCCATTTAGGCCCGATCCCTGGGGCTGGACCTAAACCAGCAGTCAGACATCCCTCTCAAAATCCTGGACCACTGGCTCCTAACACCTACCTGCCTGCCTGCCTGATAGCCCTAATCCCTCTGCCTGCCTGCCTCATCACCCCTAACTGCTCTCATGCCTGCCACATCACCCCCAACTGCCTCTGCCTTGGCCCCCGCCACCACAGCTTAGTCCAGAATGACATCTGGAAGGTCATTCGGCTGTCCAATCTAATTAGCATATTACACTTTTATTCTTATAGATACTATCTGCTTGGAAGCTGCTAAGAGAGTAAATTTGTAAAGTACACACACACACACACACACACACACAGTAACTGTGAGGGGATGAATGTGTTAACTAACCTTATTGTGGTCAACATTTTAAAACATATAACCATATCAAATAATCATGTTGTACACCTTAACATTCTTACATATGTTATAAATCAATTATAATTCAATAAACCTGAAAAAACAACAAAATGTAATTCCTTTTTCTTCTTGCTGTTATTGTTTTTACTGAAAAATAGGCTGTTACTCTTAAGTTTTCTCTTTTGAAGAAAATGTATGTTTTACTCTGGCTGCTTTGAAGGTTTTTATCTTTATCTTTGTTCAGCAGTTTTATATGAGCCACTTAGGTGTGATTTTCTCTGTGTTTTTTTCTGATTGGGGTCCATAAAGCTTCTTGAATTGTAGGCTGATGTCTTTTCCAGTGCTGGAAAATTCACATATTGCTTCATATTATTTCACATATTGCTTCTGCTTTAGTTTCCTCTTGTGCTAGGGCTCAAATTATGCCTATTTTAGCTTTTTTAAGTACATCCCCTATGTCTTTTACACTCTTTTCTGATTTTCCCATCCTATTTCTATATGTGTTTAAAGTATTCTAATCCTCTTTTCAGTTTCCTAATTTTTCCTTCTGCCATATGTAAGATATTAAGTTTACCTCTTTAAGTCTTATTTTCAGTTATTGTATATCTTTAATTCTAAAATTTTAAGTTGACTTTCTTATAGAGTCAAGGTCTCTGATAAGTCTCCAAATCTTCCTTTTTTCTCTCTGTCTTCTTAAACATAATAATCATGATTATGTTAATATCTAGATCAACTATGGATATACTTTTACCATCTGTGTTTTTGTCTTGTTTCCTTGCATTTCATAGACAAGCCTGGTAATTTGCAATTATAAAAACTGTAGAGGTCTGGCTGGTGATCTTCCTAAAAGAGGACTAAGCTTCCTGCAGACGTCATGTCTTGGTGGACCATCCGGATGCAGTGGAGGAAAGGTTTGGGGCTTTGTGAATCTGATACTTTCTTTGCTGAGCTCGTACCTCTCAGGAATGGATCATGCTCTTAAGCCATATGCTTTCTGGGATCTTAACTGACTGTCTTTTAGAGTCATCCAATTGGTTAATCTGTACACAGCTGCTTCACTTTCCCTAGAACGATAAGGCTGTTGAAATATTGGCCAATTCTTTTATTTTTTAAAATTTTTTTAAAAATATATTTTATTGATTTTTTTTTACAGAGAGGAAGGGAGAGGGATAGAGAGTTAGAAACATCAATCAGCTGCCTCCTGCACGCCCCCTACTGGGGATGTGCCCACAACCAAGGTACATGCCCTTGACCAGAATCTAACCTGGGACCCTTGAGTCCGCAGGCCGACGCTCTATCCACTGAGCCAAACCGGTTAGGGCTTGGCCAATTCTTTTAGATCTCAAACCATAGCCTGCTACTTGGTGTCTGGAGGTCTCTTGCTGCACACCAACCACACAGTTTAGAACATGGCTGAAGCCTTGGGGTGAACTCCATACAGGCTCTCACTCCCGCCTCTGTGGTTATTTTTCCCTCACATTCAATTCTTGGAGAGCTCGACACCAACCTCTGTCGCCCTCGTGCTATGTCACCTCCATGAGCTCCAGACCTTGGCGTTTGGCTCTGCCTCCTCACCCACTGACCTGGCAGAACCCAGAGAGGAAAGACAGAAATGAATGTGGAGCTCACAAGTCTTGCTCTCTTGTCTTCAGGATCTAGGCCCCTCTGGTTCTGTCTGCATGATCATTCTCTGAAGCTTCCAAAGAGTTGCTTCAGGTCGTGATGCTGTGTCTACACGTTTGCAGTTTACGGAAGGTCACTATGATACATGCCACCTTGTTATGGTGGATAATGGCAGTCACTGAATTACGGGAGTTTTCAGTTATGAGCAGTACCTGTGAACATATCTCTTGAATACATGTAACATCCCTGGAAGATTAGAAACATCTGGTACAGTTACTTCTATTGATAAGACTGCTATTGTCTCTCTCTATATTCTTGAATTTCCTGTCACTTCGTCCTGCTGTGACGGTGGTGGGAGGTTCTTGCCAACCTGCCTCCAGGCAACTAGAAAAGTTGCCAGATCAAATTTAACCTAAGAGTTTGTTTTTTGTTTGTTTGTTTATGACTGTGATGTTCCCAGTATAACACAGTAATGATCCTCCCTGTTGTAGCAGCTCAGGATGTTATGGTTAACCAATTCCATATTTGCTTTAATAAATTTTGATATTTATAACTAGCTTATTTTCCTTTAAACTACACAAATATGTTTTTAAAGAACACAATGTTTGCACATCTGTATGGTCCTTGATTGTGCTGTATTATGTCTACATTAAAAATCTATGGGTGAGTAACCCTCAGGGTGTCAGGAGAGCATTTGGAGTGCTATGAACAAGGTTATTTAAAATCTACTCTCAGAAAAGTACTTGAAATGCCTATAACTCAGCCAGCTCAAGACATAATCACAGGGTGGAACTTTATACTCCATATGCTAAAGCAGCCCCTTGAACAAAAAGGTGCGTTAATGTCGACGATGCAGAGAAACCTAATGGTAATTCTTTGACTCTCGGCCAGGAGAATCTGCTGGATCTGTGATGGTACATAGGAGATTTTCAAAGAAAATCCATAGAAATCAACCCAGGAGAGACTGTTTCTTTTTTTTCTGGAGGCTTTCTCACCAAAGAAAATGCTTGCTGTGGAATGGGAGGAGGTGGCAGTGTCAGGGCATAAAAAACTTAGATTATTCTATGTACAATTGCACTGGATTTCAGTCCTACACGCTCCTATGAAATAGGAATGGAAGTTTATGGGGATCTGTACGATATATCAGCACTTTACATCGCATCTGTTCAGTTTTACTGCAGGCTGATGTCTTATTAAAATCAAACAACAGCGTACTTTAGAGCCAAAGTTATTACAAGACCGCCACACCGGGAAAAATATGAAACAAACTGAACAAGATATAGTGAATAGAGCTACTTATTAAGCATAAAAATGATTCTCATCGGGGATTATTTGGATGCAATGGTAGAAGCATTTCATTCCTTAGTTGTCACTCCTGCAATAAATGTGAAATGATTGTTGTATTTTCCCTACAAATGCATAGATATCCCATCTTAGAGCAGGAACTAGGGGGAATGTTATGGACTAGGATGGTTTTTATGAAAGAAAGGGAACTAGGAGAGGGACATAAATACAGTGTTGATTTACGAAGCGGTGTGTATAAAGTAATGGCACTGATTATGTGTGGAGACTGGGAGAGGCATACAAGGATCTACTTTGAGGAAACTGCTATGTTATTCTATTTTTCCAAACATGGAAGCAAGGTAATAGGTCCAATATGGCCTTAGTTGAACTACAACAGAGATTTCAATAAACTGCTTGTGGGGGTCATAATAAAGGCTATTGTCCTAGTCAATTCCTAAAGACATAAAAATAGGCAAGTCTCAAATCCTGACAATATATATTTTTATTTATTCATAAAGATAACTGTATGCAACTAACTTTAAGTAAAAGTAGATTAAAGATATAGTACTGAAATTCTGATTATTTTTAATAAAGTAAATTTTACTTTGTGAAACACTCAATTATTAATCACTGGAAGGTGTTGTATTATTTTAATTAAAATTTATGACCTGAATAATGCATGGATATATGAATATATGAAAAGTTAATTGCTTAAAATGCAAGGATATTATGAAATATTTGGGTCAAAATCTCTGGTCAAATATATGTATATTGATGCAAATGCCTTAAAAAATTTAGATATGCCTCTCTTGCTCATTTGAAAACTGACAATTAATTTCATTTGAAACCGATAGCCTTTATAAATGTTCAGGTTTAATCTTCCTGTTTCTCATTTCAAATCTTGCTCTGGATTTAGAACACTGGATTAAAAGAATTGCATGTCTTGGATTACCATAGAAATGTGCAAAGGTATGAGGTCACACCTGCTGGAGTTAACCCGACATTCTTCAATAGACAATGAGTAAGGGGAACTCAGTGGGAAAATACTTTTAAAAAAGTAGAACATACCAACTTTAAGTCCAGTGGAGGACAGCCTCCTAGGTTTTCATTTATTAATTGATGCCTCCATTCAGTGAGTTCATTACAAATATTTATTAACTACCCACTATATTATATAAACTGGATTTCTCATATCCCCCTCCAGCTGTCTTGACCATTTGATCACCAAAATGATTATTTTATTTTGTCTATTTTTACAATGTGAAAATCTTTTAATTTTATTTTTAAAATATATTTTTATTGATTTCAGAAAGGATGGGGGAGAAAGAGAGAGAGAGAGAGAGAGAGAGAGAGAGAGAGACATCAATGATGAAAGAGAATCATTGATTGGCTGCCTCCTGCATGTGCTCCACTGGGTATCAAGTCGCAACCCAGGCATGTGCCCTGATTGGAAATTGAACCGTGACCTCCTGATTCACAGGTCGATGCTCAACCACTGAGCCACAACAGTTGGGCGATTCTTCTACTTTTAAAACAGTGATATGCTCTGTTCAAGATGCCAACCCCATAACAGACCAACTTCCCTCGAAAATGTAATATATGTCTATATAACATTAAAACACCGAAGAATATGTCTGTCTCAGTCTAAGCAAGCTGCTGTAATAAAATGCTGTGGACTGGGTGTCTTAAATAAGACATTTATGTCTCACAGTTCTGGAAGCTGGGAAGTCCAAGAACAAGGCTCCCAGCTGATTCAGTTCCTGGTGAGGTCCCACCTAGAGGCAGCTGCCGTCTCTCTGTGTGCTCACCTGGCCTTTCCTTGTTGAGTGTGGGTGGATCGAGAGCTCCCTCTGTCCTCCTCTTCTTCTAAAGGGCACTAATCCCAGCATAAGCGTCTCACCCTCATGACCTACTATAACCCTAATGACCTTCTCAAGGCCCCGCCTCCACCTCATGAATGGGACACAGGCTTCACTGTGTGCATTTGGAGGGGACACAGACATCCAGCTATTAACGCTGTGTTGAGCTATGCGATACCTCCTACTGTTCTCTTCACATGCATGCACTTTTTTCCTGAAAACATTACTGAAGGCTTATCATGTCCTAGAAACTGTGGTAAATGCAGGACATGGGAGCTCTCAAGCTCTGGAGCTACTGAGGAATTTACAAATCTGTGGCAGAGACATGCACATCAACAGACAATCACAGTACTGGTTAGTGCACTGAAATAGAAATGTGTATCTATACAGGGTGTCGCCCAAAAATGTATACAAACTTTAACAACTGATAGCTCAATTTTGAAAATGAAATATATTTTATTATTATTATTTTTAAACATTTATTTTTTATTTATTTATTATTTTTTAATGTATTTTATTGATTTTTTACAGAGAGGAAGGGAGAGGGATAGAGAGTTAGAAACATCGATGAGGGAGAAACATCGTTGACACTTTGGACTATTAAGAAGCATAAAATAACTCTTGGCTTTCAGAAATGCATAATGTATTGATAGCTCGGGACAATTATATGTCACTAGGCAATAGTTTAGAAGGGCAATAAAGCTTATGCATTTAGAACATAGTGGTTCGTGAGGGCTCTTTGGAGGAAAACTGATTGTGTGTGTGTGTGTGTGTGTGTGTGTGTGTGTGTGTGTATTTTATTTATTTATATATATTAAACTTATATAAGAACACAAAGGAGAAACTAAGTAAGTACCTATGACTGGAAAAAGGTTTACAATAGGAGATGAGAATTAGCTAAAGCTTAGGACATGCATAGTGGGAAGTAGGTTGAAAAAACTTGAAGGCTGTCTGTGCAAAGCAAACTTGTATGTGAACAATCATGGCTGCTTGAAAAGAATCATTGATTGGCTGCCTCCTGCATGCACTCTACTGGGTATCGAGTAGAGCGCATGAATCATAGCCCAGGTAGAATTGGTGAATAGCACTGTGAAGCTCTATCAGAAAGTGTATGATGTATACACACCCACATCCTTTGGGGACACAGGGGGAGGACAAAAAGGGAGTTTGGACCAATCTAGAAGGGGCCTTAAAGGACATGCCAAAGATCTAGGTTTCACCTGGTAGATCGTGGAAATCAAGGTTTTTACACGATGAAAGAGTTAGGTTTCCAGATTATTAAGATATTAAAATGATAGGTACTAGTATGTATGAAGCACTGTTGATGTACCTTCTCCATACACTTCCACAAACTTCACATTCATTAACATATTTCATGCTCACCCTATAAAGTCAGTGTTAATATTTTTTCAACTTGCAGGTAAAGCTTGCAATCACTTGTATAAGATCACAAGGGAGTCCTGGCCTGGTACCAGGTAGCTCAATTGATTGGAATATCCTCTCTCATGCCAAGGTGGCAGGTTTGATTCCACACAACAAGCAACCAATGAATGAATGGCTAACTGGAACTATAGATTGATCTCTCTCTCTCTCTCTCTCTCTCTCTCTCACTCTCCCCACCCTCCTCCCTCCCTTCCTCTCTCTCTCTCAAATGAATAAATAAATAAAATAAACCACACTGCTGACTGCACACTATATAAAGTCAAATTCCTCAAGGTCTATAAAACGTAATGTACAAATAAATGATTAAATTTTTAGTGACAGCCTCCTTTTCATTTTGCTCATGCCCCCTCCCTCCTCAGCTTAGAGGTAGGAGTTAGGGCTGTGGGGAACAATGGAACCTGGATTGTACTTTCTAAATATTTTCCTTGTACATGAAAAAAATAACTAGAAGCAATAAGGGAATGCTAAGTAATATCTCCCATAAAAATATATTACTGCGCTCATCTACGGCATTTTAATGCTTGCTCTAAAAAATTATTGATATACTCAATATCTTCCTGTTAATTTCCCAAGTAACTTCCAGAAAATTTAGGTGAAGTAGATAATAAAAAAGATAAGAAGTGTTACACGAAAGGTGATGAAGTTAAACTTTAGGAATATATTTTAAAAGCCCCGTTAATAAATGTTGACTATTTTAAAGCTCTTTTTTTAAGTTCATGGCACAGGAACAAGATGGCAGCGATTCCTAGTGAAAATGATGTTCTGTGATCTAGAGAAGGACCTATTCTGTTTTAGTGATCTGTTTCCTGTGCTTGGAGACCTTGAAACATTTTCTTGATTCTATCCACCTCTGTTCTTGATTTATGATTTTCCAATTTGAAATTATATCAGGTAATTTTCTCCTGATTCTTATATTCCTTTTTCTGGAGATTGTTTTTCATCGTGAGACTTTTTTCTCCTGATCCGTGTTTACAACCCTAAAACAAAGCAATCCTTCTGCCCCTCAAACTAATGCTCCCTAAAAGAGCATACCTTTTCACCAAGGACTGACACATTACCCACCCAACTGGATCGTAGAACTAATAAAAGCCAGGTCAACAGACTCTCAAGTTAAGTTATAGAAGTTGTAAAATAATATGATTATTAGATGACAAGATGATTATTCACTTATAAATATCTATCCAGTTCATAATAATAACCATATAAATTGACAATTTAATACTTTAGAAAATTAACACTAATGAATATTTTATATCAAATAATTATTTTTTCATTTATTTTTATTGTTGAGAGTATTGTAGATGTCCCCCTAACCTTTGCCCCCATCAACCATTTTATTTAATAACAAGTTTTTATATAAAATTCTAATCTGAGAACTCAATATAAACCTAAAATTGTAATGTGTCATTCAAAATTAGATACTCCAATGTGCACAACAGTTTCCATCTCTATTATATTTTTTCCTTCTCAGTTTTTACATACAATTAGACAAGTTACACAAGTTAGGACTATGATGGAATGGACATCACTAGTGCTAATTTATACATACATACATACATACATACAGACATACATACATACAAAAGTACATAAGTACAGAAATCTAGTTTTGAAAATTTAGCATTTCTATTATACTAAAATATCCACCATCCAGTTATCAATTCACTTTGTTATTTCTCTTTAATCCTTTCTAGTATAATGGCATAATTCAACAGTATATCAATAATATTTAGCAGAAACAATAGTGAAGTATTTAAGGTTTATGAATCAAATCTAAAAAATGCACAGCAAACTGTGATATGAATATTTCCTATTGCTAATGTGTTCCAGTGAAGGGAAAATACTTGAGATTTGACTTAGTTTTCAGGATTGTGGAGCAAATATTTCAACCATAATGCAGAGGCAACAGCTTACACCTAGTCCTTGTAGATTGCAATGTTTCACATATTTTCTCTCTATTTTTTAAATACCCATAGTACTTGGTATGGAACTTTGAATTCCACACCCCAAGCAAAATAAAATATTATCATTATCAGGCTGACTTTTCTCCAAAGACATCAAAAATATTTATCACTCCCCAAGACTTTCATACAAAAATAAAAATGCTTTCTATTTTAAGCCATCTTAATAGATAATTCATTTGAGTTTAAAATCAATGAAAGTTTTCTAATTAACTAATGCCACACATTCATAATTTAACAGGTAGGATTTAGAGTTTGGCTTATATGTACTTTATATTAGGATAATGCTGACATATGACTTGGAACTGATGTTAGCTTTTTGTAATTTGGTGGCAGTGCTTCTTTGATTATCTTTGAAGGTATTCAGAAATCTAAGTTATAGAATTTAAAACAAAGACAAGCTTAAATCCAAAAGGATAATTTAAGTAGAATTGTTGCATAATAACATAAATCAGTTTTTATCTAAAAATGTATATTCTTAAATATACCTAAATATATTTTTTCAAAAGTCAAAGAAAAAGTAGTGAAGGGGTACACATCAACTTTTTGAAACAATGGGTATGTGTGCATGTGTATTTGTATGTGTCAAAAGACTTTTACTTTTTACTTTCCTATTTTCATTTTTTATTAAAAATTATATATTTATGGAATGTGTAATTTTCTTAAAGGAGGACTTCGAGTCAAGAATATATGGTCATCCCTCATAATTCAGAATGAGAACTCAGCCAAAGTCACTTTCAGTCAATTATTCTAGGTTATAAGTTCACTGAGGGAATTTGTTCTATTCATAAATAAAGTCCCGTCTCTAGTGAAGTAATTTATACACAACAGGTTCTTGATAAAGATAAATTTGGTGAGTGAATACATAAACACAAGTCACCAGCAGGTAGCCATTGGGACATGTGACTGATAAGCACAGAGGAGTTGTTGTGAGATGTAATAAGAATCAATTTTTGCCTGGCCGGTGTGGCTCAGTGGTTAAGCATTGACCTATGAACCAGGAGGTCTCCATTCGATTCCCAATCAGGACACATGCCCGGGTTGGGGCTTGATCCCCAGTGTAGGGTGTGTAGAAGGCAGCCAATCATTATTTGTATTGTCCTAGCTGGTTTGGCTCAGGAGATAGAGCATCGGTCTGTAGACCAAAGGGTCCTGGGTTCGATTCTGGTCAAGGGCACATACCTTGGTTGCAGGCTCTTCAGGCCCAGGCCCTGGTGGAGGCAACCAATCAATGTGTTTCTTTCACATCGATGTTTCTCTCTGCCACTCCTAAAAATCAATGGAAAAATATCCTTGGGTGAAGATTAACAAAAAATATATATATATATTTTATTGATTTCAGAGAGGAAAGGTGATAGAAACAACAATTATGAGAGAGAATCATTTATTGGCTGCCTCCTGTATGCCCCACACTGGGGATCAATCTTGAAACCCAGAAATCAAACCGTGACCTCCTAGCTCATAGATTGACGCTCAACCAGTGAGCCACACTGGCCTGGCCATAAAAATAGTTTTTAAAAAGTTATTAAAGTTGCCATTATTTTGTCTTTCATATGCTGACTTTGTAGGGAACAAGCTTGGTACGAAGGGAAGGGAAGGGAAGGGGGAAGGGAAGGGAAGGGAAGGGAAGGGAAAGGAAGGGAAGGGAAGGGAGAAAGAAAAAGAGAGAGGAGAGGAGGGAGGAAGAAAGCAAAGAAAGGAAGAAAGACATATAAACATAGTTGTAGGCCAATAAATATAAAATTATTTTACACAATATTCTTGTTTTGGGAACACATAAAACAACAATTATTCCCAGATAAATTACAGTCACATAGAAATCTCTTTTAAAACCACTTATACATTCAAATTGCAAAGCATATTAAATAACATCAACTATTTCAATATTATAGCTGCTGACACACTCCCAGAGTTCCCTAAGGAATTCCTGCTGGCAATGATTGTCATAGTAACTAACATCTTGTGCAATAAGTCCTCTATAAACACAGAACTTGAATACAGTTTGTCAATGTACAACTCTTACTTATAAGTAATTTGTATTCACAATCTGATATAAACTGATCATTCACATGCAAATTTAAAAGTACTGATGGACTCGCTTTCTTTGTATTTGAGATGGAGAGGAACCTGTCCAACTGCCACACCTGCGGCTTAGTGACTTCACATTCACCATTATTAAAATGTTTCCCACGATTGAATGTGTTAATGAAAAATAACTACTTGTCACAGGCAAGTATTGTCAAAAGAGCAATAGGGCAATGAAGGCCAGACAAGAAAAATGTAATCCATTTGTCATTTCATTGAAGAATCCAATTAACACCAGAGACATGCATCAGAGTAACTCAATAATCTTGGTTTATCCATGGGAGAAACATTAAAGAAAACAATGATAATATTTTGGTTTTATTTTTCTTTAGATGCTCAAAAATATTTTTATAACACCTAACATGTCTGGAAACACAGGGTAATACGTCTCATATATGGAAAATAAGTGAAATAAATCTACATTTAGAAAAAGTCATATATTCTAATAAAAATATCCTGGGGAAATTAGTTTAGGCCATAGGATAAGTTGGTCACATGAATCGCTAGCAAAATATATTAATAACTACAATAAATGAAATTTACCTGGATGATCACTTAGTAAGTTATATGTCTAATCACTGGGGTGTACACCTGAAGCTAATATAATATCGTATATCAACTGTAATTGAAAAATAAAAAAATGATTTAAACAAAGAAAAGATCAGTTACCGTAAAATCCAGCAAAACAAAGTGGGCAACCTTCTGCCTCAGGCAGTTCCACTCCTCTCGCACACTCATCTCCGGCTTCGGTTCAGCTCTTGCCCCCTGTCAACCAAGGAAGAGTGTCTTTAAGATACTCATTTTGTCAAGGAACCTTTGAAGGTTCCTTTCTAACATTGGAAACCGTTGTATTAGACCTGTATAAAGCTTGCTTTGAATTTGCATCTGGACAATTAACTAGAGGAAGACTTACTTTTACTCGCCTTCCTATCATTATGCTAACAAACTGAAAAATAAATCCTTTTAATTCTGGCAGAAATATCTCCAATGGTATGTCCATTAAGTGAAATAAATGCAATGGTGATTATTTGCAAAATTTAAAGTAATAAACATTAGGCTATATGATTACCATCTTATTTCCAAGAAAATATCTAAGACAGGGAATTTGTAATGTATAGTTGGTCAAATAAACATTATCTGCCTTAAAATAAAAATTTAGATGAATAGAACTTGGATTCCCGCCCCCCAGAGTATTCTTTCACTGAAATATCAAACCACCTGCTCTGCTTCCAATACAGGTAAATTTATTTTGTTAAACCAATAATATAGTTACTTGTTAGCATAATATTGATCTTAATTTATTATTCAAAAGCCGACCTAAGTTGTTACACAGCTAATCTTCAGGATGCTTGGCATGGAGGATCCATATTCTTTTTCTTCTAAAACCAGAACAGAATCCAATCTTCATAAGGATGAGGAAGGGCTATAGCAGCCCTTCATATGCATACCAACGGAGCGCATACCAGTTTCTCCGGAGCCAGCCGGATCTGATGGGTGTGTCAAATTACTCTCATTTTTCCAATTATGTGCAGACAAGCTAATGCTAGTCATCTGTTAGAAAAAGAGGTAATAACTTTGTTCTGTCTACTCAGAACTATCATGTGTAGCAAAACAAAATAAAAACCACCTGCTCTTTTGTTGGCCTGTGTCTCCGGTACAGATATTAGGTTAGCATTGTGTGTGCCAGATGCCTGGTTGGCCCAAGGTAAGGCCACTGTTCCCTGTGGCTATCACTTCAAGCCACAGTATTCATTATTTCCTGTGATGGTTATTTTTTTAACTATAAACTTCATGGGAAAATAAAGAGGCTATAATAGCTAAGAACATTTGGAAATAGAAAAGCAATGAAGAGGGACCTGCCTCTCTGGGTATTAAAATAGATTGCAAGCTATAAAATAATTATAGAGGGCTGTACAAACAACCCACTATAATAATTCTCTAAAAATTAATCTGATGCAATACCATATTCAACAGGATAATGAACAGAATCTTTTAGAAAATAGATCCTCCTATTTATAAACATTGATTTCATGCTGAAGGAACTATCACAAACCAATGGAGAAGGAGTGTATTCTTCAATAAAGAGTGTTAATATCTTAAACCAAAATCAGTTTCAAATAGACAAAAGAGGAAATATTTAAATAATTAAAATAAAATGCAATGGCATATTTAACTTATTGTTAAATTGGAAGCAATGTATTAATTACTTAAACAACAAACGCAATTACAAAAGAAAGTGTTGAAGCAAATGCATAGTAATTGAAGCTTCTCAATGCCAAAAAAAAGAACATAAAAATAAAATTTAAAAAAATTAATGGAAAAATATGCCAAGGTTAATGTTATGTGTACACACACACATATGTACTCTTAAAATAAATATGAGAAATAGGAAAATATAATACTGAAATAGGCCAATTAGACTGAAGAGAAAATAAAATATAATTGTTTAATAAATATATACAAAATTCCATTTATATAGTTACTACAGCAATTAAAGTAAAACATGCTCTAACATATGGAAAATATTAAAATATTATCCTGTGCTCATAAGTGGGTAGAGGGAATATAAACCTGGAAAGTATTTAAGGGTTTGTTTGGAGAGACAAAAACATATATACCACTTAATTATTCTAATTCTGAATTCCAAGTACATCATCACATAGTTAGTTATAAAATTATGTATAAACGTCTCCATTGAAATCTTGTTACAATAATAACAATCTGTGTTAATATGGAAATCAGTCAAATGTTCAACAATTAGAAAGTAGGCCATTTATTAGGGCAAATCTACATAAAAGTGATGGCATAAGAAAATGTTCACAATATTTAGCGAGAAGAACACGGGGTTAATTGTATTTAGAGTTTTATTACAATTTGGCCATATAAAAATACTAAACAGAAATATGCAAAATGCAAATATGCTAATGATGGCTGTCTTTGATGGATGAGTATGAAGGAATTTCGACTTTTTCTTAGTGTTTTCTCTAGTCTCTAAAATCGGCATCTATTCCTGCAATAGTCATGTACACCACAGCGGAAAGTGCTTTCTCAGAATATCTCTTATGCTCTTCCTTCAATCATGTTTTCTTATTTTCTGGTAGTTTACAATTATTAAAATGTGACTCTGAGATGTAGAATTACTTTGAATTTCATTTAAATGACAAAGTATTTTGCCACTATCAAATTTACAAAAAAAAGATATTTATGTTATACCATCTATTATTAACATGGATGTGCTTTATGATTTATAATTAATCATTTAGTACCTTTACATCTTTTTAAATATGTTCATAGTTCATATTTTCTTCCAGCTCTGTCAAGTAATAAAGAGTAAAAGAAATAAGTTTAAACAAAATATTATTTATACTTTACACTTTACACTTCTATATGTTACCAATTTGTGTAGATATATTCAGTAAGTTTATGAACAAACACGAATTATAAGTGAAACCTATGAGTTTAAAGTACACTAATCATTACAGGACAAAACCACTTTTAAGTACTAGTAGCAATGAGGTGGAACATAATACTAATTTATTTGATTTGCCTAAATTCAAATGCAAATTACAAGTAAAGAATTTCTTCAGATCGTTGTTTACATTTGACCTAATAATAATCACACTATCAAATAGGCATCATTGTTCGGATATGTGATATTACTTTCGAAAAATAAATATGGCAAGAGTGAATCACAGACAGCGCTTTTTGGTGGATCATTTAAGTGAGGGTATTATCTCTCCTGTTCCTATGTCCTGCCCACCCCTATCTCCCAAATCCAAATATTTTCATCTTCAGGCAAGTTCACATATGTACTCTTAAAATAAATGTGAAAAATAGGAAAATATAATACTGAAATAGGCCAATTAATTCAAATCCCCTCCTTCAACTTAGCCCTTAACTCTTTTTAAAACTTAGTATAATAGCAAAAAGGATTGAAAGAGTATGAACAACGTAATCTAATCTAAGTTTAATGCCAGCAATTGCTGGTTAGAAGCCTTTCTTGGATATTTTGTTAGAATTTGTTTTCATGAAAATAAGTGCACAAGCACAATTTTTAAGAAAACGTTGACACATTCCAGTCCTGTGACAGACTGCTTCAGCAGCCCTTCACTCTTTTAGTCTCATCTAAGCTCTTCCAGAAATTACCTTTCGAGAGGATACTGGCACAAGTTAGATTGTTTTGCCCACCTCACTTTTATTCCAAATCTATTTCCCCTGAGAAGTCATAACTACTGTAGCATAACATTCATTACTATCTATTTTTATTACTTCTCAGCCCGGTAGCCATGTATCCCTTCTTTGCATTTCTCTCATTAAAATGAATACACCTGTATGTTGTGATCTTATAAAAATGTTTCCTGTCACATGCTGTTGGAAGAGCTAATGTGGTGTCATTACTAATCGACGTCTGTGTGCAGGGCTTCCGCTCCCTCTCCTTTCTTTTTCTCTCTCTTTCTCTTACTGAACTCAGCATCTTCGCCTCCGAGTGTGGAAATGACTAGACATTTATTCAACCTGCTCAATAAGACTTTCCACACCACCACGAGCAGCTGTCCCCTAGGACATGGCAATAACCTCACAAGTCAAGCCATGTTGATTCTTCTGGAAAAGAAACCACTCTTCTGCATTTACTAGCCAGTCGCCTTGAGGACATCCAGAGACAATGCAGCTTGGAGTGTGGACAGGAGCCAGGAGGAGTGTGGGACATGCACTGCGGAACTGGACGCTGTGATCTCTAACCTCGCCCCTGTCACTAGCCAGCTTCCTGAGCCTTGATGGGCCAGGTGTGGGATTTTTCCTGGATCTCAGGTTCTTCTGAAAAACAATAATTGGTCATGATTTCAAAAATTTTATTCAACTATTGTTGGGGAAATACAAATTTTTAATATAAAGTTTGTGTGTATGTGTGTGTGTCTGGGTGGAGAGAAAGAGAGGGAGAGGGAGAGGGAGAGGGAGAGGGAGAGGGAGAGGGAGAGGGAGAGGGAGAGGGAGAGGGAGAGGGAGAGGGAGAGGGAGAGGGAGAGGGAGAGGGAGAGGGAGAGGG
This sequence comes from Myotis brandtii, assembly GCF_000412655.1. NCBI lineage: Eukaryota > Metazoa > Chordata > Mammalia > Chiroptera > Vespertilionidae > Myotis > Myotis brandtii. The sequence continues at coordinate 1,194,951 of NW_005368491.1, read as the reverse complement.
AGAGGGAGAGGGAGAGGGAGAGGGAGAGGGAGAGGGAGAGATATTGAGATTATGGGAATGGCTCATACAATTAGGGAGGGGTTGGGAACCCTATAACCTGGCATCAGCAAGCTGAACCACTAGCAAGCCAGTGGTGTATTTCAGTTCACATCCAAAGGCCCAAGAACCGGAGCACTGAAATCCAAGGGCAGGAGAAAATGGCCGGCCCAACTCCAGCAAGAGTGCAACTTCGCCCCCCCTCCGCATTTTGTCCGATTCAGTTGCTTGGTGGGTTGGACACTGCCCGCCTGCATTGGTAAGGGATGATCTCCTTCACTCAGTCTACAGACTCAAAGGCTGTCTCTTCCAGAACCGCCCTCCCAGACACACACAGAAATTGGAATTGCCAGCTATTCAGGTATCCCTTAGCCCAGTCAAGATGACATATACAATTAACATCCCACAGTACAATTTTTAAAATGTCTTTCTGTGGTCTACAATGTCCTAGAAGACATGTGTGTATTTAAGAGAGAAATTTGTGGAGAAGGATTGGATCAAAATAAATAAAGCAGCATGGCTGGTGTGGCTCAGTGATTGAGCATTGATCTATGAACCAGGAGATCATGGTTTGATTCCCAGGCAGGGTACATGCCCGGGTTACAGGCTCAATTACCATTAAGGGGGCGTGCAGGAGGCAGCTTATCAATGATTCTCATAATTGATATTTCTACCTCTCTCTCCCTCTCCCTTCCTCTCTGAAATCAATAAAAATACATAAATATAAAATAAAACAAAACAAAACATGCTGGTAAGAATCTGTCGATGGTGGGCATATGAAGGCCCAGCAAGATGACAGGCAACCAGGAAGTAAACACAGGGAGGAAAGGGAGAGTCTGAGTGTGAGGGGACCACTCTAACCCTGGGAGGTCAGTATAATCTTAAGACTTCCTGGGCTTTTAATTAATCACAGATCTTTGTTGAGGCTGCTGTAGTATTGACCTACATCCAACTAAACCCTTGTCCCATCTAAAATCATAGACTCCATAGAGAAAAACATAATCTCAGTCTAAGAGATTAGATTATCTCACCTTTCACTGATTAAACCATACACTCGCTCAGGAGGACCAAGTGGAAATGTAGAGAATCAGTGTGTGATTTAGACAGAAAACGCTGCCCAGCCCCTGAGGGAGTTACAGCAACTCCTTGCTAAGACATGTTTCCTTTTTCTCATCACTCTGGAGCCTTCTTCTCAAGGGGAAAAACATAAAGATGGGCTTACTGTTCAGTCAATAAAGTATTGAGCTATGCACTCAATAAATGTTGATTTCTTATAAAGATTTTTAAGTACAGGTGTTCTTTCTGGTTTTCGATGTGTGGTTTTGCACTAGGGATCCAAGTGCCTGTTAGATGGTGTCACTTTAGTGTCCTTTCTATTCTTGCTAAGAGCCGCGTGGAACCTTTGCAGGAAAGAGAAAGCATTTGGAGTAGACTGCTGAATGCGTGTAAAGAAACATCCTTAGTTTAGTTTGAGATAAATTTCATTAAACCACATCGCCACAACCACAGCATCGACACACCTGTACCCAACCGTGCTTGCAAAACGTAGTAAGAGGAAATGCTTCATTACGTGTTTTACCTACTTTAAGGTGCTGACTACTGAATAATTCTGCTGCCTCAGAACTAGGTTAACTACTTAAAGTTGTGTAAATGTTACTGATTATTTCTGTTGCTTTTTCATACAATTAACATAAACTTGATCTATGTTGGTAATTTTCAAAAACACACACAGAAAGGATCTTAGGCAGCATTTAAAATGCTGATCTGCACCTTGCTACCAGGAGTGCAGACGCTCATCCCGACATACCCTAAAGGAGAGCAAGTTTAAGACATTTTAATAAATTCACAAGTTAAATTCTATAAAAGGGGACCCTTATAAATGAATGCTGCGCTCTAAGCAGGTTTGGGCGTTCCAACATTAGACCATAAGCTGATATGCAAATGTTTCTTTTCAGAGAAAACCATTAGCATAATTTTAAGAACTATTTTTAAATTATCAGAATGTAAATAACTACTCACAAAATTACTCTGCAACTACCGTTAACATATGGACAAAGAAAAGCGGATTTCTAAAGGACTTAAAGGAGTGGTTCTGAAAACCAACTACATACAAACTTATCTATGGAGCTTCCAGAGGCATGATGACGGTGCAGGTCTCCCAGAAATTCTCCATTTTTATGTCCCCTTCCCTTCAGGTGGCAGATTTTAATAGATTCATTCATCATACTTTTACTCATTTTGGAATAGGCTATTTCTTTTCAGGCATGAATTTGTTAATAAGAAATGTTAAAATGTTCCTTATCACCTGTTACTTCATTTCCAACTCTAACACCATTCATGAAATATCTGGGAACATTATTCTCTCAAATCTAAAGCCCTAAGTGCATTGTGGTACTACTCCCATAAGCCTTATTTCCTATCACTAGCTCAATATTGTTCTAGAGTTGCTATATTGGACTACTGATTCTGTCCAATTCTAAGCCTCTGAAAGAGAAAAATGCAGAATAATAGTATTGGTCTCCAAACTGTTTTGCACACAATTCCCTAACAGAAAACAACACCCACAATATGTGTGGGAGGTGATATATTAATGAACTCACCTCCCACTTACATTCAGTGATGGAGTGACTGTGTGCTCTCTAGTTTAACATTCCCTTTAACTCCAGCTAAAAGATAGACAGACAGAAGTCTTCTGTTGCCAATCTTCCTGTTTCTCTCCAAGCAAGTCAAGGATGCCAGGCGAGGACTATGACTATCATTCCAGCCCATCAGTGTTTCCATTAATTTTGGGGTAGTTTGACTGTTAATTTTCCAGAAAGCTAATATGTAAATAACTATAAGAAATGGGCACTGAGACCACTATATATGATTATATATGGGTGATAGTATGTATACACAGATATGTGTATATATACATATATACACAAGTATATGATTATATTATCCTATATAATAAAAGGCTAATATGAAAATTACCCCCTCAACCTGAAGTTCGACCAGGACTTTGACTGGGGGTGGGGCCGGCCAGCCAACCACCCATGGCCCCTCCCCCTGGCCTGCAGACCAGATCGGCCCAGATCGGGGTGGGCTGACTGGACCCCACTCATGCACAAATTCATGCATTAGGCCTTTAGTATAAAATATAATAGAGCTTCAAAGAAATGAAGACATCTTCAAGCAGTTCTCTCTGTCTCATAATATGATATGAGGTTATGTATTTATTTTCCATCCACCTACTTTGTTCTTCTAGTTTGTAAACTGGATTCTTTACTTACTATCTACATCATGTATTACCCCAATTTGCATCCCATGGTCTCTATATTGCAAATATGCATTCGTAAACCTAGAAGATTTGTGTTCACCCATGACCCAGTAAGGATGCAGAAGGAGAGAATGAGAACTGGAGAAAAATGCACCTGTCAGGCCTTGGTCCACTTACCATCTCTAAGGGGATGTCAGAGGGGCCTCAGGGAAGTGAGGGGAGAACTAAGGTTTCTGTGCAGGAAGGAGGTTTAACCCCTGTATCACCTGGCTGTGTTTCCCCTTAGACTGTGAATTTCTTCAGACAAGTGTTCGGTCTTCTTCATCTTCATATCCTCAGATTCCAGCTTGTATCTGAAACATAGTTCATTATTTGATCATTCAATGAAGGGACAAAAGATAGGGTGCTAAACCAAAAGGGAATAACTGTCGAGAGAAAATATTTTTAATATGGGGAAGTCGAATATATCTGTAGGCTAAGAGGTGTGTAGAGAGAAGATACAAGATATAAACAAAGTGTGTAATGGGTAGAACAGGCCATGAAAGCTGCAAGATGGCAAGCCCTCAGATAAAGATTAGAGGTTTATTGTCAAGTTTATATCCCAACACAAAGAGAAAACTATTACCCATTTTATTGATTTGCTGCCTCACCTATGATTTCATATATCATTCATCAACAAAATGTTTTATAATGATTAGTTGATAATACCAATTATAATGATATTGAAAGAATAGCAAAGATTTCTTATAGTTTAAGATACTCTTTACTTCCTCTATGACTATCCCTAAGGTATTAAAAAATATATTACAATGTAATTCCATGTATTACATAAACAAGATTCATATACTAATTAACAGCAATCATATACACATATGCATATGCACAAGTGCAATTCAAAACAAGTATCCAATTTTGACATTTTTTGGGTAACACCTTTATCAATGTTAGTAGCCGGCTTCGAAACAGAAGGTGTTCTAGTAATTTAAGTGAGGTAAGCCGGAGGCAGAGGAGGAAGGACAATTACCTAAAGGAAGAGCCGTGCTTCTGTTGTACTAATTCAGTAACTTGATGGTGAAGATATGAAATAATAGCTACTGAAAACTACTATCTTGCTAATCTTTAGGCATAATGTTACATATTTAATTAAATATGGAACTTCTTTCAGATAGATATTAGCTTGCAATTATAGGCTGCTTACAAAATGTTAGGCACCATTTTAGAGATTTACATTTAATCTTCAACAACCCCAAAAATCCTGACACCGTTATTATCCTCACAGTATATAACCAGGGCACGAAGGAGCTAAATAAGCGAGGAGCTCACACCGCTGGGCACACTGACAAGCGCATCCAAGGTTTATAGGAGTCCTCATGAGTTAGTTTATGATTAATGTTTAACATAAAATCACCCGTGGTATTTATGAATATTTTAAATTACAAAATCAAATTGCATTTCTGAGTCATAGTGAATTGCTGAATGTTAGTTATCTTATTTCTGTGAGGAAAGAATTGACAATGTGTGTATCTTCAGTAAATTCCAAAGGTCTGTACACACAGCTTTAACAATGAGTGCATTTGGAATGACTGAGTGATTTGATGAAGATTATGGTTAGAGAACAGCACTTGTGAAAGGACTACATTGGACCAATTTTGTAATGATTAAGTCTTCTTGACTTTGTATCTGACAAAGCAGTGTCTTCCTGTGCACACACACCGGAAAGTGGAACTACAAATGGGCATCGGTCTCAAGATTCCCCAACAGTGTGTGGGGGCCTGGTCCTCTTCCTGAACTTGGCCTCCCTGTTCCACATCCACACACTGGTGCCTGCCATGGCCCTCCCTGGTCTATCTGTCACAAACACAAATCTATATCCTGGAAGGCAAATCTGATTTTTCACCCATAGCCCAATACACTGCTTCTTCCTGTATTTCACATTGCAGATCGGGGTAGAAAAATCAAAGATCAAATGCAATATATATTTGCCAAATGGAGTCTGACTCATATTAAAGAGAACTTCTCCAGAGAATTTTTATTGATGGAGCTTTTAAAATAACTGATTAGCACATTAACCTAATAGACAAGAAGAGGCCAACCATCAGCAACACTACTATTATATATAACTCCTAATTGTTTATATGCACACACGCAATTTTAAGTAAATATTCCAATTATTTTAAGTAACTCTCAATGAAATTTATTTTTATACTTTAGAACCATTTATCTCTAAGACCTCTAAAACTACCTCACAACGTCAGAGAAACTGGAAAGACACTGAAAAATAAAAATAAGTATCATGAAGCCCTCCATGCACTTTGCTCACGTCAAGGTCCCATCTAATGTGCAGAGAGGGAGTACGGACCTTCTGAAGTTACTATATATAACATAATGTGTTATGAAGTACATGTGTATTATAATTTTGTATTACAAATCCTCTATTGCCCACAGTGTGCCTATCGTATAATACAGACCCTATCGTGAAATGTACTTGCTCCCAAAATGAAAAGTCGGAATTTCCCGATTCTACTTCAGCCCCCTGTTGTTCTGTAACCCCTCCAAATTCACATCGCTTCTCTGGCATTCCACAGAAGGTCACAACCAGTCTAACATTCCCTCTGCATCCAAGGCACGAAAAAGTTTTTAATTAAACAGATATGTATCTTGAGGTGCTTTTAGTAACTGAGTGTGGGTGGGTAGGAAGCCTCAAAATTTGAATTTTATATTGTGACTATGTAAGACATAATATGTAGATTTCAGTACCACCTATGAGTTCATCTAATGCTGCATATATAATGATTGTAAAACAGTTATTAAAGAAAAAGATTGATTTGTGGATATATTTAATGTACTTAAAATACTGTATTTTTGCTCATATGAATTAATGTTCTGCTTATCCTTGAGTGCACTTGAAGTCATAGCAATGAAATCTGATAAAATATCGAATCTAAAGTTATATTAAATATGAGAATTCAAATGACTTCTAATTGCTTCAAAAGGACCCATACATATATGAAATGCAGGTTATTTTTATGAAGAAATATGCTAACCCACTTAATTATCACTCAGCCCTCTATACCTCTTAAGCTAAAAACTTCATATTTGGTTGCTTCTTCTAAATTGGTTTATGTATAATTCCCAGATCCCAGCAGCAAACTGGAATGATCTCTTTTCTCTTTCACAGTGTAGACTTAGCAGCATTTTTGTCTATTTTAGTCAGCACGTTAGGTCTCTTTGGGGGATTATTCTAACCACAGCTAACCCAGGGTGTGTTTTTTTTTAATGTTGCAACTACTGTCTTGCTATTTTGTAATTAAAGAGATTTTTCTTGATGCAAACATCCAGCAACATTCTTTGGGGACGTTTTGAAGGGACTCTTCCCGCTTTGGTATAGCAAATGAAGCACTGTTTGTGTTTTCCCTATTATGTTTTATAAAGCTGTGGAAGCGCTTGCTTCTAGAATGCCCTACAATGGCTACAGGCACAGCAGGCTGAGGCGGGCGTGAAGAATACAGAAATGCGATTTGAAACGAAGTGGAGTAACTGCCGACTTTGGGGAAATAACAGCAGCAGACGGACGGACCCGGCACACAGCAGTCAGAAATGAGGTTATTCCATGTAGTAAAAGCCATGGGCATTTTAAGGGAAGAGAGTAAGTCAAAAGCAACCATTTCCTTGAGCCAACAGATTCTTCAGATGCACAGGAAAGAGGCTCCTGACTCCATAGGATCCTAACAGATACCTTCCCACCCACAGGGTTCATCACACCATCTTCCAATACGGAGTCCACCACCAGTAGTGTATTAGCACAATTCCAATAAATTTAAGAATTTGACCAATCTAGTCAATAGTACTCTCTCCATTTTCAACTGATGACTTCAGCTTTTCTATTTTCTGTAGCTATTGTTTCAGGAAATTTTGTACATATTCAGAGAACTGGGAAAAAAAAGTTTACTTGAGAATTGTGAATCGTGTTCAGCTAGCTAGTAATTGAAATGTTTTCTAAGCCCACTTTTCAGGAAGGTGTTGCTAAGAGGAAATTTTACCTCCTGTGGATTGTCTTCAGAGCTATGAAAACATCTTATTTTGTTTTCTCTTGCTTGAGCTTGGGGTGGGGGGTTGATGTTACAGCTTCATTCGGATAAAATGATTTTCGTTTTGTATGTTCTGTGGGAGGCTTGCAACCTCACCGCTGTGGATGGTGGAAATGAACTTCGGTGGATGAAATGGTGTGGAAAGTTGCACTTGATGTTTCTGGGCTGTCCTGGCGGGTCTGGGAGTGGGCAACATTTTACACACAGCTTCTTCCAGGACAGTGGAAAGCTAAATATCCTTTCCTCCTCAAAGAATAATTATTTCGGTTTGATTTATCAATAATGTTTTCACTGTAATTATAATAGAAATAATTAATGGATCTTCTGTCTGCTAAGAATTATGCTCTCTTGTATGAAGCTTGTTTGGTGGGTGCTACCAGTAAGTCAAACTAATATAACATGTTAAGGCTGTTATATACAGTAATTTTCAGCAGAGCAACATAATAGCTCTGTTTCTAGGCAATAGTTTCTTGTAGTAAATTGACATCCAAACAAATGAAAAGTTGGAAAGTTGTTTCTGCTAATATAAAAATATGTTATATAATGAACCTGTTTCCATGGAGCTTTATGGTGAAATCAGCACTCCATCTAGATGCACAGTCCTGGTAAAATGAAGAAATGAACCTCAAGAGGAATAAACATGGCTAGTTCTGGAATTAATGGTAGAAACATTCATAGATTTAAAAACCATCACCACTATTTTGATG